>NC_084861.1:4737976-5048272 GCF_951802175.1 Populus nigra | reverse complement strand
TTGATTACTCATATGAAAATCATCTTTCCACATAATAATAGTGAAAGAAAATGAAAGAGCAATATGCATATCGCTCTCTTCTCCCACGCTCTCATATCTGAATCACCTATGTTTGTGTCGTCGCTCTCCACATCTGAATCATCATCAATATTGTAACCATGGTCACCATACCTAGCATGCCTAAATGTCTCATCAAACTCCATGTCTCTGAAAACAATAAGCTCTTTTTTTATTATTATTTATTTATCATCTGACCTTCACTTGGTTTTTCATCCACAGCAACTTGAAGTAACTTGCAAGATTCGGTCAAATTAAAGCTCTCCGGAAATTCGTATTAGCTCCCCCAAACATTCTTCTCACAAAGTTTAGACTTTTTCTAAAATCTTCACAAAAAAGTTAATCAAATGTCTCCTTCACCGAGGATGTCACTCTTTTCACTACTAACGTGGGCTGAAATCTTCAAAGAAGGCAGTTAGTTCACTAGGCTGAAATGGCACTGCAAAAAAAAAAAAAAAAACAAAAAAAACAATGAAAGTCTCTTGAAAGGATCGGAAATTCTCTGATATCTGAAGTTAATATAGATGGTGAAGGGAATGAGCCCAAAAAACAATAAAGTTGTGTTAAATGTTTCTACAAAGCTAAGAAGAAGAATGAGATATTGTTGAAGAAGAACACCTCTTTACTTTAAAATTAAGTACTCCATGCTGTTTAATCTTGGGGATGGAAACGGGTATTTGAGTTTTTTTTTTTTTTATCTATTACAAGATAAAATTATAAATGTTATCCATGTATTATGTGTGCTATGTTAATTTTAAGATATGTATATATTATACTGGATTAAAAAAATATAAATATTCTACATATATATATATATATATATATATATATATATATATATATCTAAAATATACAAATACATCTCACATTAGATTTTGATTATATTTCGAATCGTGTTTAACAATATTTATTTTTTATCCATTACTCACCGTCTAAGATGATCATAAAAAAAAATCATACATTTAGATTTGATATCCATCGAATTCTAACTAAATTTACCATTGAGGTTATGTATCTTACATAGAGACATGAGCAAAGTGATACTTCACTGTTCACTCATCCTCTATAATTTTGGATTACTTGAGAATTACCTGAGAGTAAAAAAATAAAATGATCAATGAGCTACGTACTGTAAATTAAGTTTATATTGATGAAATAAGCTTTCATCAATGTAGAAAGTAAACTGAAAATCCAATTCATAGGAAGGCACATATCTATGAAACATGACGTATTTAATTCGTCTGCTGTTTTTTTTTTTAATAGGTGAAACAAATAGCTTGATTGATCCAACATAATTTGTCCGGACTAGCTAGGTTCCAGGCGGGCCCCCCCGTGTGGTCTTGAAATTGGCGAGACGGGTTCCCTTCTTCATCTGGGTATACATGTTCCATATGGAGGTGGGTTAGGTCTAACGTGGAGGTATGATGGCCCCGATATACATCAATATCCACAAGCTCAGTTACTATAATAACTGATATAATATGATATTGCTAAACTGTAACAAAAATAATCAATTAAGAGATAAAACGAGGAGGCTCAATTTAATGCACCATTATGTTGTTGGATATGGCGTGGGCATTTTAACCTCTGGTGATTTTTAGAGGAGGAGAATCAGTCATAGCTAGCTGGAGTGCCAGCCACGATACCACGACAGTATGGCCTTTAAGCCAAAGAATGGCCAAGAGCCTTGCAATGAACTTCTTGGAATTTCCCAGTAGGGCTGGATTCCAAACCTGTCCTCTACCTCGTCTTCACCGTACATTCGAGTTACTTTCCACCTGTTTGATTCCAATAATGCAAAAGAATCCAAATCAAGCGCAATTATTGACGAATGAGGTACAATGATATGCTGATACATAACAGGGAAACTGGAAATGAGCAAGCAAGTTCTTAATAGAGCACAATTGAAGCGGATGATGGCTAAGCAACTCGATCCCATCATTCCATAAACTAATTAGTGATTGTGATAATATCCATGCAAATCTTAATTTTGTTTTCAGCATTGTGTTTCCCACTAACTTAAGGCTGCTCATGCCTGCTCTATTTTCCATGCACGCAATCTCAATTTGTTTTTTCTTTTTTCATGTTAGAACCTGGCTTTTCTGCTGGTATCTGAGCTTTCTATTCATTCATAGCCTATGCATTTCTATGCACTTCCTTGTGTAAAAAAGATCAAGATTACGAGTAGGAATGTGAGATACAGTTGAGTGAATCGACAAGCAAACGACAAGGGCCTGAATGATAAATCGAATCCGATGCATTTCTTTTTCTTGGAACTTTAAAAAACCAAGTCACTTCGAATTATGGATTCTCAGCTGCTAGAAAGTAAGGATCTTGCGCCTCTAAAAGCCTTCGAGTTGCATCGAAATGATTTATTTTACATCAAGAGCCATCTTTTCACGCGTCGAGGGTCAGTTAACTGATTGTTTTATGTAATCAATTTTTTTTTTTAATAAAATTGAAGATCCAAACCAATAACAAATTAAAAACCAAAGCAACCATCGATGGACATGACCTGTTACTCGCCCGATTGCGAATGAAAAAAATGTGAAATGTTGAGCAAAGAATCCTAAATGTAAAAAAAAGGGGGAAAAATAAACGTAGAAAAACTAATAAAACTCTGAGAAAGAAAAGCTGTCAAATCAGGTCACAGGTGCCAAATATTATGCTCTCCTTAAAATTTTGTGCAGAAGGAGCAGTTAATGCATGTAGAGGAATTCTAAAGATATATTAAAATTGGAGTATTTTTAAAATTAGTATTTTTATATAATATAACATAATAAATTATTTTTTTCTATTGATAGATAGCATATCAGAATGTGGCCCCTTCTCGGTCTCTTCGCGACAGCACGTGAATCGGGCCCTTTTTGTGAGGTGGGCTTAGAATAATATTCGAGGCCCACAAAGAAACTCCAATTGATAGCATAAATTAGCAATTATCCAGTCCAAAGGTAAAACGTATAATATCGAACCGGCAGAGGGGAGTGAATGGAGATGGGGTCTCATCACATCTCTGGAGTCTGGTGGCAACGGGCGGATAATGGTCCACAACCATCACTTTCCGAAAAAGTGGAAACGCTACAATTGGTGGTGCTGTTGTTGCCGCTTGCAAAATTTCAAAGAAAGCAAGCGTCACGGTCGCTGCCATTGTCAGCGTTTCTTTCTCTCTAGAGGGAGCTTCTTTCTGGGCTCCATTTTCTCCCACTTACTACGACTACTTTACTCCTTTCTATGTCCTCCTTCTAAAACATTTGCTAGTTTACTTTCTAATTTCTCTAACAAAACAAGAATATATTCTTGCTTGGCTTTTTTTCAAAATTCTGCGCTCCACTCGCCGTTCATTCTTTACTCCACTACAAAGAAACTCAAACCCGCAAAAAATTGATATTCCCTTTAATCCTCTTTCGCCCTTTTATAAAGCCATGCTACTAAATCATAACAACCATCGTGCGCTAGTAGAGTGTCGGCTGGCTGTGTTGGTCTTGCTAGTTCTTTATCTTTGTGCTTCTTCCTTAATCTTTCAAGGGGTGAGAAGAGAAGACTTAAGTGAGAAAAAAATATGGAGCCTTTTGTTCTTGATGGAATCATTACCAGGTTACTTGAAGTTAGGGGAAAACCAGGGAAGCAGGTCCAGCTTTCTGAGGCTGAAATCAGGCAACTTTGCATCACTTCAAGGGAGATTTTCTTGAAGCAGCCTAATCTTTTAGAGCTTGAAGCTCCTATCAAGATTTGTGGTAATATCCTCTTATAAACCCTATTATTTTCTTACAACCATTTACATAATGTCAAAATTGAATTTTTCATGTTAGGACAGTCAAAAGTATATGTTGATTGAAATTTGAATTGGTTAGTGCCAAGGCTTAGAGTTCATTTACAGACACTTCAAGTTTACTGACTGCAAAGCTTGTTTTGCTTTAAATTTTGTTTCAATTTCTTGATGCTGGTGTGTTTAGTTTTATTTGATTGTGCTGGGGGTCGTGATTCATATTTATAGATATGCAGTATCCTATTTCTTACTCTGCCAGTATGATAAGCCAAGCATATTGAACAAATTCTTATGTCTGTTAAATGTTCTAAGTTTATCGGCTTAAGTTGAAATAAACCATGCATTTTTTATGGGATCCAAATCCAAAAACTTTGCTCTTGATGTGGGTTAAAGTTGGACACTCTGAAACGCGCAATGTTGAAAAGATGACTTTGATGGATACTCTGGTTGTGGGTTGTATTGAATTCTTGTATTTTGTTTTCATAAAAATTAAAAAATCTCTTCGGCCATAAACTGTTGCTACCTTCATCAATAACTTTCCAATAAAAAAAATTAGTGGAGTTTAACTATGGAAATTCCATTGCATACTTCGCATTTGCACTCAGCGTAGGCAACTGCCTAAACTCTGATGTAAATCAGTTAGTACATTCATCCAACTAAATGATTGAGAATTTTCATTTCTGAATATATTACCTTCCGCTCCTTTGTAGTTGTAGCACACAGGGATCACTGCACAGCTAAGTTTTAATATGCCTTATGAAATTTTTGGGATTAGTAGATCATGTAACAAGCAGGAAAGTTATATTAGAAATAACTCTCTGCTTGAGGGTTAGAGATAGCATGGCAAATAATATCTTTTAATGTCTTCAATGCCCTCTCTAAGAGCTGTTCGTGCACTGGAACTTGAATGCATCCATCAGTCACCGAGAATATAAATCGTACTCTATCCTTTTTCTTGATAGGACACCCGGGACATATTTGACTTTCATAGTCAGAAACCAAATTTTTTTTTGTACATTCATTTCAAATAAAATATCAGGCTGAGGAGGGTGGTTGACAAAATTGTTTTGTGGTTTATATATAGTTGAGAATATTTTCCACTTTTCAGCTTTGTTTTCTGGCTGTAGAGTGCCCGTTGAATTTTTGTACTTCAAGAAAAGTCAGTAAAAAATTTGGAATAGTTACTCATGTGATTTGTGTAGGAGAAAAACTAAAGTGTTTCTCGAGTTCTTGTGAGCTCCTGAAAGTTGAAGACTCAGAAATTATTGTCTTGTTTAGTCATCCTTGCCATATTTGAAGAACATTTTCTATCAATATTGTTTGTTTTGAAATTAAAATAACAGTCTAATGACATGAATATATATGAATAATAATATTGGTGGGGTTGCCTAGTTTTAGTTATGGGTAATTTAATGAGTTCTGAAAATTTGGGATTTATAGTCATCTTCAAGTTTGTCACTCGTGTTGTTGCTAGGACTGTGCTGCCCATTTTTGTTTCCATGTTGTCTTCTGCACCTGCTTCCTAAAGTTGTAGCTGTCTTGTAGTATATAGTCCAGTTCAGTGGGGGTGTAAATTACTCGGAGTGCTGCTGTGTAGGCTTCTTCATCATAACTGATAATTCCGAGCTCTAAAAATTGTCTATAGTGGTCAAATATCTCTTGCATATGCACATTTTGCTCGATGCTACTTGATATGACATCTAAGTTGAGGTTAATCATGAATATCAACTTGATCTGTCATTAAGATATTCCGAACTTCCATTCTCCTCTTAATTTGAAAATTCTCATCTCATTCTCCTTTATGATTACAAGTTATAAATACTGAGATAACGAGAGAGGATTTCTTCATCTGTGAGTAATATGAAGTTGGATCATAGCCTGTAATGAGATGATATACTAGCACATTAAGTTAAATTTTATAACAAGGAAGAAAGTTTGTTTGTGGTTGTTAGGAAAGAAACTCTGACATGCCTGGTACATTATTATCTTATGTCACCCAGGAGATGTGCACGGACAATATTCTGATCTGCTGAAGCTTTTTGAATATGGTGGATTACCTCCTCGTGCCAATTACTTATTTTTGGGGGATTATGTAGATCGTGGAAAGCAAAGCCTGGAAACTATATGCCTTCTGCTTGCATATAAAATAAAATATCCTGAAAACTTTTTCCTATTGAGAGGCAACCATGAATGTGCTTCTGTAAACCGTATATATGGATTTTATGATGAGTGCAAACGAAGATTCAATGTCAGACTATGGAAGGTTTTCACAGATTGCTTCAACTGCCTGCCTGTGGCAGCTCTCATTGATGAAAAGATTCTCTGCATGCATGGTGGACTTTCTCCTGATCTGCGGAATTTGGATCAGATAAGAAATTTATACCGACCTGCAGTTGTTCCAGAAACCGGTTTGTTATGTGATCTCCTCTGGTCTGATCCCAGTAAAGACATTCAAGGTTGGGGTGCAAATGATAGGGGAGTTTCATATATATTTGGTGCTGATAGGGTGACAGAATTTCTTCAGAAGCATGACCTTGATCTAATCTGCCGAGCTCATCAGGTATGAAATGTGTTTTAATTGACCATTTACTGCATTAAGGCCCTAGGCATCATAAGTCTTACAATTAGGAACGCTTTCATCTATTATAAGCTTATTTTGTCATAATTGCAGGTTGTAGAAGATGGATATGAGTTTTTTGCTAATAGGCAACTCGTAACCATATTTTCAGCACCTAATTATTGTGGAGAGTTTGACAATGCTGGTGCCATGATGAGCGTGGATGAGAATCTGCTATGTTCTTTCCAAATACTGAGACCTGCAGAAAAGAAGCCAAAGTTTGGCTTTGGGAGCACTGGCACTGCTAAGAATGGTACCTTTCCACCTAAAATCAAGGTATATGCATTCCACACTACTCCCAGCACAGATACCTGTTATTATATTGACAAATAACATTCCAAATTTATAGTAGAGAAAGTGCTTTAGGATAGCCATGGTCATTTGTTAGTGTAAATCTTAGAGGTTTCATCATTAGGGCAGTTCCTTCTCATCATTTATCCTTTCTTTTTCCTTGAAAGCAAGAAGAACCAGTTTAGGAGGTAAATTGATTCTTGATAAGCGAGTTCTCTGACATGCAGTCTTTCTAACAATAAATCCATCATCTTCATCTATGGCATAGAAAATGAAAAAGATGCTGTGAAAAGATTGTGATAGTTTATTTTTTGAATAATGTTTTCATCTGCACTGTTACACGTTCATATATGTGCTTTATGTTAAGGTTTTAGCTAGTCTTGGTTGTGAGCGGCAGTATCCAGACTTGACCCTGAAATAGCACCTACATATCATTAAAGCTACCTGGCGTGAACTCTGTCGTATAATGCCTTTCTCCAAGTGACATAGTGCTTGAAAACTGGTCAATTAGTTTTCCAATAACCAGATTATCCCATGCATATGATGATATCTAATAATGTTTACACCCAAAATAAACATTTCTCGCTCACCACTTGTCAGTCTATTCTTATGAAAGAGAGTGACCGAGTGAAGAAAGCTCTGTTTTTTCCCAATAATTGGGTTTACAGTTTGGCTAATAAGCTATAGTATACAGGAGAACTCAATAAAACTTAACGTGGATGTCCTGCTTTCCTTGTTCTATATACTTTCAGCTTGAATGCCCCTGTATATGAATGTTCTGTCCATTCCATCACTTTCATTTTTTTCTTTTTACATTTAGGAAACGTGATGATCTATTACTGATAGCTTTCATTATCCCATTTCAAGTCATTTTTAGGTGGAAAAGTATGAGAAATCCTTTCAATGAAGAGAGAGACAAAAGAGCCAGCTGTCCTAGATGGAAACCAGTGGAACATTGCCAAAGTGGCTATCTTGGAATTCTGGGGCCCAAGAGTTAAATCTCAAAGAGGGGTAATCAAGAATTTAGTTCAGCAATTGGCAATTTTTAGAATCAAGAATGTAGATTAGCAAATGGCAACTTTAGGATAATATAAATATGCCCTCCACCTCGAACTTTAGGAGGCTGTGATTTCTCTGCCGCAGATGCCACTTGGAGATCATTGTATTTTGATCACAGCATTAAAATGCATGGATGAGTCAATTCCCACTTCCTTTTCTTCGTTCTTTTGACCTACTTTATCATATTCCCTCAACCCACATTATGTACTAATATTGGTTGCTGGTGATCTACTGAGTGCTATGTCTCGATATTCCTATCCTATGTTATGTTTCAATAAACTTTACCTAGCGTTGGTATAAATGACGAATACATGTTGAAATCCTTGTTCTAACGTCGTGGAATAGATGCCAATTCTTCTCAGGTCATTTAGAACCTCTGATCTTAAAAAGAATAAGGAGTAAATTCTATATTGAACGCTGAATCACAGATAACTTGCCCGAGTAATAAACAATTTGAACACTTCTCCTTTTGTCCTTTTGACAATATGGGTTAGAAGGTGCACCTGGCCAATCGGGAAAGTCTCTCTCTTCTATTGTAGGAATCGTGGCAATCTAATTCTTATCCCAATGAATGGTAGACTACAATGATGTATCGTATCCAAGTGGATTTTGTTTTTTTTTTTTTTTTTTAGTTTAACGTGGGTGTTCGGACTAGTTTGCGCGTATCTCGACTAATTACACTGGCCCTGAAGTGAACGACTATGTAAGCCTTCAGTGGTCATCATATGAGCAACTACAGGGCTCAAACCTGAGATCATAAAAAAAACAAATTTCTTGATCCCAAATTCTTATCACTGGACCATCATCTAAATAGTTATTCTGTTTCGATTCTTAACCTTACCATTGGCATGCTATGGTGCAAGTCAAGATCTAGTGTGAGATTCTTATGTTGATTTTATGGACAGATAATTTATTCTCCATTATCTTTAGATCGATTGTGGGGCTGTGGCAGTTCTATTTGAAATTATTGTGGCACACAATTCCTTTTTGTTACTTAAGATTTGGGAAATCATGAACTTTATATCATGGGAGATTCAGATTCCAGGTCTCTTGAGGAGAAAGCTACCTTGAGATTTCTCATTTAAGATAAGGGGCGGGAGATAAAGGTAGCTTCGACTTTGAAATTTAGCAGATGATGAGAATCCTTGCTGACTGTGGAGGCTTCCATTTTTAAATGTTATCTTCCTTTCCTTTTCCAAAATGTGGAATGCTAGCGCTAGATTGACTATTCCTTCTCTGTATTATGAATCAAGTCTTCAGTTTATCTGCTTTACACACACGAACACACCCAGAGGTATGTCAGTAAGAAATTATGTGGGTGCATTTCTCCATTCATCTGTGCTAATTTGAAAAGGCTTCTCTGTAATAACACAGCCGCGACCCACAAAGGCTGCTTCCTTTTCTTTTCCTTTTTTTGAGAAAACCCATAAATTCTTTCATAATGAATGGACAAAACTCCGGCCCGAAGGACTGTAAAAATTAGTTTCTAATTGGTGCTAAATCGATGACCATTTTTTATTACGAATTAAGGGCATATACAAGAGAGTTGTTCTGCAAAACCAAATGGAAAATTCGGAACAACGAATATGACAAGAACACCGAGGCCTCAGCCTTTTTCTTCGCAGTTTCAAGGCAGCTCCATGCCGTCACTTGTAGGGTTTAGTTTACTGGTAAACTCGCATGGAAAGGGGAGTTACACTTTGGTGTTACATATAAGAAGCTCTTGGCATTTTGCAAGCTTTAAATATACATACTATATGGTCCACATCCACATTGAAATCCGTCCACCTCAAAGAACAAAAGCTCAAAACCCATTCATTCCTATCTAAGCGGGTATTTTAGAATTCTAACATAGTTTCATACAAGTTTTAGGAAAATAACATATATTAAAAAAGTATTAGGAAAATAATACAATTTTATCAATTGAACACAACCATTATTAGAATTGTTTAAAAAAATCATGTCTTTCTTAATTTAGCTTACATGCATAAAAAGTCAACCTAAATTTTATAAAAATTTAATAACTAAAAATAAAATTCAAGATCCAATGATTAAGATAAAACAGGTTATCAGGGACATACCAGAACTTTATTTTCAACACATCCAGTACTGTTAAAAAGATTTTGACAAGATGATTCTAATCATAACTTGAAAACTATTAAACATGATTATAATTTTTTCTCTTTTTTTCTTAGCCATTAGATCTTCAATCTCATCTTTAAACCATTGAATTTTAATAAAATATTTGATTGATTTTTAATAAGCTTAATTAATTTGCAAAAGAAAAATATTTTGAATTATTCATTAGATAAACAATTATTATTTTAAACATGGTTGTATTTAAAATTTATAAATTTTTAAATACCTTTTCAATCTGGATTATTTATCCAAATTTTTTAGCAAATTATGCTATTTAAAAAAAAAAAAAACAAAATCTCAATGCCAGCACGTCCAGAATTTCAAAAGAACTGCCATCAGAATTAACTTTAATAATATCCATCCCAGGTTTAAAACAAAGGATAATTATTACCTTTTATATCATTTGTAATCTCTTACAATAAAGAATTTAAAAGGGAAATTATAACTTTGGAAAAGAAAAACAGTAAAAGATTATGATCAACACATGTCACATAAGCAAAGGAGAAGTTTCCCTTTTATGTTTTCTTCATAAAGTTAAAATAAAAATTATACTTGGTGTTAGTAATAAAAATTATTTTTTACTTAAAAATATATATAAATAATATTTTTTTTTAATTTTTAAAATTTATTTTTAATATCAATACATCCAAACAATATAAAAATAAAAAAAATTAAAAAAAATTAATTTTTTTTCAAAAAAAACATCCAACCACAACACTAAACACTTGACTATAGCTGGTTGGCTCATGATTAGCGAAAAATGAATATATTCAAAACACAATCTAAATTTTATTTATATCAATTGAATCTTTTTTATTTTTTTTAAATCTCAATTACATCTTTTATCATGCATATTTATTATGGATTCGCTTCAACTATACAAGAAACTTAACATTTTGTGTTAAAAACTATAAGATAAACATAAAATTTAATTGATAATCTTTCAAGACTAGGAGACTCAAATCTCAGTCGAGATAAAAAGAAAACTCTAAGCTTCAATGGAGGGTCAAGACAGAGTTCATAATTGGATTTGGCGGTAATTGCATTTGGTCACAATTATTACTATTTTTGTTTGTTTGAATTAATAAAGTTCATAATATTTGGGAACAATGGAAAAATGGGAGAAAAAAACTTGTCTATGGTATGACATTGATGCTCATGTGATGGATCTAAATTCAGTGGGCTCAAGCCCCAAAAATAATTAGGCTAAAAAGCTCCACTAGATAAAACAAGTCCAGTCCATTGCTTGAATTAATTGGATCCACACTTAGTGCTTCAACCCCTTCCAATTAATTGGGATGTTGGGTGTGCCTACACTCCCTATTGGATCCTAACATTACACTTGGATTCATTTAATTAGGGTGTTGGGTGCGCTAATTTATTATGTTATATTATATAAAAATACTAATTTTAAAAATACTTCAATTTTAATATATCTTTAGAATTCGAGTGTGTTTGACAGTGTGATTACGGGTGCTTTTCAAATAGCTTTTCGTGTCGAAATGCATACCAATTATATTTTTTCATTTTTTAAAAATTATTTTTGACATCAGCACATCAAAACAATCCAAAAAATATAAACCACACTCAATTTTAGTAAAAAAAAATTAAAATTTTAATAAAATACAGTTACAAACACAATACTAAATGGTATCTTCCTGCATTAACTGCTCCTTCTGCACAAAATTTTAAGGAGAGCATAATATTTGGCACCTGTGACCTGATTTGACAGCTTTTCTTTCTCAGAGTTTTATTAGTTTTTCTACGTTTATTTTTCCCCCTTTTTTTTACATTTAGGATTCTTTGCTCAACATTTCACATTTTTTTCATTTGCAATCGGGCGAGTAACAGGTCATGTCCATCGATGGTTGCTTTGGTTTTTAATTTGTTATTGGTTTGGATCTTCAATTTTATTAAAAAAAAAAATTGATTACATAAAACAATCAGTTAGCTGACCCTCGACGCGTGAAAAGATGGCTCTTGATGTAAAATAAATCATTTCGATGCAACTCGAAGGCTTTTAGAGGCGCAAGATCCTTACTTTCTAGCAGATGAGAATCCATAATTCGAAGTGACTTGGTTTTTTAAAGTTCCAAGAAAAAGAAATGCATCGGATTCGATTTATCATTCGGGCCCTTGTCGTTTGCTTGTCGATTCACTCAACTGTATCTCACATTCCTACTCGTAATCTTGATCTTTTTTACAAACACAAGGAAGTGCATAGAAATGCATAGGCTATGAATGAATAGAAAGCTCAAATACCAGCAGAAAAGCCAGCTGTTCTAACATGAAGAAAGAAAAAAAAAATGAGATTGCGTGCATGGAAAATAGAGCAGGCATGAGCAGCCTTATGTTAGTGGGAAACACAATGCTGAAAACAAAATTAAGATTTGCATGGATATTATCACAATCACTAATTAGTTTATGGAATGATGGGATCGAGTTGCTTAGCTATCATCCGCTTCAATTGTGCTCTATCGTGTTTCTATGTTAAGTAGCTGGACACCTTAACTAGAAAAAATAGATCAAAGTACTTGAATTAAATAATTAATTAATTACCCAACACATCATTTTTATTCAATATCATCTTGGATTTTGGTATGGTAATTTGCTCCATTGCTTCATGCCTCTCTTCTGGCAAAAGTCCTGCTGTTGTTCTTGCTGAGATTTTCCCAGCGAGATTGAGGTCTACTTGCCATGGTATATAAGCTGCATCTGGCGAAGAAGAGGCAATTGCGGGTGCGTTCGGATCTTTGTATGCTGTAGATGGTATCGGAGTGAGGAAGATTCTTAAAATACCGGGTCTCGTAAATTTCCTGGGACTGATGTTTACTTTCTCGGTACTTGAGTCGAAGGGAAAATCACTTGAGGAATTGCCTGGTGAGGCTGAGCAAGAAAATGGATCCACATCTGAGTCTAGGCAAACCGTTCCAGTTCAGCTAGGCTTTCTTTTTATGTAGTATCTCTGTATAATCTTAGGAATCTACCGAAAGATGCATGGATAAGCATGCTTATGAGCATAATAAGCTCAGGATTCTGCTTTCTTTTCTAGCTGTGAACTACCTGGTCTTAGATGCAGGGAGAAGAAAAAAAGGTCCCTGGTGGCATGATTCTCAGTTTTCTAGCACGGTTCCTATAGAATGAATCTCTATTTCACCGATCACATAACCTTTCACTTAATCTATCGCACGAAAGTGTTGTAGTACGTCTTCCTGCACTCTATCTAATCGCCTTTTAATTATTTTTCCAAAGCATGC
Organism: Populus nigra; assembly: GCF_951802175.1. NCBI lineage: Eukaryota > Viridiplantae > Streptophyta > Magnoliopsida > Malpighiales > Salicaceae > Populus > Populus nigra. The sequence goes on along the minus strand of NC_084861.1, from coordinate 5,035,086 downwards.
GATTTATTTTTCTTTTCTGGGCACTTTTGTAACGGCATTTATTGGAAACATTCATCGGTCTCCATTGTCTTCGATTGAAATGTGAAAGTAAGTTGGAAATTAGGGACCATTTCTCTGCGCTGTATGTGTAAATTGTTTCTGTTATTAATTTCTTGCAGTAATGTTTTTTGGGCTACCAACCCTTGCATGAAGGATGTTATACTTTACAAGAATAGCGTAGCTCGGTAGTTAAAAGGCAAAGAACTTTCTGTATGTTCCAAGAAGTGGAGAAGCACCCTTGCAGGCTTACAGCCACAACACTCCTGGATGCGTACTAGGCAGCAAGCAGGCTCCCAGCTTGATTAATTAATCCTTTCCTTCATTGAAACCAGCATGGTTTAAGGTGCCTTTAGCAAGCTTCATAAGCTAAGTCTCTCTGTTCCACCGAGAGTCCAATCCAATGAAGACAGGCATCTTTGATTCTACTTTATCCTACGCTTTTTGCCTGGGACTCTGTTAGCAGTACATTAATGATATCCTTTTCATAGTGCAAAAAGCAGCAAGAGCTCAAAATAAATTTGCGTAGTTGATCAGTGCGCTTCATTTTCTCATAACATTCTCATGATTTGCATCTTTATCAGACTCTTAAGCAGAACCTTAACGAGCGCATAACTATCATTTCTACGCTCCTTTTCGTATTTTTTGTGATCTTTCTTACACAGACTTTGGGTTCTGAATGGACACTGAGGAATCCAGACTTGCATCAATTCTTCCTTCTTCCACAGCCTTTTTGCAACCAATGGAAAGCATGACCGTTTTTCTCTGGTTTCAACTGTTGTCTCTGTTTCGTACCAAAAAAATGATCATGAGTATGAGTAGTTGAAGGTTTGAAATTGTGATAGAAATTTTTTTTAAAAGTAATTTTTACTTGAAAATATATTTAAATAATATTTTTTTTATGTTAACAATTAAAACAATACAAAATAAAAAGTATTAATTTAAAACTAATTTTAAAAAAAATGTGGGCTGACCGGCTAATCCCCCAGGGAATGACAAATTCATGGAAATGAAATTTCGTATGATCATGAAAAGAATACAAATTCCTGAAAAATATTCAAGATTTTCGGATGGTAGAAGTTTGAGAAGCCTTCGGACCCCCAATGGATACCGTTCAAAAGCTTCTCACCCAAACACTATTATGGGGTTAAGAGAATTCATCTGATTGCTTGAATCCCAATAACCTTCTAAGAGAATCCAGATTTAATTTCATTAACAAGATATTAATCCATGTTTGACAAGAAAACTCGCTGCATTTTGGATAAAACAGTATCATAACCTCATACGAAAGATATTTATTTACAAAACAAAAGGAAGAGCAGGATCAAAAAGTTCTCAAACGATGAACAATATAGCTAACAACATTATCTTATGCTGGTTAAGAAACACCACAGTAAGAAAACTCCCGCACGCACCTCTCATCTTTTCCCAGGGAAAAAAAACTGAAAGGAGAGAAAACTCATCCTCTTTCTAAGTGAAAACCCAGTAGGATACTCGCTGCTGCTGCTCTCTATGCCGTATGTACACTACTACCAAGCACACACATCTAAACTATACAAGCATGTCTTTACTCAGTCTAAGCCCCCTGTCCCTTCATGTTAAACCAGCCGCATTTGCTACCCATGGATGTCCTGAAAACAAACACATGAAACTTGACAATTAACTGGAAGCAAGAGCTAAATGAACATTGTATCAAGAAGGACAATTTAACTCTTTAATACATGATTTAATTCGCTCAACTTACTTAGCACTTGTTCAGCAGAAAATCGCCTGGAGACATCTTTACAGAGCATCCTCCGTAAAAGATCTTTAACACTTGTCGACGCCGACTGAAAAACTCTTGCAGAAAACCTCAAATTCCCTCTCAAAACCGCCTCAAATATCTCCACCACTGTTTCCCCATAAAACGGCGGAAATCCAGTTAACATTATGTACAACACCACCCCAGCACTCCACACATCCACCTTCTCTCCGTACTGTTTTCCCAACAAAACCTCAGGGGGCACATAATACGGTGTCCCCACTACACCATTCACCATCTCCCCTTTCATTACAACCTCAGAAGATCCAAAATCCGCTACCTTAATTGCATTCCCCTCGTCAAATAAAATGTTTTCAGGTTTGATGTCTCGATGAACGATGCCGTATGTATGACAGTGAGAGATAGCTTTCATCAGTTGAGTGAAAACCACTCTAGCTTCGTTCTCTGAAAGAACCCCGTTAGTGATTATCAAATCGTGAAGGTCTTGTTTAGAGCATAAATCGATGACCATGTGAAGGTGAGTTTCGTCTTCGTAGAGGTTGTGGAGTTGGATTATGTGGGGGTGAGGAGAAAGGAGGTGGAGTGTCTTGGGCTCTGTTAAGAGGCATTGCGCTTCTAGGGAGTCGCCAGAGACGAGGCTCTTGACGATGGATTTGACAGCGAAAGAATCGCCAGTGGAGCGAGAGATGCACCTGAAAACAATACCAAATCGCCCACGGCCGATCTCCTCGCAGATTTGGTAGTCGCTGTTGAGTGCTTCGCTCATTTACTCTGTTTTAGTTACGGAGCTGTAATTTTGTTTGTATGGTGGCGTGGTTTGTTTTTTAAAGAAGACAAAGGAGGAACAATATTTTTATTTTTAAGGAATGTTTTTAAGGGATATTCGGCAGAGCATGGGATCTAACGGATGGAAACAACTGCAACTGAAAGAACCGCTGGATTAGAAACAGGTCGGATGTTGGTGTCTTATGCTTTATTAATTTAATGAGTGGCATGATGGGTGTATTTTAATTGGTTTATTCAAGTAATAAGACAGAGTCCGTACATGTTAGGACTTCTAACGGAAGTTATCCGAAGGTGGGGTAGTTTGTGTCGGTACTTGCTGTAGATCAATGTTCGACCAAAATGTAATGACGTTTCAAAGAGTAGATTAGTGAAGCCTATCACTGTGCTTGTTTTGTTTTGATTTTCTCATTTAATATTGGAAAGGTGAGATCTCTGTATTGGGTGAAGGAATCTTGGATTTGTGAGGTGATGGATCCTATGGGTAAAAGATTTTTCTAATGGGCAAAACATATTGCTGGGAATATGTTTCTTGAAGCATAGGAGGTTATTTTTTTAAGCAAGTAGAAAAAGATTTATACTCATTTCTTTTTGGTGAATTTATGCTCATCTTTTTTCATGGAGCAAGATACCGAAGAACATGCTATTGATATGAAAACACACGCTACGCAAATGATATGCGCATGGCAGTTTTTTTTACCTCTTATGCATTGACCGATTTTTACTCTCTTCTATTTTATTTTATTTTTGCGGTAAAAAAAGTATTTTTGTAGTTTTCCTTTGATGAAACTGAGTCCATGTTGTGTCACAAATAATGGACTTTCTTAATTAGCATTTGCTACGTGCCCGAATATGCAATATGTAAATGCCCATCTTATTTTAATTGGCACGCCAAGGTTTGTAAGCAGTCAGAAACAACCATACAAAAGTTGCTCAGGTAATGCGAGCCCCACTAGCAGAAAATTGCACCAATAGACCGTATTTGCTCTCTTATTATAAGAAACGAGGAGCACTTCCATATGTAATTATTTTATTTTAATCACATATAGTCCTTGATTACGTATCATATTTTTGCAACCAATGATGTTTTGTCACGTTAGAGAGACCATGAAATTTCTTTAGCCGACAGTATGATTTGAGCCATGGGCTTCTTTTCAATGCAAAATAATTGGGGGGCTTCTTAAGATTCGAGGACAAATAAAGTTGGCGAAAAGGAACTGGGGGTCATACGAGGTTGTCCTTTTCATGACTTGTAGAGGCAGCAAAGGGTTGTGGGGGATCTTAATGTGTGATTTATAAGTTGGGTTTGCTACGGAATCCGGACAATATAAGGTACAAAGGAAGGACGGTCGCAAAGAAAATGCAAATGCTTGCTAGCTAGCTAGCTCTTTGTTTATTCAAAGAGCTGCTTTCATGCTCGAACTGTTCACCAATATAGACACAGGTAGAGACAAGTGTCTCGTGGTAAGCAATGCTACTTTTCCATTTCTATCTTTAAAATTATAAATCTTCTTCGGAGTGTGTGTCTTTGAGGTTGCATTAATGGTGCCTTAGTCCTCACACTATCGGGTCTGCCTGCTCTCAAAAACATAGTTGTCATGTTCGGTTTGAGATTTAACAGAGTTTAGGGTTCGAAACATTGGATTCATTTAATTAATCCAATTCAATTATTTTTGCTCCGAATAGTGTCATTTTATTTCTTATTAAATACTCTTTAAAATTAACCTGCTAGGGTTTCAGATAAAGTTAGTCAAAGTCATGGATCAACTTAAAAAGTTATTAAATTTGACCAGATTAATATTTAAAATATTTTAAAGTAAAACTTAGTTAATTTAAATTAAATTTTAGATTTGTTAAAAAATTATCTCAACGCAATAACTTAAATTATTAGATGAGATCTTAAGATATGATTTATATTATTCTCTAATACCCTCTTCAAGTGAAAACCTTTTGAACTTGAAACTTGCATATACTCATACTATCTTCTGCTTAATTTTTATCAAATAAATGAGAATGATAAGATTCAAACATGACCGCTTAGTCATCAAGACTCTAATATCATATTAAAAAATCATTTTAACTTAATAATTTAAGTTGTTAGGTGAGATTTCAAAATATGATTTATATTAAAATTGTTAGGCTAATGTATCAACTAGATTAAATTGAGTTTAATACCTATACAAAAAAAAATTATGAGTGAAAAAGTAAAACAAAACAAAAGTGAAATAATTAGTTATCTAAAGAAGCCTCATTGTCGTTCACGGTACTACAAGAACCTGAGTTGCAACTTCTAAATAAGTTTAATTCAAGGCTAATTTTGTTTTGACCTGATTACGTCCAAATTAATCAAGATCATTTCAAAAACACGATCGATTATATTCTTAGTATTTATTTGCTTGCTTGGAGACGATAAGCTGCATACCATATCCTGATTCCTGCTCAAATTCCAAGCAGAATGTATAATAAATACTCTTTAGCCAATGTTGACATTAACACACAAACATCACTTTTCTAATTCTGAATGAGCTATCCGACTTGACTCATTTTACATGCTCCCTGTAATCAATCTATTAAACAAATATTAATGTGCTATATAAATTTAAATGTGACATTCATTCTTGTCTACAAAATAACATCAGGAAAGGTCATTTAACGATATATATATATATATATATATATATATATATAAAAAGCAAATAACAAAACAAATACCAAATAACTGTTAACTACTACAATAAATATTGCAGTTAATTTTAGTGTATTTATCATAAGTGATGGTGGTTGAAAAGTGATAGTGATTAAAAAATCTTGCTAAGGTAGAGATTTGTAACAAATTCGTGTTAACATTTTTCAACCACCATCACTTATGACAAATATATTAAAGTCAGCTACAATATTTATTGTAGTAGTTAGCAGTTGTTTTATATTTATTGGTTGTTGCCAAGACTTTCATTTCTCTTATAAATACAAACAAAGAGAGAGTAAGAAAAAGAGCAAGTGTACAGTGAGTGCGAGTACAACTGTGAGAATGAAAAATAGCATATTTAAGAGAAACACTGAGTATAAGAGTGAAATGATGGGTTTTGTGGGATTGTATTGGGTTGAGTTGAGTGTTTGTATTATTTCTCTAATAATATACAATTTATTGCCTCCGTGGACGTATCCAATTTTAAAAAACCACATAAATTTATTTGTTTGTGTTTTATTTGTGTTTGTTTTTGATTCAGTATGCACAACATCAAGTACTAATATGCTATTAAGCTTTGAGCATAAACATATGAAATATACGTGAACGAGAAATTGTGAACCTCTAACAAACAAGACTCAATCAAGTTTTGTAATACTTGTTCAATTTGTACTACTTTATTTTGATGGTTAAAAAATAAAACCCTAGCAATTATTACAGACAAACTAATACCAACAAAAAAGAAAAAAAAAACCAGAAAAGAAAGTCGTTGAAGTCTACTGCCTGAAATTGCAGCCGAGCACCATATGAATAAAATACTGCTATATTCCACTCACCAAACTTCATTTCAGCCTCCAATTGCATTCTCACTATATATAAAGATTAAATAGAAAAAAAAAACATCATTTTGTTGCTGAAAATCAAAATAAAATTATTTTTTATGGGTATTTTTTAATTGTTTTGATGTGCTGATATTAAAAAAAAAAATTTAAAAATAAAAAAAAAAATTTAATACATTTCACCATAAATAAAAAGAACTTTGATCACCAACATTTGTAAAAAAGAGAGAGATGCCCATGCGTGCCAGCTTTTAAGTTTTAACAGATAAGTGATTTAGTTACACGCTATTGGCTACTAGCTTGCTTTGATGATAGCCTTGTATGTTTAAATAGTATATCAACTCCAAATCACTTGATACAGCTATATATCAAGTATTTGCATCCGATATCTTACTCGATTCCGAGCAACCTGGCTAGGCTCGATCTTCAAATAAATATTAAATGCTTCAACAAATTTCATTCGATCCTCCAATTCTCATCTTCCCTGATCGGAAACAGACTCTGCGCGTACGGAGAAAAGAACACCAGAGTAACAGACACGCTTAGCATTAAATCTGGTCTGGTTAGTTCTTGGATCGAATATGGTCAAGTGTGAAATATCACCTTGTAGAAGCAATCTATTATTGCTCCAAAATGCAGAAGGAAGCAAAGACTCATCAAGGAGATCAACCACCTATTAATTTCTTAATCCAAGACTCCTTGACACGATAATCTTTTGCTGCCCATATTTCAAGTTCTTTCTTCTTAGTGTACTGTATATGGCTTGAGAGGATCACAACAAGAGAGTCGTCGTTGCTTGATTCAAGAACACGTATACTAGCATCTTCATTATTGATGCCAGTATCATACTTAGGATGAAAAGATCACAGTCCTATATATCCTTCTTATCCTTTGACGTCAACGAATGAAAACATCACAGTCCTATCCTTCTTATCCTTTGACGACGAATGAAAATATCCTTTCACGTATGTACCTGAACAAGCACGTCTTGCTAATTCTATGGCCGCATCATCAGGAGTTTCTCTCCAGAGATCATACTCGGGATGTATATTACGAGAGTGTGATAGTTGTTTGTTTTTAAGATATATTTTATTTAAAAATATATTAAAATAATTTTTTATTTTTTAAAAATTATTTTTGATATAATATATCAAAATAATTTGAAAATACAAAAAAAATATTAATTTGAAGTTAAGAAAAAAAAATTTTAAAATTTTTTAAAAATATTTTTAAAACACAAAAACAAACCAAACAATATATCCTCAACGGAAATGCTAAATGACAAGCTAGAAAAAAAAAATTACTTGGCTTTTTTTTTATAAATTACAAGAAGAGTGATAAACAAAATATTATTTTATCATCTTTTGCAAATAAGTTATTCATACATATCTTGGACTAATGTTATTTTTTAAGTTTTTTTTCTTTATTTTTTTTATTTTATATTTTTTTTATTAGATTATTCTGATTTCATGATCTGTGTTATAGGTTTGGTGAACTCTCTCGATTGACTCGAGTAGTTTTTTTATCTTTTTTAATTTATTTTTTTTTATTTTTTATTTTTTAATATTAAATCGATGAAGAATCGTGACTCTTCAAGTCAATCGGATCATATCAAATTGTTAAAATAGTTATGTATAAAATATATTTTAAATCATTTACGTACATATAAAAAAAATATTTATATTATTTAAAAAATTAATTATTAATCTAGCTCTTCTTGGATTGAAATTCGCCCTTGTTTATTATCTTGTAATCATTAGACTCTCGTTGCAAGATTCCATAAAGTATTGCCATCCCAATCTCGGAAAAAGCAAATTACAGGGACTCGAAAGAACTGGTGGACATGGCAGATCCTAATAAATGCTGGGATGCAATGCTATATGATTTTCAACAGGATCAAGTGTTTCGCCTACTAACACAAGGAAAAGCAGGGGATGGAAGGAGGCCTTCCCGCGTTGGACATATAATTGCCAAACAAGCAGCCTGAAATATGATTTCAAGGCCTTATTGTAGTGGTCGGTGATGAAACTAGGGTTTTCAATTTGGCCCAACCATGCTTTACAGGCGCACTTGAATCGCGGCAGCAATTTCACTGGCAGCCTGGAAAGAATGTCAAACGTCATATATTCTCCAAGTTTTTTACCCCGGATTATCTCTAATACTTCTTCCTCTTCTTTTTTACACTAGGTTTCCAGGTCTCGATGGCGTCTGTTAGAGAAAATTAGGTCTTGGTTTAACAAATGCTCATTGCTCGGACGTGATATGTGCGAAAACTAAGGAGGACATTTTCTAAGGTTACTTGGAGGTTTGCAATTATAATGACTTCAAGTTACAAACCACTAAGTATATTTACTGATTATCCTGAAAAAACTTCGTCATCCCGTAACTTAGCTTTTAAAATTACTTTGGAATTATGATAATTTATGTGACACAATGAGTATTGTTACCATGGAAATGGAAATGAATATTTTTCATTTCAATTTATTTCCTAATTTAACTTGTTGCAATGACTGATTGTGATGATGATAACAAATGATAAAAAACTTCAAAAAATTTGTGAAATACCATTTAATGGCTCATATATATTTTAATAAGTTTTTTCTTGTTTTTCCCCCCAATTATAGCATTGTTACTTGAAAAACAAAATACTAAAAGTGCAATTGCTTACCATCTTTGCATGAACTCTGTTCCATTTCAATTTGTGCTTCCCATGAATGCTCGAGGTCAGAAGATTCACACTCCTGCGAAGGCTTGCATTCTGATGAGGAACAGAAAATGAACATCTGCTGGTGGCCTGCTTCTTAGATGCTGAAGACTGAGAAGAACACAATTCTTCACCCTTTCTTGAGGTACCCACCACATTATCATCATTGTGCAATTTATATGGTTGTGGTCTTTCTTCTTCAATGAACTTTGATCTCTTCCTATGAGCTGGAATATTCTTGTAATTCTGATTTTTTGGGACCCTCTGATCATTAGATGAATTAGTAGGACAAGGAGCCTTTTCCTTCAAGACAACCTTCGGAATGGCCAAATTCTTAGTATCATTTATCAAGAACAACTTCAACTGTTCCACTTGACTTTGAAGCTCTTGCGGCTGCTTCCACTTCCCACATCTTGAATATAGCTTTCGCTAGATGCTCTCTAGCAAAAATCTATATCAGTTATAGGGTCTGGATAGTTTACTCCCCATTCCACCACAGCAACTTTAAGCGCAGTACTAATGGGTGCATCCCGGGGATGATGGATCCATTCAGTTGGCATTCTTGTTAGCTCAGGCAGCCAGTGCCGAACGTATTCACCCTCTGGGTCCAATTTGGAGCCTTGAATCTGAGTCACATGACGCAGAAAAATAAGTCATGAACAAGAGAGACAGGATCTGGGAGAAGGAGACAAAAGAAAGGAAAACATGATAATTTGCCGTTAGATAAACACCTCTTGTAAGGAAACTAGGAATCATACTCAAAACTATCATTTATAAAGCAAAGCCGTTCTCATTTGAAAAAAAGACCAAAACAAAACTGATCATCTACTAGTTATCTTAATAGGGGAAGACAAACTTCCACCTCCTTAAGGATCATTAAGCTGCTGCGCTAGGATTTCCTTACAATATTTAGATTTGAATTTCGTAAGCCACGCTCTTTTTATTATTTTTTTCTGACAAACCAGAAGCTGCTTTCCCTTGTTTGATATGCAACAACTTCAACTGAGAAATAGAATCATTAACATTTATAATCTTCTCAAATCCATTGCCATAAAATTTGACACTCCCCAATCCCCATCACCCCAGCATGAAAAAGTAGAAGAAAACAAAGCCCAATTCAATTAAATCTTAAGCCATCGATTAGATACAGTTCACCAACATATGGAAAGAATCATAAGTTGACATTCTTCATCAAGTTGATTCAAGTGAGTCTCTACGTATTCAATTGTAGTGGGGACAAATCATATTTAAGGAAACAAAGAAAACATACCATAAAGATGGTTAAATGCCACTGTCGTCGCCCCAATAGTTTCGATGCTGTCCAGAAGAGCACCAACTGTACTATGGGTTTTGATCAGAACGAGTTCAGCACCAAGAGATTTCCAAGGATTGTCCCAATTGAGCATTGGACTGCTTCAGCCACCACCTCGACACTCGACCCGGGTAGAACTGTCCTTCTTTAGGGCACCATATAAATATTGGGAAAACACAACCATCCCTTGCAGAAGCAGCTAATGCAGGATTATCCTCAATTCTAAGGTCCCTCCTAAACCAAACAATGGTCTTGCTGCTACTCATTTTGCAATAATCCAGAACCTTTAGGATCAAATCAGAGTATCAAATATCTAAAGACTCAGAGTACGCCATCAAAAAGTTGTCAATATTCTGTTTCAGGTAAAAATACCAGCTCAACTTCATTATGGGACCTCTCTGTAAATATAAACAAGCCGCTAGCTGTCATCAAGATACATAACAGAACTAAGAATTGTAAACCGGGAACTCATAAATTCCAGTTCACCACATAGTAGCAGTCCAACACTAACACTAGCCCCTTGCATCAAAGACACCCCAGCTTCACTTATCTTACTCTAGAATCTTGAAGGAAAATTCAAGCATGATACGAATCAAAAGGTCTGAATTTTAACTTTAAAATATTTACCTGATTAATTTTGCAAGATTATCTATATAGAATACAGCTGAAATTTTACAGGAAAATATATTATGATATTGGACCAATTAAAGTTTGGAAACATATTATTTAAATTGATTAAAATTATTGTTATTATTTTGATAAATTTGTCAATAAAATGTTCTTTTTCCAGCTATATTTAGCCTAATAGTCTAGACTTATAATGTGTTAATTTTAAATGCAAAAAAAAATTAAATGAGACTTATTTAGACCTTAAACTTATACTTATGCATAAGATTGATCTTTCTCTTGGGTTTTTTTTCTTTATTTTTCATGAATTCATAGCACATCAAGAGATTAATAAGAGGATAGAAAAAAAAAAGTTCTAGCACTCAAAACAAAGTTTTCTAATTGAATTTCTATACTAAAAGTCTTATCTAAAACATCACTCATGAGAGCTTTCAGATTTATTTCAACTACATAGAATAATTATAGTATAAAGATTTTACTTTTATTATCTTATTTTATTTATTTGGTGTTGAACAATTATTTTTAATTTGAGTTTGTTCTAATTCATTAAACATTATTTAACGGTTTATTTTATTATTGAACTTATATTAATTTATTTCTAATTTGGACTCATTCCTTTATTCACTTGCAACATAAAAGGATTTCATTATAGTTATTTAGATGGACTATATAATGTTTTTTGAGCTAAAAATGTTGGCAGCTTGATAATAATAAATATGATTTTATGATAAACATCATATATTTGACTTATCAAAGATTAATTGACTTTGTGGCATCATTTATATACTTTAAGTTCTTAGATAAATGGGTTATCTCTAATTCCAAGTTTAATTTAATACTTTCTATTCTTAAATACAAGGTTATTTCAAAATCAATATTATATAAAATCTAATTTTTAGCTTTTTCAAATTGTATTTTAATGTTATTAAGAGTTGCTTGAAAATGTCATCCAGAAATCCATTTCAAAGCATCTTTTATATGATTAACCTAAAATATGTTTCTCCGAGTAATTTTTAAACTCTATGTACAACAACAAGATGAGATAGCATGAAGAATAGAGATCCGAGACACACTAAAACTATTCCCTAATAATTTACATTAAAGAATTGTATCCACACAAAAAAATAAAGATCGTATAATAATTAAGAAACCGAATAACTAATCGTAGAAACAAACAGAAATGATTAAGAAAAGGAAAGAAAAAAAGGTTTCTGATTGTACCCAGATAGATAATGATCTTGGAGCACCCAATAAACTTCCAGCTTTCTCGTAGCCCATAAAATCTATAAAGTAATGGCGAAGCTTGCTTGTATCTTGTATCAGTACATTGTACAGTGACACTGCCTTTGAAGAATGGCCATCGCTGTTGCTCTCTCATGTTATTTTAAATTTTTTTGGACGAAAATGAATTGTTTTTTTTCTATTATATCTGAAAAAAAATAAGTTACTTCGGATATATTTTCTAGATTCTAACTCAAAAAAATAAATAAATCAATCAATCAATCAATAAAATGTATAATTGACCGACCTCTAAGACCACTGACACTGAGGTGTTTTTTGTGTTAATAGTGGATTGTGGCTATTATTTTAATATATTTTTTTAAAAATAAATAATTTTAAAACAATCATTACTGAACTTCAAGAAACACATCACATGCCCCTATCCATTGCTGTGATATTGATAATTGTGGGCCATGAGCATGACTTTTGTGTTTTTCTGGATCCACTGTTGTGAATTGGAAGATAAGGTCCTTCGTCTTCGTCTTTGAAAACACAGTTACAAGAACCGGCCCAATCCATGACCCAGCCATCCAACCAGCCGTGTGCGCGTGTCTGTGCCATTCCCGATTCCTTCTTGAAGGCGTTAGCAGCAGACTTTGCTTTTGATTAATCTGTATCTGCTGCTATCTCCCCAGAACTTGGTGGATTTTTCTCTTTGTTGCAGTTTTTTCCCGGGCTGACGGGATGAAGAGATTGGATTTTTCTCTTTGTTGGCTGGGATGATCGTGATGCTGCCGTCCGATTCCATGGAATCCCAGGGTCAAGCTAGACTAGGATTAGCTGTTTGGATTATTGCTGGAAATCAAACTCTTCTCTTTCAGTCATTGGCCCCAGATCTTTTTCTGCCTCCGCACTGTCTCCTAAAAGGGGGATAACTAGTCAGTCTATCGTTGCTATGCTCCTAGTATTCTATGTTGATTTTTTTTTAAAAAAAAAAAAAAACCTCGGTATTTGGATATTTTTTCTGTAGCATTGATTTTTTAAATGAAAAAAAAAGATGTTTGTTGTTAATAAAATGATAATTTTAAAAAAAAAGTGGTTAAGGTTAATTAATGTTAATGAATTATTTAATTATCATGTTAATAAATTTATTTAAGAGAATCTTATTATAAAACACAAATTAAATAAATAATAGCCATTTTAAAAATGTTCAATAGCAACTTATCCAAAATTAAAAAACTTAAACATGTTTGTGCCCAGAAGCCAGAGCTCGCGTGCTTATTTTATTTAAAAAATGGATGACTCGTCATCCATTTCTATTTTTAAAAATAAAACAGGTGGTATGTTATTTAATTACAAAAATTTCCAATCATGAGAGGTAGTTTAAAAAGAAAGACTCACGCGTCTATTTTATTTAAAGAATGGACTCGTCGTCTATTTTTATTTTCTTTAAATAAAACAAGCAGCATATTGTTCAATTACAAAATTTTCTAGTTATTAGAGGTAGTTACACTAATCAGAAATTCAAGGTTCAAGTTTTCAGACCTTAAAACCATAAATCTCAACCTTTTTAACCTAGAAAATGAATGTAAAAAAAACATATAAACCTTTAAAATCTCATTGCTAACCATAAAAACACATTTTAACTAGACAAAAATCATAATCAAATTAAATTTAAAAAATTTACTAAGCCCCGGTCTACTTTTTAGACATAACTAAAGATAAAAATTGCATCCATTGAGTTTTTTCTCTTAAAGATGAATTCATAAACAATAAAATTGTATTTGTAGCTAAAATTTGGTTACCCAAGAGTTTTCTCTTTTCTATTTCATTTAACAATAGTTAAGGACTAAAATGCAAAATAAATAAAATTTCATAGCTAAAATGTAAAAATTAAAAAGAACAGGCATCAAATAAAATACAAAAGATAAATTTCAAGGGACCAAATTGATTGTCTTTTGTGCTTTTTAAACAATATAGCCCTTGTCCTTTCAATTTTTCTTTTCAAAATAACTTTGAAATTCAATTTTATAAAATTAGTCTTTAATTCAACTTTGATATATTTAATGTATTATTGGGTATACATGAGCATGTAGTCAAAATAAATTCCAGCACACAAAACTATGTTAACATAACTTATAAATAAATAAAGTTAAGTGGTCAAAATGTAGAAAGATAAAAAAAATAAGGAAATGGAAAAAAAATTAGGTATGGATAAAAAAGTGCTAGAGATTGCACAATATACATAAACATAAACAATAAAAAAAATCCAAATATTTTAGTTTATTGTATAATACTAAGAATATGAGTTCATTTCTAGCCTAAGTGATAGGTGGCACTCCTCCCCAAAAGAGGAAATCCATACCAAGCATTATATATATATAAAAAAGGCCTCATTTTTTTATTTTATACCCAGACATATTTATATTGTACTGGAATAGTAGAATTACTATTTTTCTTTTAAAAAATAAATTGAGCTGGCATGGAGGATAATACAATTTTTTCTTTAGATTCATTTGTTATTGTTGAATTGTTTGTTTGGGTCAAATTTATCTTTTTGATTTTTTAAGTTTTTAGCACGATGATTGGATTAAATTACCCTTAAAAACAAAATTTATTTAACTAGCTTTGAGAATATTTTAGTATTTTCACTATTTTAGCATAGTAAAATTACTTAATTACTTTTAAAGCATAGTTTTTTTAACTGGTGTTTTTTCATCTTTTTTTTTATATATAATCAAATAGACTTAGGGGCACAGTTTTGAAACCCGGCCTGGCCCGGCCCAGCCCGGCGGGTCGCCCGAGACCCGGCCGACCAGGGACTGGAATCAGGCCAGGTTGAAGAAAAAATAGAGGAAGGAAAAACCCGGTGTGACCTGGCAAGACCCGGTCAAAAACCCGGTTGCAACCCGTTGACTTTTTTTAATTAAAACAACGTTGTTTTGATTTTAAAAAAAAATTGACCCGAGCGACCCGATGACCCGATCAAAACCCATAAACCCGGGCCTTGGATCGAGCCGGCCACCGTGCCAGGTCTGAAAACTATGCTTAGGGGTATTTTTCTAATTTAATAAATAAAAATATTATTTTAAAAACAAAAGTTGTTGATACGTTCATTGCACTTGTGCGACATCACTCAGTAGCGAAATTCATGCTTTTGCGGTGGTGTTCGAATCATTTTGGTGACTTTTCTATTTTTTAGTGGCACAAGGGGACAATGGATCTTTGGTTTCGCTTTGATAACCTTTTTTTTCTTTTCCCTCTCATCTTTGATTTTCACGTCTGACCTTTTAATTTTTCAAAGTAGCCATTTTATTTATTTTCCTTCATATTTGGTACATGATATTTGATTATTATTTGTTTTATTTGAAATAATTTATAAAATTTTTTTTTTCAGTGTCATCCTCCTTTAATTTTTTATCTGCAAATTTGGTCTTTATTTTTTTATTGCCTTTTGTTTTATTTTATATAATTTTTTTATGATCTCATCCACTTTATTTTTTTTTGTTGAATTTGATTCTCATTTTTTATAGATATTTTTTCTACTTTGAGAGATGTTTTAAATTCTTTTTTTTTTCATCCTTAATTTGGTAGGGAATTGAGTTTCTTGATTAAGTTCAAATCTATTATTTCACAAGTTGTAAGTTTAGAACATTAACCCAGATTTAAGAGATTTGTCTTAATTTGCTTGATTGTTTTTTTTTAAGCTTATATTTTTTAGTTCCATCATTCATCATTTATTTAATTTGGAGATTGAGCTTTATTATTTTTTAATTGCTTTTTATAGTTTTTTTATTTTCCTTTTTTGTTAAATTTAGTTTTTTAAGTTAAATTTAAATTAATTGATTTAATATGAGCTGAGATTCTCACGTCATATATTTTGTTTAGTTTGCTTTATAGGTTGTTATTCTTGTGATGTGTACAATCTTTTTTGGTGTTGTCTTGCAACATTTAACAATGATTTTATAATTTTTTTCAATGAGTTTTTCTGGTGATGGGGCAGTATTCTTGGGCCTACGATGAGTCTTTAACATTATCATTTTTATTGGGGTATGATATTTGTAGTCTATTTTTTATAGTTAACCATTGACAGTTGTTTTGTTCTTTTAATTGCCATCAAAGCTTTTTTTAACTATATTATTAAATTAATTAAGTTTATTAAACTTAGTGAAGTTAATAATCGGAATTTAAAATTCTTCTTGTTTATTTAAAAACATTTGCATCACATGTTAAAAAAATTTAACCATGCTTGTGACATAATCCAGCCACCCATCTGGGACGCATCTATATTCAAGGAAAAACCTACGTGTTTGTTGTTTTTTTTTTTTTACGAACGGTAATTGTTTATTAATTGATGGTAATGTAGAAATATAAGATAAGGAGATTTTATTGTTTTATTTTTTCACAGTTGACGATGCATATTTGACCATCTAAAAGTTAGCCTACGAAATTGACTTTGACCGACCGCTTGTAGAATGATAGAAGGAGGACTGTATAACTTGTATAGCCGCTTCTTGCCACTACTCCACTTGCCACTCTCAATTTGAGAGTGGTCAGGAGAGAGAGAACGCCACGACTTTTCTTCGGAGAAGGAGAAGTTTGTCGTTTTCCAAATTTTTTTCAAAAAAGAAGAAGAAGAAAGAAATCCGCGTAATTTACTAATTAGTCTGCGGTCTATATTATCCAATACATGCATTTATATAATAGACAACTGTACTAGTTTTTTTATTGCTTTTAATCGGCGCAGCATGACAGTGGTGGTTCAAACCTGCCGTGTGATTGGTTGTTTAAAATAGATTCTTTTATGTCTGTACTGAAATGATTATTTTTTGATAAATTATCTTAAAAATTATTGTTTTGACAAGAGAGTTATATATATTTAAAATTCGAAATCTTTTTTCAAGCAATATTAGTATTTTCATTTCTCTTTCAATCGAGAATTCTAGAGTCGGTCATAGCACATGCTTCATATTCACACATAGCACGAAGATTCAAGGAAGACACAAATATTAAATATATATATATATAGCATTATCAAATTATTTAAATAGGATCATTTATTTTAATCCTTTTTCTTACTTCCTTTATGAGATTTACATTTTGACCAGATTATCCACATTGCTATTAAATAATCTAAAGTGCGAGCCCACTTGAATGAATGATTGATGATAATCAAACAAAGCATTTGCTTGCCCTCTTGGATTTATTTAGTATTCGCCCTAAAAGCACTCTCGTAAATGCAATTGAGATAACCCTAATCAGTGACTTCAATGCTGTGATGGTGTTCTTGAAAAGAAGAAGGATAGATTCGACAATTGTCATATAAAATACAAATAAATAAAAAGTGACATAAAAACAAAATTTTTTGATAAAATAACATATTTATAGGATGTCATGTTTATCGTGTTTTAGAACTATAACGTTTAACTAATATTACAATTCAAAAATATAATATTTAATTAAATATCATGATTGAGAATCACAACATCAATTATACAGATAATTAAATCTAATTTTCTTTAAAACAACAACAACAACTCAATAATTAATGATTTGATAGCCAAAAAAGAAACAGGATATCACGTGTCTGATAAGAATATCATGTTTTAGAACTACAATATTTAATTAATATTATAATTCAAAAAATATAATATTTAATTAAATATTATGGAGAACACAACATCAATTATAAAAGTAATTAAATCTAATTTTTTTTTGGAACTACATGGTTTGATGGCCAAGAAGGGCAGCGCCTTCTGATACTAAACAATGTCAATTAGCAACATCCGCCATGATTTACTTAAATCACTCCACCACCTGATCTATCTTCCTTCTTGTGTCCCAGCTTGTTTACCTTCTTACAAAAATACAAGATTGCGTTCATCTTTTCAGACACTTGTTCATTGCTACACATGTCACCGTACGAAAACATAAAACGCTGCCACCTTCTTTCCTCTTGTTCAATAACCTAGAACGCACCAATATGAAATGTCCCCCGGGAGGTCAATAGATTTTAAATGGCCACCAGAGCTTGTCTTAATTAACAACATGTTCAATTGCCTGTTTTTGAACTGGGGGCAGGTATTGATCATGACAGCACCCAAAAATAGACAAACTTCGCAGCATGAATCGGTCAATGTAGAGAGAACCAGTGTGGAAATTATCTGAAGCTATCTAATAAAAATACGAGTGATGTGATCTAGCAATTTGCATGTATTATATTGCAGCAGATCATTACAAAAACACCATCACGTTCATGGACAATAATGAACATCGATATAACCCTGATGGTAGCTTAATTGATCAAGTTCTAGATTTATTTTTCAATGATCATGAGTTTGAGTCTCCTCAAGGCCACTAGAGATTTACATGATCATTAATTTTAGGATTCGTGGGATTAGTCGAGATACACGCAAGTTAGCTATACATCTATGTTAACAACAAAAAAAAAATTGCACATCAACAATGTCATTACAGGGAAAATCCAGAATTTGATCTATATATGGAGTTTTCTAGGTCTTCCCCCCCTCCTTCTTGCCATGTTAAATATCATTCTAGCCATGCTATCTAGATTTATTTTTCAATGATCATGAGTTTGAGTCTTCTTAGGGCCACTGGAGATTTACATGATCATTAATTTTAGGATTCGTGGGATTAGTCGAGATACACGCAAGTTAGCTATACATCTATGTTAACAACAAAAAAAAAATTGCACATCAACAATGTCATTACAGGGAAAATCCAGAATTTGATCTATATATGGAGTTTTCTAGGTCTTCCCCCCCTCCTTCTTGCCATGTTAAATATCATTCTAGCCATGCTGTCTTGAAATTCATAGAAGAATAATCTTCAACACCTATAGAATGATACGCCAGGCAGACATTTGTGACATTACAAACGCTCAGAATGTTAAATATCATTTATTTAGTAGCGTCTTTCGGAGAGGCGCCTCTCCTCTCTTTAAAATGTCTCAAGTTGCTATTTGTCGTTGTGTCTCTCCCTCCAATTATCCGAAACCTCCACCGTATAGAAAAAATAAAAGAAGAAAACAAGGATGTTGACCGGTAAGGTTCCTATGATTATGGGTGCATTGATGTCTGTGAGTGGACCGATGATTTTCATTTTCTAGTTTCGGGATATGCATTGTCAAGAAAATTAGTGGAAGGCCTCTTTCTTTGACCTAGAATATTCACCGCGTGCATTCAGATTATGCAGGGCAAGTCAGCAATTGTGAACTTCCTCCTAGATCGTAACGACGACGTCGTAACATAAGCACGAGCTCATGCCGACTTGCTTCACGGTGTAACACCACCATCACTCAAGTATAGCGTAATTTTATTTTTTTTGAGAATTATACAATTAATTAACTCTACCTGAATATTTTAAGGAATAAAAAGCAACAGGATTAATATTATTGATTTTATAACACCTCTTATTTGTTTATTTATTTATTGGAAAACCTTATAGATTTCCGTTTTCATGCTATTCCTCTTAGTATTTGCATTTGAGATCTTTTCAGGTAAAAACTTCCAGTCGTAGTTGCTAGAGTGTCCCCTCGAGGACAAACATAACTAAACTAAAAAGTCTTAGTTTTTGAATATTCTACTTAATTGGTTCATTTGTGGGATTTAATCTGGTCTAGCTGGTATAATATTAATTTTGAGGTTTTCTTAATGTATTCACGAGTGGTAATTCGTTTAATTACCGAAGATCGTTGGTATCAAATTAGAATTTGGATCTCTCTTACCATCTAATTAACTTTTTGCACAAAAAGTACAACTGATATCTACTATACCGATAATACACATATGTTTCATTGCAGAAAATTAATAAATACAAATAAAAAAATCAATTAATTTTCTTATTGGTATATTACGATGATTTTTACCAATAAAATTTTATATCCTTGTATCTATTAGTAAACACTAACAGAAAAAATTTCTCAAAATATACAAAGAGAATTGCAATGGAAAAATAAGAAATGAAAAAGAAAAAAAGCAAACAATATGATGACGTGTAACTTTTACATACAGCATTACCGATGGTAAAGTACGTTTGTAAATATACCGACGGAAAAATTTAATCGTTATATACAGAGAGAATTATAGAGGGTCTTACAGTAGAATTCAAAAGGGCAAATTGTATGATGACATGGTATTTTTATTGACAAAATAATTTTATCGGTAATGTCATCAGTGATATTTAATTTATGATATGTCGATTGACCCTCATTGCCCCCCTCTCCCTCCCCCATTTCTCCCTCTTTCTTATGCTTTTTTTTCCTGCTACAAACAGTCACCCCTCCTCCCAATCTAAATACAATTCAACATCCCACAATAAATCCGACCACCATAACATTAACTCAAATTTTATTGAAGATTCTCCACTTTAAGTAAGTAAATATATCTTCTTCTTTTTTTATTTAAACTTAATTTTAAAATGTTGACTTTTTTTGTGTATTTCTTTTAGTATATGTATTTTGTTTGGGTGTTTAATTATTTTATAGTTTTTCTCATACAAATTTATTGTATGGATTTATGATTTGTACATGCTAGGGTTTGTTTTAGATTTTATAAAATTGTATTTGTAAATTAATGAAATTTATGTCGAATTTTCGACATAAGTGTTTTGTGATGAAATAAATAATTGCTTATATAATGGGTCTGTTTTATATTTTGTCAATCTTATTCTCGAGTTGAAATTTTTGGTAAATGTGTAGAAATTTAAATTTATATAGATAACTGATAATGAATTAAGAGTACTATTAAAATAGATTAGTTTGAGATAAATCAATATTTTTGCAAATTATTTAGTTAACATAGTTAATTAATACTTGTTGTCATCATTATTTTATATGGGTTTGATATAAGTAATGAATGATCATTCATGAAATATAGAGATTCACCCAAGAGTTGTGGATGATGAATTAGTGCATGAGGGTTCATGATTTTATTAATTACGCACTATCTAATCCGAGAAATATTAGTGGAAGGGGTATTAGATGTTTATACAAGAGGTTTAAAAATAAAAAATTTATCGATCCAAATATTGTAACAATGCATCTTCTACAAAAAAGATTCATGGAGAAATATATGTGTTGATATGCATACGGAGAACCATATATTCCTCACGATACCATGGTAGAAAGAATGGTTGGGTCAACTTCTAGTTCTAGCAACGTGTATGAAATTGTAGATGACAATATTAATCAATATAGAAATATGATTATAGATGTAATGAAAATAAATCATGGTCATGCTAGTCAATGTCCAATCGTAGATGAAGAACCCAATGCAGACTCAACAATTTTTTTTTATCTTTTCAAAGATTCTAACAAACCATTATGGGATGGTTGCATAAATCACTGTAAATTATTGGTCGTTGCACAAGTGTTCACCATAAAGTTAGATCATTGGTTGAGTAATGTCAGTTATGACAAAATTATTGAATGAGCGATAAGCATTTTACCTTAAGAAAACAAACTGAAAGAGAACTCTTTGTTACTAAGTTCATGATGAAACCCCTCGGTATAAGATACTAGAAAATTGACACGTGTCCAAACTTCTGCATGTTATACTACCTTGAAAATATAGAGTTGACCAAGTACAAAATACGTGGGCATTCTCGTTATAAACTTATGATTGGCAGGGGAAGGACTCTTGTCACACACAAAAAACTTATATACTTTCTAATCATGCATAGACTGTAGAAGTTATTCATGTCACCAAAGATTGTTGAGTACATAATATGACACAAATCACATGATGCGGTGAATAGGGTGATGGTGCACCATTCCGATGGTAAAGCCTGAAAACACTTTAACAATGTGCATCATCAGTTTTCAGTGAAGATAAGAAACATGCGTCTTAGGTTATGTACAAACGGATTCAATCAATTCGAGTCATTTATTGCTTATTATTCTTATTGGCTGGTGATACTCACGATTTACACCAAAAAATATTTGGCATGCTCTGTCCGTCTGTAAATCTATTGGTATATTTATTGATGACATTTCATTGACAAACTATAAATTACCGATGAGTTTTTTTGATAGATTGTTTCTATTTGTGAACCTGTCAGTAACATACATACCGGCATACTGCTAGTATAAATACTGACAAAAAATTCCATCGGTAAAATTATTAAATTTGATAGTGTAAATGACCTTCCAACTTCTAGTAAACAAAAAAAAGAAGAAGAAGAAGCAACTATACTATATTTTCCTCAACAATACATTAATTAATTCCATTCAATCGACAATTTGATCCTGATTATTATAATGATCATATTAACCACATGCCTGCAAATGCAACTAGCCTCCATTTTATTTTCTCAACTTGATCCTGACAGTCGTCTCGTGCTCGTGAAGATGTGGTGCGTTCCATTTTCTTTTATTTTTCGTTTTTCCCTTCTTTGAGTTTCCTTTTCTTTTTATAAACGTGGACCGGGTTTTGTGTAAAATGAAGTGATTTGGATTAAACTTAGTCAAAATTTTATTCTAATTTTATTTAAAATTAGATGATAGTTGATATAAGTTAAAATCAATCGACTCAGTCAGAATTTAAGTGTTAATTTGATTTTTATAAAAAATAAAATGATGTCATTTTAATATTAAAAAAAACTAAACTAAAATTATTTTATTTTAAAAAAACCCCTCAAAACAACATTATTTAAAATTAATTTTGATTTTAATAACATCAATAACAAAAAAATAATATTAAAACCCTGACCTCATTACTCTTTTTTTTTTTAAAAAAAATCCCAAGTAATTAACAAGATATTTTAAAAGTTGTTTGGCTGCTTATAAGAGCCTAGCTGCTTGTTAACGAGTGCAACCGCAAGTTGCATAAAAAAAAGGAAGATGCTTTTAATGAGCGGTTGCACCTCATTAACGAATGTGCTCTAATTTGTAGCGCCATTAGCTTACGTTAACCGATCACTATCCAGTAATTATTCATTATTCTCCTTATAATAAAGAATAGTGCAAGAAGTAGCAATTCCCCGTGTCCTTTTGACTGGGGAGCCACTACATGACAATCGAGGACATCTCACACTCTAGTCGGTACTCAAAAGGTGATTTTATAAATTACCTTTAAACTAATATGATCTAATATTGTCCCGTGTGTTTTTGACCTTCTGTGTGTGAGCCATAGAGACTCTTGGTTCCTGGAAATTGCTTGATGCTTTTTTAATATTAGAGATGCTTTTAATCTTTCTCGTCTTTGGACTTTTCAAGCACGTGCATGTTCTTAGAATTTGGTGTATAAATATCCACCAAGGCCTTGCAAGCTTGAGACCAATTAGTGAAAATCATTGTTCTCTAAGGCATCAAAGGAGGATAAGAGAGAATTAATCTATACTGTTCATTCGAGTTCATACATAAACAAAAGAAAACGAAATGGTGAGGGCTCCTTGCTGTGAGAAAATGGGATTGAAAAGGGGGCCATGGACACCTGAAGAAGATCAGATCTTGATCTCCTACGTTCAGAAATATGGCCATAGCAATTGGCGTGCGCTGCCTAAGCAAGCTGGTAAGTTGTTCTGATAACCCTTCTCGGGTTTTCATCTGGAACGTTCTTTTTTATGAGTTTTGCTATGAAGGTTAGCCCTAAAGAACGCATGAAAGGATTCCGTCTGACACTGGAACTTTTGGTTATTTATTTCTGCTGTATGTGGCCAGCCAAGAGGCAGCTGGTCTTGAGGAGTATTGATCTAATTAAGCACCATGTCAGAAATTAGATGAATGATATCTGTCAAAGCAAAGTTATAATGAGAGTTTTGAACCAAATTAGTCTAATAAGCTATCTTAGTTAAGAGGGTCCTGGTTATCTCTATTGCATGGCTAATGTTTTATTTCTCTTCTCTGCAGGCTTACAAAGATGTGGCAAGAGTTGCAGACTCCGCTGGGTAAACTACTTGCGGCCAGATATAAAGAGAGGCAACTTCAGCAAGGAAGAAGAGGAAACTATCATCAAGTTGCATGAAATTCTTGGAAATAGGTACGCACTGCTTGGATTGTGTCAAATTCTATATATGAAGTGATTTCTTGTTTGCTCTTGGAAACCTCCATTATTCATTAGATTTAAATTGCTTCATCACCATTAATTAACTTATCAAATAAACAATGACAAAATGGCAATTTGTGTTTGCATAGGTTCTCTCTTCTTCATTAATTATTTGGTGGGGTCTAGAAGTTGAATTCACGGAAACAAACGTGTTTTCTGCTTCAAATTCAGTAGGGACTGAAGCTATGTTATCGAAAAAGTTCTTCTGTTTTATCAGACTGCAGTAACTGGAACAGGAACCCCACCACTGAAACAGAAAGTTTTTTTAAAAAAAGATGAGAAACGAATTATAATTGGAGTTGAGAGATTCCCTGATTAATTTAGGTAACCACAAGAGGAAATTGTACAGCTCGATGTCAATCATAAGTAGATCATGAGATTTTGTTTTCGATGCAGATCAAGTTACTTGCTGTTCCGCATGAACCTTTTTTTTCCTGTCCAACTCATTATCTCACAAATTTTCTTCAATTTTCCAGGTGGTCAGCAATTGCATCAAG
The DNA here is from genome assembly GCF_951802175.1 of Populus nigra. Lineage (NCBI taxonomy): Eukaryota > Viridiplantae > Streptophyta > Magnoliopsida > Malpighiales > Salicaceae > Populus > Populus nigra. The sequence continues at coordinate 5,010,554 of NC_084861.1, read as the reverse complement.
ATTACCAGGAAGGACAGACAATGAGATTAAGAATGTATGGCACACCCACTTGCTAAAAAGACTCAAACAAAATGGCGAATCCAAGTCACAACAACACATCAGAATACCAGATTGTCATCTCAATGACAATAAACTATCACAATCGGCAAATTCGACTATTCCTTCTCTTTCAGGGTGTAAGAGCATAGAGTACGCGCAGATGTCCCCTCAACCCTCTTCTAGTGATCACTCCTCAGTCACGGATACTTCAGTCACCACTTCAGAAACAAACAACACCGGCTTGATCAAGGTTGAAAACATAGACTCATCAGAGATTTATCCAGTGATTGATGAAGATTTCTGGTCAGAACCAGAAATGGTTGAGAATTCTGGCATGCCATCATCAAATTTTCTAGACGACTCACAATTTCCATTCCCCTCACCAAACACTATGGAACCGGCAGGATGTTATGGTTACGGTCCAAAGGTTGACGATAGCATGGAATTCTGGTACAACCTTTTTATTAAATCTGGGGGAATAGAAGAACTACCAGTTCAATACTTGCAGAGGTATAGCTATCTGGCGGATGAAAGAATCTGAATACTATGGTGTCTTGTTTTCGACCTCTTCGACATCAAAAGTACCTGGGAAATCGTGGGGTAGACTTGTCCAAGTCCAAAAGATAGAATCATTGGTTGAAGAAGAAAAAAGAAAAGCAAGTCTAGAAAAAAAAAAGGGGCGATTATTCCCTTGATTTGCTGCAAATTGAGAGGACACAGAAGAATAAAGTGGGCTACATATATAGGAAATTTTTGTATAGTGACAAGGGATGTCTAAAGGGTGGAATCTTCGTTGAACAAATGTTTATGATGAATCTTTTTATTCATAAAACTCTAACCATTATGTAAATCAAAATAGTGAATTATTGTTATGAATCCTGGATTATTATCGGTTGTGCAGTGAACTTCTGCAACTGGTTTGATCTGTGTGAATTTAGTTCATACAATAATTTCTCGTTGTATACCTGTATTACGGTGAAGATATATAATCTAGCTTTAACGCATGACATTTTATCCTCTTGTGACTCGATTCTTTTCATTTGCCTGCCTCCATGTTGCATTTGATCATGGAAGGTGGTTCCTCGATTAATTACTCAGACAGAATGAACCAGTTGATGATGATGGTTTGCTTAAAATTCCTGTAGTGGTGAACTTGGAACCGCTACAAGAACAGTTGATATGCTGCCATGTACATGCTGGCATCCAACTGTTGCTGTTGTCGAGGCATATCACATTAAGGTTGAAATATTTTTTTAATTTTATTTTTAATATTAATACATCAAAATTATCCAGAAATATATATATATATATATAAATTAATTTAAAGTAAGGAAAAAAGATAAAAAAAAATATTCAATTTAAAAAAAAATTAAAATACAAAAACAAAGTATCTCCAATCGAAACAATTGGATTGATGAACTAAATTTCGTGGGCACCGTGAGAAAAACAAAAGGATTTTCATGGTGGTATGGAACACTTTTTGAATGCACTGTGGCACAACCTTTTTCTGGGGTGGAACTAGAAATTTAGATCGGTGGACAATTTTGGAAACAAAACATGTTAAATTAAAGGGTATAACTAAAAATTTTAAAATATTAGAGCCAAAATGTAAGAAATTCTGAAGTTTTGGGATGCCAGGTTCCCCCACCCTCCATGTAAAACATCCGCTCCTGGGATCAGCCTTCTAGCGAGTTGATACGTCGACCGACATTGTTACAGTCTCTCCTTGGAACCATTACAAATCTTTGAAGGAATTGACTGATTGATCCTCGAAAAGAACTTTTCTTCCTGGAGATGATTGTTCTCGAGAAAGTAGCAGTGTGAAATGGAGATAATTTTTCCATTCATCTTTTCTCTGTCTTGCTTTAATTAAAATACACTGCAACTAGCCAATTCCAAAGAACCAAAAAAAAGACTTCGTGCTGATTTTTTTTTTAATGTTTTAAAAATATTTTTTAAAAAATTAATATTTATTTTATTTTATTTTAAATTAATATTTTTAAATTATTTTGATGTACTAATATCAAAAATAATTTTTTAAAATAAAAAAATATTTTAAAAAATATCTATAACAATCCTTCCAAATACATTAATGGACCGATGGTTCTAGACTACATTTAACTTTACCGAAGGTCATAATTGATGATTGAATGTCCTGTTATTTCGTACCTTTTCACTTTACCTGTTTGTTTTTCTGAGCTTAAAAAAGGTGATGCTTGCTATGGTTTCCGAGACCCAAGTAAAAGCTTCATGGACATCATTAGTTGGCTTTAGCTAGGATGCTTCTCCCGCTATGTTTCATGTACGTATTATTTTTTATGAAATATATTTAAGTATTGTAAATACATTTTATAGACAAAAATTTAATAACTCAGATTATATTTTTGATTAACTAAATAAACTTGTTTTATTTAAAAACTTATAGGTGGATCATACTCTAATTTTGTATAACATTAAACACGTTCGGTATAATTAAAAAAATATTTAAAAAAAGAATAAAAAACGAAAAAACAAATAACAAATAACAAAGAAGAGGTATTTATTAAAGCATAAATTTAAAAATTATTTTAAAAAAGACATATAAAAAAGACATTAATAAAAGAACTGAAATTTTATGAAAAAAAAAAAGAAAGAAAGAACCAAAATTTTTAAAAAAATCATCTACTTGTATTGAAAGGTGAAACTGAAAATAAAAAATCACAAAAATAAAATCAAATTGAAAACACTAATACATAATAAAAAAAAATTGAACATGTAAAATTTTTCAATGTAATTCCTTACATAAAAAATCATAAATGTACATCGAAAAACTTATGCACCCATTTAATTAAATAATTACAAACCATTGTGTAAATAAATAGAAAAAAAAATCATTAACAGTAAATAAATACATAATTGAAAAAATTATGAGACAAATGCAAATCAAATTATTTAATATCACAATACAAATTATTTACTTAGTTGTTTTTAGTGAATTTATTTATTAAAATCAATTTGTAATATAAATCGACACACATAAAATGTATTGAATAAAATAAAAGAAAAAAATATTATGCAAGGCTATACATACTAAAAATACAATAGAAAAATAAAAATTTAATTTATATAAAATATATTAAAAAATTACAAATGAACCATACTAACCTTCTAAAAAACTAAACACACCCAATATAATTAAAAAATAATCTCTATTTAAAAAAGACTAAAAAATCTAAAAAAAACAATATAATGACTGTTGAAAAAATAAGGTTCGTTTTTTTCATTCAAAAATCCATTTTGAACCAATATTTAACCCAAAACACCTGGAAATTACTGTCAGTAACAACTTTTTCATTCTAAATTGGAATCTAATGACCCCCTCTTTCTTTTTCATAAAAAAAAATCTAAAACAATAAAGGAAATGAAGTTCGGTATCAAAATGTATTTTTTTAAAAAAATTATAGGGATCAATCACCTCGTAACTAAAAAAAATAAAGAATAAAAATAAATTTTTCAAAAACAAAACTCAAAGTTGGTATCGGTGCTGCCCATGTTTTTCATTTAATTTTTTTATTTAACTATTCTTTTAAAAAAATCATGCAATTAAGTTAAATCTGGGCTCCTAATAGCCCAATCATTTTTTAAAAGAAATTGAGAATTAAAATAAAAAATTTGAAAAATATATAAAAGAATTAACAGTAAAAGTTGCTATAGTATTTTACCCAACCACGAGCTTTAGTTTTTGTTAATATCGTCATAGATTTTTTCTATCCCACTAAGATTATTCACGTGTTTTCTATACTACATCCAGCCCCCTTTTCCAATTCCTTGTGATCTTTTCCCTGATAAAAGAGAAGAGCGACTTCACTATTTTAGGTTGACGTTTACATTTGAAAAATAGTTTTGTAATTTTCATTTATCATTTTCTTATTTTTTTGATTTTTTATTTCAAAAACAGAAAGAAATGATAATATTAATATGATGGTAGAAATGATAATAGGGATTGTAGTAATACAAAGTTTATGATGACTTTTATTTTACTGGTAAGAGTCAAAGATAGTCATAATATGTTTGTGAATTTTATTAAAATAATGTGATAATGTTAAAAGATATGGATGTGTTGAAGAAATGATAATGAAAATGACCTGCTGTAATCATAGTTATGAGTAATATTATCTTAATTTAGACTATTTATCTCTTTCTTCAGATTTTTCAGAGTGAGAAGGTAGAATCTTTTGTGGAAGCAAATATCAATGATAGTGGTTGTTGTGGTGGGAGTATAATGATAATGTACATGATGTATGATAATTAATTAAAAAAAAAACAGCATATATAACCATTTTTGGTTGCTTAAAGAAATTATTTTGATTAAAAATTGTTCTTAAAAAACACTCAACAATGTAACCAAACATGCTTTTTTTTTTGTTTTAGAAAAGGAAATAAAGAAATAGAAAGTCAAAATGATACTGAACATTACCTAAAGTTTTCTATTAAAATGGATCTAGATCTCAATGGCGCGGAGTTCTTGAAAGCCATGAATCTACAATGGACTGGTCGAGGAACATGTCGTTGTGTAGCTTGTGGTTCCCTTCGAATATGAAAATGAGAGAGGGCTGGGCTAAGATAATAATCAATCCAACCCTCGCGAACGTGGACAACTCAAATCACACATCAGATACTTTTCGGAAAGTAGGATGATTATGCCATGGAACCACACACAAGCGCAAGACAGCACGGTTATGCTAGCACAACTTATCATAGAATCATATTCCAAATGAGATGCAAGACCAAAAAAACGCCACCTTGCGTACAAAATTACCTTGAGAACTCATCATGTATTGGCAGCAGCTATTGAAGTCTCAATCGAGGAAAACATACAACAAAAATTCAAACATCCTCATATCATATGTGACCGTCTTTAACAAAGTAAGATCCAAGGTGGCAGCTCCTCCACAATTAATTCATCTAGGTAGAACAAAAGCTTTATTGAAAAATTAACGCTGCCGGCTGGTTTGGAAGGTGAACGGGCTCTCTGTTATTACACGCCAGTGTAGGGGGCGGGGGGGAAAGCGCATCTAAGAGAGACACGAGTATGCAAGAGCCTTCTCCTCCGAAAGCTCATCAGCTGTCAAATCCAACTTCTTCCTTGAGAATTCATCAATGCTGAGCCCTGAGTCACAGAAAGAGCCATAAAACAGTTATAATACTCCAGGAAAGCTGAAATTCAAGATTAATATGAACTGAAATACTACAAACTTTTCATACAGATGCAAACTTGAAAGAAGAACATAAACTGTAGCTTGCTTGTACAAAAATCAAGATGAAAATATCCTTGGGAATGAAGGTTCAAACACAGTTTTCTATGCACTTTTCATCACATAAAAATTCACTTTCCTAAGCCTACCGCACAACCAGACTTGAGGCAAAGGAAAACATCAAATTTGAGCAGATAACACAAGTGCGTGGGAAACAAGAGAAAGAGCAGGTTTTTAGAGATCCAAAAATACATCATAAAAATATATGCAGTCACCAGCAAACACCATAAAAACAATACCAAAATGCCAAAGATACAAACAAAAGAATCTTGTACATTTACAAGAAATAGATAATATCTGACTATTATAATCTCGTATATTGGCATAAAATCATGAAGAGTAAGTGGAAAATAGTGATATTTTAATTGGCAATCCTTACCTTGAACAATTTTCCACTCTCCATTCTGACAAGTTACAGGGAAGGAATAAATGAGACCAGCTGGTACATTGTATGAACCATCAGAGTACACCCCCATGGAAACCCAGGTACCCTACAATAAAGAAAATAAAATCATACCATAATACCAAACTTGCACAATTGAACATCAGAAAGCAAGTCAACCATTGTCAAACCTCAGGAGTTCCAAGAACCCAATCACGAATGTGGTCACAAGCTGAGCTAGCAGCTGATAGTGCACTTGAAAGCTTCCTTGCTTTGATGATTGCAGCACCACGTTGTTGAACAGTAGCGATGAACTCTGCATTCAACCTTCAACCAAGAAATAGAATTAACATTGTGATCCACACCTTTCCAAACCAAATTAAACACTTTTAAAACATATACAATCATTAATACCACTCGTCGTCCTTAACAAGCTCCCGCACTGGTTTCTCCCCAGCTGGAGTCTTAACAGTAGCATGGTTGACATCAGGGTACTGGGAAGACGAGTGATTCCCCCAAATAATCACATTTTTAACATCACAGACTTGGACGCTCAACCTCTCTGAAATTTGACCAAGTGCCCTGTTATGGTCCAGTCTTGTCAAACAAGTAATGTTTTTCTCAGAAATAGATGGTGCAAATTCCTTTAAAATCAATGCGTTGGTGTTTGCTGGGTTAGCAACAACCAAAACCTGAACAGAACAAAAGGTAACAACAGTCATGAGAATACTTCAAATGAAGTTAAGTTTGTGTCGCTCAAGCAAAGCAGAGCTCTAAATGCATCCAGTTTTATACACATGAAAGCAACAGGAATTTCCCAGGATGTCTCAAAATGGTAACAATATATATTACATAGATTTCCAATATAATTCAATAGATCCCATAGTTTTCTCCCAGTACTAAACAAGCATTTCTGTTTCACAATATGTAATCTAACGATCATTGCAACAAAGCATCCACACAGCAGCCTTTTTTGTCTATTTTTGAAATATTTTACCTTGCAGTTTGCAGCTGCATGCTTCTCGAGAGCTGAAGCCTGTGACTTGTAGATTGAGACATTTTTAGACATCACATCTTTTCTCTCCATTCCTTCCTTCCTTGGGAAGCCACCAACCATTACTGCGATGTTAACCCCAGTGCAGGCCTCCACAACATCGGTTGTGGCAACAACACCTGTTGCAAATTTTGGTCAGATCTCATGATTATAGAACTGATTCCTTACAATACAACATGTTACACGGAAAAAACATATTATTCTTCAACAAAAATTTCCTTGGCAATTGAAAAGGGGAATTAAGGGCAGATACCTTTAAGAAGAGGAAACGCGGCATCTACCAACTCCATCTTCACACCATTCAATGCCTCAGCTGCAGGTGGGATATCAAGCATGTGGAGGATCACAGGCTGGTCAGGACCAAGCATCACTCCCCTAGCAATCATGGGAACGAGGGCATATCCAATTTGTCCTGCAAACCCAATTACGTTTTGTTAACAACCAATATCAGTAATTCCGCTAGTTCCAGTTATAAAACTCACAAATGACCAACTGCACAAATACAAAATCAATTCATTTTCCATATTCGCATTGTTACATTGTGGTTTACAGATATAATAGCTATAAAACTACGAGTACATTCAAGAACTAAAACCAATAAACCGAGAAATAAAATTAATTCTCCAAATTCAACAATTCATAAGAAAATAAAAATTAAAAAATCAATAATTTGATTTTTCGAATTCAATTCGAACTAGACATTAGTACAAGCACTTAAGCGCTCGTAATCAATAATATGATTTAAAACTTAAAACAAAGAGACATATTCTTCAGTTAAATCTCAGATCTACAAGCCAAGATCATTTAAATGAAGTGTACAGTTCAACAACAACAAACTCTAAAATAGTTTCGCATCAAACAGTAAGCGATCATCTCGTAGCTAGTAATAGTAACTGAATCAACTAATTTCGCTTTCAAAACTCAATCTATTAGCATCACAAACTTGATAATCCCTCCTAATCATGACCAAGTACACTAGATCTATATCAGTAAAATCAAGATCGATGATATTTCAAAGTCTAGCATCAAATCAAGTCAAACCGTTATAGATCTGAGGTAAACTTAAAGAGTGAGACTGATATTTTTCTTCTTTTGGTTTTGTGATAGTACCTGCAGCTCCGGTAACGAGAACGCGAACTGGTTCCTTTGCCATTGGTGAAGATCGAGAGAGAGAGAGAGAGCGATTCGTTTAAGATCGTTCGTTGATAGCGAAGGGAGGAGGTAAAGCAAATACAGTGAGAGTGTAAAGAGGCTTTTCTTGAGCAAGAGAAAACACGAATGCAAAGGAGTTATTTATTTGAGGAAATGGCTAGTGCCAGTCAATAACAATGTGATATGTACCGACGTCGTTTTGGTGATCTTTTCTAATTTAAGTGGTGGATATTGATTGTTAGAAGATAGTGCGCGTGGGGTATGACGCATATGCTGATTAGATTCGTGAAATTTTGATAAGGGAGCATTGAGATTGGTGAATTAAATGACGACACGGATCATGCTTGATGGGCAGGTGGATCAGACCGTCACAAGGACGTTAGCCTGCTATGGGTCCACGATTAGGTGAGTTTGACGGTTATTTATTTTTTAAACTGTTTTTTATTTGTAAATATATAAAATAATATATTTTTTAGTATTTACATATAGAAATAATTTAAAAAAATAAAAATATTTTTTAATCACAAAATAAACAAAGCCAGCACACGTGACACCCAAAGTTGAGACAAGCTCGAAGAGATCCGTTTGTTTTGGTTTAGCTTTTGTATTAACAGTGTAAAAAACACAATTAGATATTTGGTAATATATCAAAGTGCATTTTATATTATAGAATTATTAAAAAGTTGAGTTTAAAACATAATTTTTGTAAAGTAATTTTTATATTTTTTTTATTAAGTTTCGTAAAATTCTATTTATTTTAAAGTTTTAAAAGCAATTTTTTAAAATTTTTATTTTTTTTGTTTACTTCAAATTAATTTTTTTATATATTTTTTCAGATCATGTACTATATATTAAAAATAATTTTAAAAAAATAAAAATATATCTTTTAATGTATTTTAAGGTAAAAAGCACTTTTAAAAAGTAATCATAACCAAACATTTTATATATATTTTTTGCTGTACATAAATCTCAATTATAATTTTTACCAAAAACATATCTAAATTCAATTAAATATATCTAACCACACTTTTTTAAAATTTATTTTTTTAAATCACAACAACAAAAGTTATCTCAACAGTAAATACATTCTAATAAGAATATGTTTGGGAACATTCCTAAAAAATTCAAAATGTTTTTGTTTTTTTAATTAAAATTTAATATAATTTATATATTTTGGATCGTTTTGATGTGATGATATCAAAAATAATTTTTTAAAAATAAAAAATATTATTAACATATATTTTTACACAAAAAATTATTTAAAAAATAATCTTTATCATACTACCGATTAGATTTTACATCCTCCGGCGTTACGATAGGGTTTCAACTTTCAAGTCACCATCAACAGTCCTGTGCATTTGCTCATCGCGGCCTCTTATTATATAATATAAACACTGTGCATTAAACCATTCATTAACACTTATGCTCGTGCATGTTCACATCACTTTTCAAACTTTTTAACCTTTTTAGCTTTATCAGGCCTTTTGATGTATGCGCTTTGGTCACTACAATTTTTTATTTTTAGGTTCTAATTTGTTGTCAGAATTTATCTTGTTACAGTTTCATGTGTTCCCATATACATGTAATCTGGCATATGCTAGCTAATTAAATTTTAAATTTATTTTTTAAAAATTATTAATTTGAGTATCTTAAATTTTAAGACTACTAAGACTTATATAGTTAATAACTTTAAAATATTAAGAATTAATCAAAATATATATAAGCTAGTCCAAATATCATGATTAAAAAAAATCACAATTACAAAATAAAAATGAATAAAATAACAAGGGGCAAGAATTAAAAAAAAAAACCATTTTCTTCGTTTCCACTATTGAGATGCACCTTTTTTTTATTTTGATCATGTACTTTTCAAAATTTTCATTTTAGATATGAAACTTTATTTCTCTTATATTTTTCTGCAATTAAAAAAGATGAGATAACAAAAAGCTCTCGGCTAACTGGCCAAAAAATCGCCAATCTTTGTGTCATTTTCTGCTTTTGATGCCACCTGTCCACTTCACTTGATTAGAAATCCTGGTTGTTCTGGTCCCCTGTTGACCTGCCAAAGTTTTGTTATTACTGTTTCAGCAGCTTCGGTTTGATTTCGAATGCTTGCACCTTTTACTTTTATATATATATATATATATATATATATATAAAAGTATTTGGATGAGGTTATTGTATTTCAATTAATTTTATGAGTTTTGAAATTAATAATTATATAAATTTTTAATAATTTTATAAAATATCAAACTTATAATAATTAAAAAATTCAAAATTGATCAATTTAGCTAACTAAAAATTTTCCCTTTCGTATTGATTTATGATATTACTGCAGAGACGCCTGCTCCAGCAGAGGAGAAACGGCTTTCTACATGGGGAACTGACGCACTTGATGACTTGGTGCTTGACCTGAAACATGTCACAGATGCACTTAAGAAGAAGGTACGTAGATAAATTCGCATAGATTGCATTTTAGCTTCCTAAGTTTTTTTATATATCGTCTAGAAAAAGTTCCTTTGAGCACTGAACTCATGAGCATTTTCTTCAATTTAATCAAATTCAGAATAATCTCTCTACTCTCTTGTTTGTTTTGTTTCTGGCAGGAGGATGAGAGAAGGAAGGAAGGGAAGGATGAAAGAAAGCGCAAATATAATGTTAAATGAGACGATGAGGTATGTTTTAACCTTCCACCATGATTATTTTTACCACTGGATTTATTGTCATTCGACTATATTTGTAAATTTTCTGATTCCATTTTCAGGTCACCGTCGAGGAGATACGGCATATCGGATGAAAAGGATACATCGCGATGACCCGGTGAAAGATTTTTTGCACTAATAGACGCGTCAGGCTTTACTCGGGAGCAAATTTTATTCCTGCAATTTCCATCATCATGAAGTTTGAGCTTGTTTTGTCTTTCAGCTGGTTGCTGTAATCTTGAAATGCTTAATTGGAATTGTTGGCAACGAACTTCAGATTCAGAGCACTGCTTGAAACTCTAATTGTATTTTTAAAAGATGTAATTATATTAGACCACTGGGTAAAAAAATATTTAAGAGAAATCTAGAGTATACATGTTTAAATCTATAAATTATTATAAAAATAAAACTCAAAACAAAAATGTTTTCAACATGGATATATAAAAAAATAAATCAGTATATATTAAACATATATTCAAACTTGTATTATATAAAATTAAAATCTTAACATGCATATTAATAATACAAATAATTATACTTAAATTAAAACAAATAAAAATATTCACTTATTGAAATACTTTAAAATATTGAGACTTCTGTTGTTGTCAAAGATAAATTATTTATCTTTAGAGCTTTATTGATCCTCACTTGTGTAATTATGATATTTGAAATATGTCTTTTAATATTTTAATATCACTAATTTAATTATTTTAGTTAAAGTTTTTAAACCAAAGTAAAAGAAATCAATTATTTTTTAACATAGTGAACATAAGCTCTAAATTTATAGGAGAAAAATCAAAACATTAAAAAAAAATCACTTAAAATAAGGTAAGTAAGAGTGTGTAAAAATCTAAAAAATCATTGTTTAATCTCTTCATTCACCTTTTTTTATAATGGATTTTGAAAGATAAAAAGTTGAAAAATTGATTCCCACATTATCAACCTTTGATTAACTATTATAAATTAAAAATTAAATATGAACATAATAATCATAAATTTATATTTTTTTAGTTGAGAAAATTATCTAGATCTACAAAGAAGAGGTTATTAATTTTCATGAGCTAAATTAGACAAACAAGTCGACCCAAGTGTAGATTTCAATTGGAAAAAAAAACTTTTTTTATGACAAAAAATATTATTTTACAAACCAACATTCACGCGTATGAATTTAAGCTTAAAAGTTATTTTGCCTAAGATATCTCTTTTCTAAAAGTTTAGGTGATTTTTAGAATAAATTTTAACTTTTTAACTATACATTTTATAAACACTAGTCAAGGTTTTTGCTGCATTGCTCCTGTAGCAGAGTTTGTGTCGATGAACTGCTCCCTCTTCTGGTCTTTTGGTTCAGATATTTTAGGGACAGATAGTTTAACTCAGAATAACTAATATAACAAGAACGGCTATTTAACGACAGTGACTATGTAGCAACACGACGTTCCCGTATTTGCATGTACCTTGTCTCCTGGAAGCAACTTTCAGGCGATGTTTCATTTGTTTTAACTGCAATGGCTTTAATAGAGAGGAATTAAACTATTTGAAGGTATTTAAAATAAGTTTTTTACCCACTCCTTTATGACAGATTCTGCGACTCCAGACACAGAAATCAAGTGTCCTGTAACTTCCAAAGAATTCGCATAAAGTGTTCTTGGAATCGCTTGGGTGATGTCCTGATTCCTCACTCGATCGAATTCCTGAGAAAATGAAGTTTGAATGAAAGAATTTCTTGACCAAAATCAACCAAAGCAGGAAAAAGTCCTGCATATAAGAGATGTAAAACCCCGAAGCCAAGCAAGCTGAAAATTTAATCCTGCAACTGGTTAGTTCTCTCCATTCTAAGTTGAACAGATTGGAAAGTTCTCTGAACGATGCTACTTTTATTTGATGAAATAGCACTGTACATTCTCTGATTCCTCTCCTTGCAAACAGAGCAGATGAAGGAGCGCCATGCAATTCTCATAGCAATGGACTGGAAAGACTTCTTCTGCAGATTCTATTTTGCCAAACAAAACTCATAGTTCCAATCCCTCTGTTACTGCTGCACATTTGCAGGGTGTGCTGCGAAATTCTTTGGGAAACCAAACAGATGAGAAATAAATGATCTATGTCTTTATATATACACATATACATATATGTATGTTATGTATATGTATATTTGGTTTTCTAATCTTTCACTTATCTCAGCCTCTGGGAATCGTTGTCTAAGAAAGAAGAAAAAAAGGAGAAAAATATGGTACAATAAGATCTTCAATCTGTTACAAATAAAACGCAAAATCAAAAGTTTTGTGCCTCAAACCAATTGAATACACCATACAATTCAAAGAAGATGCATAATGAATCCCACACAAACTATTTTCCTATCCATAATCACACCACTCTGCATAACATGTCTTCAATTAGAAAAGAAAACAAGAATCTACCTCGAATTATGTACCTAAGACGTCTAAGATCTGGTTCTCGCCATCAAATTTCCCTGCTATTCACACTTTCACGCTTTGTTTTGGAGAAATAGTATGAAATGCCAACATAAAAATAAAGAATAAAATGACTCTCTAGGCACCCCTAGCCAACCTCTCCTCATATTCAAGAATTGATTTCTCCTTTTGAAGCTTAATCTCTTCACGAAATTTGTATATAAATTCTTCAGCCCTCTCATCCACTGGCCGCAGCTGCGGTGATCTAGCAACAACTTCTCTCCATGCATCTTCAATGCTATACACGCTCTTCTTCCTTGCCTTGTCTTCTTTTCTTGGGACATCTTGCTCAACAGTCACAGCTTTACCTGCACTACTTGTTTCTGCATGTGCGTGGAAATGCCTGGCAGACATCAAGCTTGGTTCTGAGGCATAGAGGTTGTCTATGTATATAGGCGGTAAGGTATTATAAAGCATAGTTTTATTGCTGTAACGATGGTTAAACTGGCGGCTGCGGCCTCTTGGTTTTGTTATGGAACGTTTCTTGAAAGGAAGAAAGAGACGGCTAGAGCAATAAGCAAGGAGGCGATCGGTGTTGGTTTTGATGACCTTGACTGCTTTAGAAAGGTTGAGATCATGGAGTTTTGATTGCAGTGTCTTGGCGAATTGTTTCAATGCCTTCTTGGCTGGTTGAAGCTTCTTTGCAAGTCTTGAGCGGGACATTGAGTGTTGAAATCCCTCAGCTACGTGCACTTATGGTCTGCTATGAAAGAAGGAGATCCTACTAGCAGAAGGAGATTTGTAAGGAAGGCTTTACTCAGGTAAACAGAAATTCGGTAAGGTGCATTGGTGTTTATGGAGCGAGGCTTGTGTATTTCCTATATATTGCTTTAGTTTCTCTATTTATTGTGGTGCAAAAATGCCACTCCTCAATCAAGGATGCTAAAAGGATTAACAGACACAGATGGCTGTGGTAGGGATGATGGCGAGAAATTGGACTTGGAAAATGCATGTAATTTCTTAGTCGAGTGAGTCTTTAACTTTCGGCAGTCTTGGTGGCCCTTTTGGGAGCAATCTTGGGTCCTAAGATTACCAAGAGATGACTTAAAGCTGGAGTCCTGTAAAAACTCCCTTTTTTTTTAGTGCAATGCCACTTCAATGTGGGCTCCGACGCCATTATTGTAATATAAAGTGGATAATTTCGCTGTCGATGGAAATAAAAAGAGGTGGTTGCCTTGTAAGATCTGCTAAACATGTTTCTTAAGGGTATCATGTTCTCTTTTCGGACGATAGTATAGAGACAATTTTTATTTTTATTTTTATTTTTTAGCAATATTTATTTATTTATTTATTTATTTATTACAAGGCAAATTCATGGGTGAATTATTTACGGATGAATGGTTCCGTCAACGTTGGACTGTATTTTTCAATGGAAAGTATTTTTTTTCTTTTCTTAGAAAAGCTCATCATATGCTACTGAAACTTTTCATTTTAACCTCCTCTGTTACCGCAAAAGTAAACAGAATTTTCTATATATATATATATATGCTTCTAGCAGCATTTGCCTGTCCTTGACAGTTCAGCAACCTACCATTATTATATAACAAACAATAAAAGTAGAAATTTTTTATCGGTTCGAGGACCATTTTCAGAAATGCGGTTGGTTTTCAATATTTTTTATTAATTTTTTTAATTTATTGATATAAAAAAAAATTTAAAAAAAATTAAATATAATTTTTAATAAAAAAATACTTTAAAAAATAACTATTATTACACACGTGTATTTATGATTGTGATAGTAACAACGGTTTAAAATATTATTACTTAGAAATGCATTAAATATATTTTTTTATTTTTTTCAAATTATTTTTAATATTAGCATATAAAAATAATTTAAAAATAAAAAAATTATTTTAAATAAAAAATAAAAAAAAACATAATTTCCATCCCGTTTCCGATATCACTATTCAAAATTACGTAGCCTGTGTTTTCTAATAGAAAGTATAATTTTAATGGAAAAACCAAGATTATACGGCGAGTGCAATTTCAAAACCAAATAGACATTTAATAAAAAAGGGCATGTTGTAGTTGTTTTCTTGAAAGAAGCATCTAGAACAGCATTCAGTTGCCTGTGGTGACAAATAAAGGACATCTCATTCCAAACACCATTCACTCAAAAAGCAAAATTATTTAAATTATTTAAATCAATCTAAATAAAAAATGATTTTGATCATTTATAGGATTGTTGATGGAGAAACGAATACCACCGCGTTGGAATCCGACTTTGGGTATACAATTGTATTTGAATTTGAATAATATTGTTGTTTTCTCGTTCGATATTCGAAATGAACCTAACATGGCCTTGCGAGACATGGTCCAGCCATGCGAGGATTTCATTTCTCTCCCCTTTCCCGTACAATCTGCGAGGGCATGGCAAGACGCCCGCACGCACGCTATTCTTTCCAACTTGTAAAGACTGTGAGCTCACCTTTTTCCTTTTAATTTTAATAATTTTTGCTAGGGAAAGGCAATGGCCATTATCTCCCTAGCCTGCTTTCCAGCTTCTAGGACTCTTCAGGAAACGATTTAGACCTAAAACGAGGTCGTATTATAACAGAAATTCACAAACAGGGTGCTCTCAGCAGCATGCTTTCTTTGCATGCGATGGAAAGGCACTAATTTGTTGGACTTGTATAGCTGTATTCGTAGAAACGACCTGTCGTCAATAGTTTCAAATCGATGACACGTCGTGTTAGGCTGTCCAGTGCGTTTATCTAGTGACTTTGATTTGGGTTTGGGTGTCTTCTATCTCTATTCTCTATCACGAATAGTCACCAGTAAAAATCATGTTTTATAAAATTTTAATTTTTTAATTTTAAATTATTTTTTATATATTTTTAATTTATTTTGATGAATTGATATTAAAAATATTTTAAAAAAAATATTATTTTTATACATTTCCCAGCAAAAATTAATTTTAAAAACAACCATTATTACAATACAAAACACTACTTATTAATTATTAATTCTTGAGGGGGTAAGTTTGAGGCTTAGAGAGTTCATGCTGGCTAATTAAATTTGCCTCCCACTGAATCACTTATTTGACAAATTAAATTAATTATGCCAAGTTATTTTCTTAATCCATTTTTTTTTTCATTTTATTAGACGACAAATATACATCACATAAACTATCTCTATAAATAAGACAGCTGTACACACACAAACGTATAATAAATGCCAAGAACGAATAGAATAGAACAGTCGTTGCTCGGCGGGACGCCTACCTCAAAGAAGAAACACAAGAAAGAAAGAAAGAAAGAAAGGTCCAAGAAAACCACAAATCTCTCGGAATCTTCCCTTGAGCCAATAAAGTTATCGATATTTTTCTCCCCTTTGATTTCTACTCTGACTTTGCTTCTTGAAATTCGAATACCAATAACAACTACTATATATATATATATATATATATATATATATATATATATATATATATATATATATATATATATATATACTAGTTACATGACCCGCGCAATGCTATGGGACAATAATTTTTGTATAAAAAATATCAAAAAAAAATTAAGATCTAAAAGTATTAGGTCTTTTTACAAAGTTATACCCAAGAGTCTTGAATGTGGCTGCAACGCCTGACCCAAGAGTAATATTTATAATATTAATAATAATATTAAACTTGCATGACCCAAGTTTAAGTAGGTCTAACTGCAATACCAAACCCAATAGTCTTGGATGAGGGTCTGGCTGCAAGATCGTGTCATAAAAGTGTGATAATTAAATAGATTAAGTAAAAAGCAAAAAAAAAATGAAAGGAAGAAAAAAATTAATGAAGAAAAAGAAAAAAATAATTGAATTAATTGGGTTAACCCTTTAAACCAGGTTAACCCATCAAACCTTGGATTCATGTCGTGAAAGTTTGATAACTAAATAGAAAAAAAAAATTGACGGGTTACCATAAAATTAACTGGACTAACCTATCAAACCCGAGATCCGTGTCATGAAAATTTGATAACTAAATAAAAAAATTGAACATTAACAAAGTAAATTAAACGAAAGAAATTAATTAAAAAGAAAAAAAACAAACAAAAAGGCATCAGCCTTTTTACTATGGATTACAGTGTGCAGTCCACAGTTAAAGGCATAATAACAACAAAAAAACAAAAACAAAAACTAAAGGCATCAGTCGATAACTAAATAGGAAAAAATTTAATATTGATGAACTAAATTAAATAAAAAAATATTAAATAAAAAGAAACAATAAAAGAAAAAAAATTATAAGAAGAAAAAAACTAATGAAGAAAAAGAAAAAAAATCTAAATTAACTGGGTTAACCCGTCAAACCTAAGATCCGTGTCATGAAAGTCTGATAACTAAATAGAAAAAAAATAATATCAACAAACTACATAAAAAATTAATTAAAAAAAAGCATCAGTCTTTTTACCGCGGACTGCACTGTGCAGTCCACAGTGAAAGGCATAAAAAAAACAAAAAAAAAACTAAAAGTTTTAGCCTTTTCATTGTGGACTGCATACAATATTAAAAGATGAAATCAGAAGAACAAAATTAATGAGAAAAAAAATCTGAATCAACCTGGTTAACCCGTCAAATCAGGTCAACCCGTCAAACCTGGAATTCGTGTCATGAAAGTGTGATAACTAAATAGAAAAAATGATTTATTATTAATAAAATAAATTAAAAAGAAGATTAATTAAAAAGGAAAAAGCAAAGAGAAAAAAAACCTACAGAAAGAAAAAAAACTAATGAAGAAAAAGAAAAAAATCTGAATTAATTGGGTTAACCCTTCAAATCAGGTTAAGTCGTCAAACCTGGGATTCGCGTCATGAAAGTTTGATAACTAAATAGAAAAAAAATTAACGAGTTAACCTATCAAGCCCGGGATACGTGTCATGAAAGTCTGATAATTAAATAGAAAGAAATTTAACATTAGAAAACTAAACTAAACGAAAACATTACTTAAAAAGAAAAAAAAGCAAAAAACAAATTCCGGGTTAACTCGTCAAACTTTAAAAAAAGCAAAAAAAAAAATTCAGGTTAACTCGTCAAACCAGGTTAACCCGTCAAACCCGAGATCCGTGTCATGAAAATCTGATAACTAAAAACAAAATTAACATTAACAAACTAAATTAAACAAAAAAATTCATGAAAATAAAAAAACACAAAAAAAAAAGCAAAAAAAACCCATAAAGGTATAAAAAACGAAAAAAATTAATAAAATAGAAAAAAAAATTAAAAATGAAAAAAAAAACAGCTTATTGTTTCACTGTGGACTGCACAGTGAAACACTAAACAGTTTTAGTATATGTTATTAATTAAAAAAAAAATTTAGGTTAACTCATTAAATCGGGTTAACTCGTCAAATCTGGGATCCATGTTATGAAAATCTGATAACTAAATAAAAAAATTAACATTAACAAACTAAATTAAACAAAAAAATATCATTAAAAGAAAAATACACAAAGAAAAAGACAAAAAAAAAACCTATAAAGGCATAGAAAAAGAAAAAAAAAACAGAAAAAAATATGAATTTTTTTTTAAAAAAGGAAAAGGCTGCTTAGCGCATAGTGAAACACTGAGCAGTTTTAGTTTATTTTTAATAATAATATTAAGAAAATAAAAATATTTTTATTTCCTTTAAATTAATGAAAATTTATGTTTTACAAATAAATACAATCTAGTTTTTCTTATATTTAATATTTAGAAAATAAAAATATTTTTATTTTCTTTAGATTCTTTTTGTATCTTCCATTGTTGTTGCTCGAAAATGACTCATATTTTTAGGAGGAGGTTCAAATGCTAAAGATTTAAAGTTATAATGATAAATATACGCATATCATGAATTCCCCTAAACAATTGTTTTTAATATATATATATAGCTGCAGCCAGCCCCTCTAAAAAGCAATCAATAACACCAATCACATCAACTCACCAAAACTTGAAGTTTCGATCAAGATGCAAGTGCAGGGAAGAAAGCCAGTAAGAGTAGAAAAATATTGTTTGAATCCATAGTAAATTTACTCACATGTTACAGTGATTTCCTGAGCCCTTTTAGTTTTTTTTTAATATATATATATATATATATATATATAAAAGAACTAAGCTGCAGCTGAGGAACCAAGAGGTAGCAACTAGCAACTAAGTAAAATCTGATGGCAAGCAGGTAAAACTTTTAGGGTTCTGGGCTAGCCCCTCTGCGCGAAGGGTAGAATGGGCTCTGAAACTTAAGGGTGTTGATTACGAGTACATAGAATGAAGAAGATATATTCAACAAGAGTTCTCAGCTCATACAGTTAAACCCTGTCCGTAAAAAGGTCCCAGTGTTTGTTCATGGCCAGAAAGTGATCGCTGAGTCCTTTGTTATTCTCGGGTTTATTAAGGTTATGTTTGTTTTTTAAAATTTATTTTTTTAAAAATTATTTTTTAAATTTTCTTGAGTTTATTTATTATTAGAAAAGTTAGTCAACAAAAAACATTTTCCGGTCAAAGAAAAATTTAGCTTAGTTTTTAGAAAAATGTTTTTCTAGAAAATTTAGGCAGAAAACACTTTCTGAAAGTTATGAAAAATTTAAAAATATCATATTATTTGCTGATTATATCAAATTTGATCCTCAAACTTTTAAATGCTATATATATATATATATATATATATATATATATATATATATATATATATTGTTTTGAATATTTATTTTTCAACTTCATCTCTTAAAATTTAATTTTTATATTAACTTTGATCCTCATTTTTATAATTGTTATTTGTTTTTCCCTTATCATTTTTTTATTGAAATTTTTTATGTATCAAATTTGGTCCTCATTCTTTTGATCATTATTTATTTTATTTGAAATAATTTATGAAATGTTAATTATTATTATTTTAATTTCTTCATCTTTTATTTTTTTATTTTTAGATTTGATCTCTATTATTTTGATTATTATTTATTTTATTTGAGATAATTTATGAAATTATATTTTTTTCAATTTCATTCTCATTCAACTTTTTAATTTGTAAGATTTGTTCCTCATTATTTTAATAAACTTGAGAAAAATAAAATATTAATAATTTATTTTCCAGCTCATTTTCCATGACATAACCAAATACTAAAAATTGTTTTCTAATTTATTTTTCATTACACTACCAAACATCAGAAAATAATTCACTTTCTTGAAATTTATTTTTCCAGAATTCACTTCCCAAAAGAAAATTATTTTTCAGTAAATAAACGGGGCTTAAGATTGTTTGAGGCTGTGGTAATGATAACAATTTAAATTTTTTTTTATAAATATATTAAAATTATTTTTTTATTTTTTAAAAATTATTTTTAATATTAACATATTAAAATAATTTAAAAATATAAAAACAATTTTTATTTTAAATAAAAAAATTTAAAAACACGGCGGATTGCACGAGGTTAGAAAAACTCCCAAAACATGGAAACAATGTCCCCTGATGCCTCGAGATCCTCACGAAAGAGCCACGATACGCTTTTGGACTAAATTTGCTGAAGAGAAGGAGGGTGATTATTGCTTACCATTCTCTTACTTTGTTTATTGCTTGATTTTTAATTTAAGTGGAGCACGTAAGTATTTCACTTAGTTTTTTCTCTCTTTCCTTTTTGTAATATTAGGACTTTTTTGCGAGAAAATTCAATTAAAAATAATAAAAGTGAAGTGAGAAAAAAGATGTGAGTTTCTCGTTTGGCAACGAGTGCTTTGACATGTCCATGTAATTAAGCATCCAATTAATCTAATAAAAAAAAAACTTCTGTAAGAGTTTGCGTTACCAAATACCCATGGATACTCTCATCCTTTTCTTTTCTTTTTTGAGCTAGGAATCTTGAGGGGTTATAAGTGTTTGAAAAAAATATGTTTTATATTGAGTTCAGGTTTTAAGATTAGGTCTTCAATGGGAAGTGGCTTGAAGGCAAAGAATTTGAGATCTACACAGCAGATCTCGAGTTCGAATTAGAGCGTGCACCTCTTATAAGAACTTGGGACAGCCAGGGTTTTACTTGTTCACCTGAACCCACAAAGTGCGCTTTTTGAGAGATAAGGTTTCCTCGAATAAAAAAAAGGTTTTAAGATTAGTATCTAGAAATTTTTATCAAATTATTTGAATAAATTAGAGTTAATAGGAGGGGTGCGTGCTCACTTAATTTATGCAAGAAAATAATAATTTTAATTGACGTTAACGAACTCGAACACACATACACACACACACATATATATATATATTACAACATACTCTAAACTGTGTGGGGGAATCACTGTTCCCCCACACACAAAACACTGTGGATTACAATAGTAATCCACAGTGTTTTCCTCTTTTTTTTTTGCTAACTTTTTTTTTCTTTTTTTTTCAAATTTCCTATTTTTTCTTTTTTTTTCATTTATTTTTTTCCAAACTTATTTTGTTGATTTTACTTTTTAAATATTGACCTGGTTAAAATTTTTGCTTTGTAATTTTTTTCTTTAAAATACTGTGGATTGTAGCGATGTTTTTCCACATAGTTTTTCTATTTTATTTCTTTATGTTTCAAAATTATATTTGTCGATTTTTTTTAATATGGAGCTGATTAAGAATTTAGTTTTGTAATTTTTTTCTTTAAAACATTATTGATAGTGTTTCTCCGCGTGGTTTTTTTTATGATTTTCTCCAAAATTATCTTTTTTATTTTATTTTTTAATATTGAGCAAGTTAAAAATTACAGTTACAATATGTGAAGAAAACACTGTAACTTTCCTCGAAAATTACTATTGATTGCTACAATGTTTTTTCTCACATGGTTTTTTTCTGTTTTTGTTATGTTTTTTCCTAAAATTATCTTTGTCGATTTTATTTTTAAAATATTAAACTGGTTAAGAATTGCAATTACAAGTAAATACAAGTTTTTCCTCATAAAACACTATGGATTGATACAGTTTTTCCTCACATGATTTTTTTTCCAGTTTCTTTTGTGTTTTCTTTTTTTGTGATATTTTTTTCTAAAATTATCTTCGTCGATTTTTTTTAATATTGAGTTGGTTAGAATTTAACTTTGTAATAAAGCTTAATCATGTGGGGAAAATATTGTAGGTTTGCTCATAAAATATTGTGGATTGCTACAGTGTCTCTCCGCATGGTTTTTTTTTGTTATAATTTTTTTAAAATTATCTTTTTTAATTTTATTTTTTTAATATTGAGTTGTTTGTGAATTATAATTACAAGTCATTACAAATAAGGCTAAATCATGTGGGGAAGCACTATAGCTTTCATCACGAAACACTGTAAATTGCTACAGCGTTTCTAACATGATTTTTTTTTCTTTTTTTGCTGTTTGTTTTGTTTTTTTTTCTAAAATTGTCTCTATCAAATTTTTTTAAAATATTGAGCTGATTAAGAATTTAGCTTTGTAATTTTTTTCTTTAGAACACTGTGAATTGTTGCAGTGTTTTTCCATGTGATTTTTTTTTATGATTTTTTCTAAAATTATTTTTGTCGATTTTTTAGCTAAATCATATGAGGAAAGCGTTGTAGTTTTTCTCACAAAACACTGTGGATTGCTACAATATTTCTCTAAATGGTTTTTTATTTTATTTTACTGGGAAAAGCGCTATAGTTTTCCTCACAAAACATTGTCAATTGCTACAACATTTTTTCTCATGGGTTTTTTTCCTTCCAAAATTATCTTAGTTGGTTTTTTTTTAATATTAAGTTGGTAGAGAATTTAGCTTTGTAATTTTTTTTTCTTTTTATTAACTGAAAAGTTAAATCATATAGCGAAAGCACTGTATCTTTTTTCACAAAACACTGTAGATTGCTACAAATCATTTTGATCAGTCTCTAAGTTTTTGATTACCAACACAACTTTTTTTTTCGTCATGAAATATTTGCTCCATCATACCTTTAATTTCTATTACTTCTCTAGCGTTGGTTCACAATTATAACACTATCAAGTGTATTTGTTTTATAAGCCCGCAGCAGCGCGTGAGCATATCATCTCGTATGTGTACACACACATACTAGACATGATCAGAATTGGGCAATAAATAACTACATTTATTACAAAATAAAAAATAATATAGTTTATGATTTATATCTCCATGACTTCGATGTGCGATTTATTATAGCTTGGAATTTATGACGCCATTTAACTTTCCTATTCTTTTCGA
Organism: Populus nigra; assembly: GCF_951802175.1. Lineage (NCBI taxonomy): Eukaryota > Viridiplantae > Streptophyta > Magnoliopsida > Malpighiales > Salicaceae > Populus > Populus nigra. The sequence goes on along the minus strand of NC_084861.1, from coordinate 4,987,338 downwards.
AGATTTTGCATGCTGCATGGAATGCAATGTGCTCCCGAGGAGAGGAAAAGGAAAAGGCAGCAAAACTAACCGTTGACGTCATAGAAAAGATAGAGGGAGAGCTAAAAGGGAAGCAATTCTTTGGAGGAGAGAGCATTGGCTACTTGGACATTGCTCTAGGATGGATGTCCTACTGGCTTCCAGTTTGTGAAGAAGTTGGGTCCATGAAGATAGTAGATCCACTCCAATTTCCGGCGCTAACTTCATGGATTAAAAATTTTCTCGAGCATCCTGTGATCAAGGAAAATTTACCTGCTCGAGAAAGGATGATCATTTATTTCCTGAATCGAACCAAAGAGCTTGCTTCTAGGCCTCACGGGTGATTTCGGACTTGATGATCATTGGCTATACATGTCGAATATGAGACATCAAGAGAAGGGAACTTGGGAGCCAGTTGAACTACAAATTAATTGGTGATTATGTAATATAAATTGAATAATGCTATATATGAGAAAAATTTCTTCTTTTTTTTTCCTGCATATTTTTTTATGTACTTTTTCCAATAATTAAATAAATGAAAATAACTATTTTGTAGGTGTTCTAATGATAAGAGTTTGGAATCAAGGGGTTTGCTCCCCTTGTGGTTTCTAATATGATGGCTACTAGAGGTTTACATAATCATTAACTTCAAGGCCCGTGAGATTAGTCGAGGTGCGCGCAAGATGACCCGAACACCTACGTTAATGTAAAAAATAAATAACAAATAAATGAAATTTTAGAAATCTACTATGAGTGACTCTCTTCTTTTTAAACAACCTTATCTTCTTTTCTCCTATTAACATAATTTTAAAAGTAGACCGGGTTTACTTAGGATAAAGTTTAAGACATGAATAAGAAGGAATAATCTCGGTTAATCTATTTTTTTAAAATGAAAACAATTTCTTATATATATATATTAAGGTTGAGTTTTGATCATGTTTTACTCTGGGTTAACAAGAATGCATGTCGATCCTGTTTTTAACTAGATTACATCGGATCTTTTTTTTTTCCAACCTAGAGTCTTAAATCAGTCTAGACCCTAAGTAAGTCAGGTTACAAGCTAGTCGAGTGAACGAGTCTATATTATATAATTATGGTTAAATAGTTCCAAATGTCTGGGTTAAAAAAATAAAAATGTAACCTCATATTAGTTCCTATTTTATTATCTATTTCTGAATTAGGTCCAACCTATTTTCTTATCAATTAGTTCTTTATAATCATCAATCAAGTTAAGTTCTTATGTATAAAATTATTGCAAACATTTGACATAAAGTTTTACTAATTTTGATTAAAAATCACGAATTTTTATTGCATAAATTGCGCAGATTAGATGCGAAACATTGATGGATTTGGATGGAGAACTTATTGGGAATTTATAATACTTAAGGGCCAAATTGATGTAAAAACAAGCTAGAGACCTAAATAAAAATTGGTGTATTTGTTGGGGACTAATAAGAGGTTATCCCAAGCATAAAAATCAACAGCATCCCAGAATAAAATGCTTGCGTTGATAAGGGAAGGAGCGACAAGGCAAAAGAAGCGCCACTTATTTTCTTGAAGAAAGAAACAATGGCTTTCTCCTCCAGCACCTTCTCAACAATCCCTGCATTTCTCTACAAAAGCACTCTCCATGCACCGAATGGTAAAACAAGGCTTAGACCGCCCATCACTGCTACGCTCGCAGAGAAGAAGAATACCAACGCCTTACAGTACAGGAAACTTGGAGACTCTGATCTTGAAATCAGCGAAATCACTATGGGAACTGTAAGAACATTTGTTTACTCGCCACATCTTGTTTTTCTTTTTCGTTTGAAGTTTGTAATGAAGTAATGGTAAATGAGTTTGCCTGTTTCTTCATTTTTTTCCTGCGATGTTGTTTCAGATGACATTTGGGGAACAGAACACAGAGAAAGAAGCTCATGAAATGCTTAGCTATTCATTTGATCATGGAATCAATATTTTTGACACTGCAGAAGCGGTAAGTCCTTTGCTTAACTTTTTTACCTTCGCACTTATGGACATTCTTGACTGGGTCTCTCCAACAAATTTCTGCTTTGTAATCTTTTTTATTGCGTAATAATTTGTTTGTTTGTTTGTTTCTCTTTTTTTTGGATAAAACTATGGAAGACAGGATTTTCCTGGCTCCCTTTCTTTATTCCCACTTATAAGGGAAGTGGACCTAACCGTGTGATGAATTTGAGCTTTGCTTTACCCATGAAGAGAAATAGCTCAGAGAGTCAAGTTCCTTTATGTACTTATTAGGTGCTTCTGTATACTCATTTTCTTAGAGAAAAGTTAAGTACCCCTTCCGTAATTTGTTGGTATAAGAAAAGTTAAGTTTCCGGTTCTTAAGTAATTCATCATCCATTTAAAATTAAATCAGTTCTTAGAGAGATGGGGGCTTCTGGACACTTTTGGTAAATGAATTGTTCTAGAACTAGGTGCTACCACTTAGTGTTTTTTGTTGATGGAATCTTCGAGATTTAAGAATTGACTGCATATAATGGGGAAAGAAATATTGAAATAGGTTTGATGTGGACTCTTTTTTAAGGCCTGCATATGAAATAGAGAAAGAGGAGATTGAAAAGATGAAATCACAGGATGCTACTTAACTGGGAGCAGTGGAAGTCAACTCAATGTCACTAATGGTAAATGCCACTCAATGCGAACAAAGATTGCTCCATACATATTTAATTTAGTCGGAGGATATCTCCATTCTGATCGGTAAATGAACATGCTAATCTTTTTTCTTTCAAACACAAAGATTGCTCTCTACTAGCGATAGATCTTAGTTTATATAAACTAGGTTGTTACAACCTTTCAAGTATGATAAAGTTTAACTTTTTGTCAAGATTAAGAGTACTAGCTTTAAGGGAACTGAAACAAATAGAAGGAAGGTACTAGCTTTAAGGGAACTGAAACAAATAGAAGGAAGGCTTTGTAATCGTGATAAATCCAGTAGAAAAATAGAATCCCTGAATTCTGTAGAAGACAATTTAAAATAGTCTTCTCAGATTGTGTAATAAGCTTTGACAACTTGATAGGAAACTACTCATAAATCCTCTAGAAAACTATGATGAGTGCACTTGTTTGAAGTACTGGAATGTAGACATACCTTTTCAATGGTATATGGCGTTAGTGTTGTTTCAAAATTAGTGGAGTTATACTTCTGAATTTGACCTCATACTCTCAATATGCACAAAAGATTTAGTCCAGTGGAGGCTGCAGACCAAAATCTTCTAATTGTCTTTAATAAGTATGTAAAATCTGCCAAGTGAAACAAACTCCAAGCAAAGAGGAATTTATAATAAATATACCGGATGCATTTGATCAAGTTTAATAAACAAACTCATCATAAGGTTCATACTTACCTTGAACAGGCTCTCTGAAATCCAACTTTTGATCCTTTGCACTTGATAATTCAGTAAAATAAATTGTCCATCTTACAATATGAAGCCTTGAGATTGGATTGGAAAAGTAGATTTCTTCTTTTGTTGTACAACTTGGATGGATGTCGCTTTGACCATGCGCAAGCATGATAATCATGTTTCATTTAAACTTATGGGTATTGTCTTGTCCTCATTTGATGGCATCTAAATCCTATTCGCATGTGCATCTAAATTAGACATAACAAATGTCCATGTGAATTTTTCCCTAGGTGCGAATAACTTTGCAGATCTCAACATCATGAGCTTCAACCCTTAGGAAAGATCTTAAATGAGTTTTCATTGTGGATGCGGTTACAAAGGGGAAAAAGTAAAGAAATTGCTGTTCTCTTTCTAATCCAATTTCAAGGCTTTGTTTTGTTTAAGGCGGGACATAGTATTTTAATGAATCATCAAGTGCCAAGGATAAAAGTTTTTTTTGTCAATTCTTCTTTGCATGCAGTTCCTTTTACTTGAAATATTTCTCGTGTTTTTTTTTTCCTGAAAGACGGATGCTCCTACAAGTGTAAAAACAAATACTAAAATGAGAGTGGCCTTTGCCAGATACAAACTCAAAGTTTAATAGGAGCATCTCTTGCAAGCCACTAGACTCAACCTTTTCTGCATGTAAGATTATAAGGTCTTTGTTTTGAAGTTACGTGCCTCTAGTTTCTGGAGCTTAGTGTTATCTGATCTGTTTTTTTTTATGGTTTTATATATCATTTGAACTAGATGCATACATTTTTTCTTGCAGTATCCTGTTCCGGTGAAGAAGGAGACACAAGGAAGAACAGATCTCTATGTTGGTAACTGGTTGAAGTCTCAACCCCGAGACAAGGTACTTTGTTAAGACACATTACTTGCCAATGTTTCCTTTTTAGTGTTCACGATAGGCACCCCCGATCAAGATTTTAAATGTTCTTTCGAATTCCAGTTTCATCTCATTAAGCACTTCAATTGATCAAAGCATGTGATTCTTTCCTAATCCTTTGCTTGAATTGCCGTGCTTACTTCTTAGCTAGTGGCAGCAGTTAATTTTCAGTATATGTCTAGGCTTCTAATGGTGCATGTTTTTATGTGTGCTACATTCAATGTCAATGGTAACTGATAATGGTAGATAAAGTTGATACAATATTTGCAGTTAAAAGCTCGAAGCAGATCCATGGTCTTAATTTATGCTGAACATTTACTCCAGAGTTGCTAATTTGATTTATGATCATGTCCTGTGTTAATTTGATTCCTTTTGATTAATGAGTAATTTTTGTTTTTGCGGTGGTAGAATCTGGAGCTGTGGATAAATTCATGGATTTGTATGTCTGGGTTTGATTAATCACCGAATGTAAAGATAATATCATCAGTAACTTCAGTTTTTTCTTCACCACACATCTTTCCTGGTCATCACTTGGTTGACTCAAGCTGAAGTACCTAATTTCTTAGTACTTTCAGATCAATGATATATGGTTATCTTTCATTATGCATAGGTTATTTTGGCTACAAAAGTATGTGGGTATTCGGAGAGGTTAAGTTATCTTCGTGGCAATGCTAAGGTTTTGCGGGTTGATGCTGCTAATATTAAAGAGAGTGTGGAGAAAAGCCTCAAGCGCCTTGGCACTGATTACATTGACCTGTTGCAAATCCACTGGTAACTTTGCGTGTTTTTTTTTTTTAATGATTTACTCCCTAGCATCTGAAGTTCAGATTTCCTATGACTGGAGGTAATTTATATGATTGAACTTGTTGTTTTGACCCCAAAAGAAGATTTGCAATTACTTTGATTTAAGAATACATGATTAATTTGCTTAGAATATAAACATATGCTGATTACATTTTCACAAGATCTTTAACTGTCCTAGGATATATATTGTGGGATACTTAACTACTGAACCAGGAATATTTTTGGTTTCCAGCTACCTGGAGTCTCACACACCATGTATTGAAATCCCAATAGAACTGGGACAGCCAGTTAGGTTCTCTAGGCAGAGTAGGCATTAGTTTTTAGTTACTTGTTACATATTTATCATATTGGCTAGCCAATCATTTAAATTTCAACTTCCTATATGCTGCTGATTAATGATAGTATGAAACTACTGGATATGGTACTCCTATATGATCACATCTTCTATGAATACATCAAGAGAACTTAAGGCAACAGATTTTGCTCTGCTTATATCACTGAAGAGGTTGTACTTTGTCTTAATAAAGAAATTAAGATCTGGGCGTCCCTACAGAAACCGATTCACCGATCCTCTTATGTTATAGTTTCTTTATTTCAAAAGATTCATAATGCAATAAAAGCCAAAAGCTGGTGCGTTTAAATAACAAGGACACATAGAAGAGTACCATCTAAAAGGATCCGCAACATGACATTGTATGAGCATTTTTGCTTGGCCAAGAGCTAGTGCATTTAAATGCCAAGGACAAGTAGAAGAGTACCAAAAGCTGGTGCATTTAAATATCAAGGAAAAATCAGGTAGAAAATGGCTTTGATCAAGATTCTTAATGATCCCAAGTGTAAAGTCATATTTTTCCTATATTGTTGGAAACCTTTTTGTTGTGTTGGGATCATTATGCTGTAAAGTTTTATAACAGGACAAACAGTTGACCCTACTAATTTTTTCTTCTCTCTTTACTTTCCCTCCCTGATGTCTCAACTGTTTGTCCTGTCATATCACTAAGGAATTTCTTATTATACTTGCCAGTTTTCATTCAGAATAAAAGCTATATACGAAAGGAAAACTCTCATCAAATGAGTTGTGGTTTAATTTCAATACAGGCCTGATCGCTATGTACCAGTGTTTGGTGAGTTTTTGTATGATTATTCAAAATGGAGACCAAGTTTGCCATTTGTGGAGCAACTGAAGGCCTTTCAAGACCTGATTGATGAAGGAAAGGTAACTGGTTGCTATACTTTTAACGACTTGTATCTCCCTTATGTGTTAAATACATATATTATGGCACTGTTTTTTGGATAATATGGTGAATTTATACTCTTTTCTTGATGTAATACGGTGAATTTATAAATGATGAGTGCACCAGACATTCAAGGAACACTATAAATGAAAGAAATCTTGAACTGCATTCTGAAATAATAGAAAGGGAAGAGATCACATGTTCAGCTAGTATAAAAGAAACCACTCAAACTGATTATCAGTCGAAGACACTCCTCGAAGAAAACTATCCTGCAGCATCCCACAACAAAGTTAAGAAAGCTATCCTTCCTAACTTATAAAAATTGTTGTGAAGTGAGGCAATTTTTAAAGAATCTGGACTTCTGCTCCATCTTGATGCTCCAAACAAGCGGAGACATAGCACACCTCCACTGCTTGCCTCCTTCAAAATCTGTAAACTGCTTCCGAAACAAGTCATTGACACTATCCAGAAATGGAGATAAAGATCTTTGTGTTGGGGTTTTACCAACAACAAAATGGGTAGAGAGGAAGAGAGTCTCACTTACTACCAGTCCTTCTAAAGTCTAAACTGCACCTACACATCCAGGACTCACTGCTGATGAATAACAATCCATGTTATAAGCACTAATCTACTGGCCTGGGAGAGAAGATGGCTCTGACCTCTGAGTTTTCTATCTTAACACTTAGCTTAATCACATGGAGTCAGGTCTTTGTATGACTTATCCCTGTTTTATCTTGCATGAATTTAACATCAATATTTTAGTAACTGCTTGAGAATTTGAATGCCTTTGAAATTATTTAGGTACGCTATATTGGTGTTTCAAATGAGACTTCATATGGAGTGATGGAGTTTGTTCATGCAGCCAAAGTTGAAGGATTGCCAAAGATCATCAGTATCCAAAACAGCTATAGTCTGCTAGTTAGGTGTCGTTTTGAAGGTAATTGGTTACTATTCTTCATATAATTTCAGGTGGAAATCCAAAATGAAGCCCTTTCTGATCTGACACCTGCTGCCATTATTTTCCACTTTCATTGCTGCATCTAACATAAATTTTAGAATAGAAGATCCTGTTATCTCACTCCAGCTTTTCTATTTCACTATTTACTACTTATCACCTTAATTCTCTTTATTGGGCAAGGCATTTTTGTACACATAGAACCCAATTCTTCCTCACATGTCTAGTATCATGCCCTCTGTAGCTCTAGAACTTGGTTACCAGTTCTCATCGATGTCTGCTGGCCTCATTTATCTGCTATCTGTGTTAAGTAAATTTTTCTCAATTGTTTCTCTTAGTACTTTTTTTCCAGATTTTCTTTATGCCTTTAAAGCTTCTAGAGAAACCCTTTAATGGTTTTGCAGTTGAGGCCAATGCTTTTCTAATTTCATCAATAATGCTTGGGATGCAAACTGAGCTTTGAGCAGCAAAAATAGTTTAGAGGACAGGTGATTACAAGAGGAAGTTTCATGTTTCCAGACTGAAAGTATTTGATTGTTTATCAGATAACCTGATATGCACATCTTGTTTCAGTAGCTGGCTAGAATGTCATGTTGCTATGCTGGGATTGAAGTTCAATGCCTCACAATTTGAATTTGTTCTCAAAATTTTAATTCCTTGCTTTTGGCTTTGATTTCATTCTGATAAATAATTAATACATGTCAAGCTGTGTTTATCTGTCCCTTGTTTAATAAACTAATAAAGTTGGTAGAATTGGGAGTTTTCCCACCCACTAATAAATTAATTCTAAGTTTTACTTGGAGAAAGCAATAGACAAGTTGTACTTGTTTGGATGCTTGTTTGAAGGCCAATGTAATTATGTCTCCTTGGTTATTGCAGTTGATCTCCTTGAAGTCTGCCACCCAAAAAATTACAACATTGGCTTGCTTGCTTACTCTCCATTGGCTAGTGGCATGCTGAGTGGGAAGTATTTGGATGCTAACTCCGAGGCTGCAAAGAAAGGAAGGCTGAACCTCTTCCCTGGCTACATGGAGAGATACAAAAATTCACTCTCCAGGGTATGCTATAATCTAAATGTTTCTATAGATTGCAATGGACAGTTTTGAGCATGTTTCGCACTCATTGATATACAAATGCAGAGAAAGCACGGTTGACTCTGTTGTTAGGGCGGAAGCAATCTCTGTTATGAGAAACTAAGTGGTCTAAATTCTATTGTGTCAGAAAAATCAGAAAAAAGTATTAGTGGCACTCTGTGTAGGGGTTGAGAACTAGTTGAATTGTTGGACTTTGTCTTTTACAATCTTGTTTTATTTTTAGTTTTACTAGACTAGTTTACAAAAGCATTGCTCTTTGAGATTTTTCGTGCTCTTGGTAAAAAAGATCCTGAACAATGTCGTACTTCCACATATACACTAGAAGTCAGAGGGCAATCAAACACACACACACACACACACACACACACATATAGAAATCCATGAGCAGGAACATTTCTCGCAGGTTATCGTATATTTAAGATGTATGACTATTTTGGAATCCCTTTTTTGACTGCATTTAGTTGATTGCTTTGAACATCAAGTTGTATCTATCACAGCTAGTTTGTTTTTGTGCTCAATGTTCCTTGTGTCTCAGGAAGCAACCGTACAGTATATTGAATTGGCCAAGAAGCATGGTCTAACTCCAGTTGAGCTTGCCCTTGGATTCGTTCGAGACCGTCCATTTGTGACAAGTTCAATCATTGGCTCAACTTCTCTTGAGCAACTAAAAGAAGATATCGATGCTATTATGACAGCCCCGCGACCTTTGCCAGCTGAAGTAACTGCAGATATTGAAACTATTTTCAAGAGATACAAAGATCCGTCCATCATTTAACTGTCGTTGCCTTAAGAGTCTGTTGTAATCTTTTATGCAAAATTTCCCATGTAAAAATACAGCTCTCTTCATTTTTATTTCAATACAAATTCATTTTCTTTATACTTGTTGCATCTCATATGCAGAAAGGCCACAGATCATGAAAGAAGACCATGAGGGAGTAGATCAGATGCCGAGGTTGACTCTTCAAAGATTAACATATATTGTCATATTATCACTATACAAGCATTTATCGAGGCCAGGGAAAAAGAACACTTGATATGAAACAATCGAGTATTAGCTCAACGAAGCTTTCTACCATTTTTTTCTCCGTACGTTAAGAACAATAACAGGTGTTTAATATTTATGAATTTAACAGTGCTAACTTAAATACAAATATGTTTATGCTAGCTTGCGGGTTGTCTGTCTGAGCTCGCAGGTATCTGGTTCGCGTGGGTTAATATTTGCGGGTGTTGAACACTCGTGAGTAATCATGTGCCATAAGACTTGATAAACATGACCTCCTAGTATGATAAATCCTTTGAGGGTTTTTTTTTTCCTTCAATGGCCGGAAAAATCTTCAATATTTTAAGAAAACCTATTATTCCATGCTTCATTTATTAAACTATATATATATATATATATTGACAATTATATTTTATTTTATATGGTTTAAAATATGAAGAAAAATGAAAAATAGTATACAAAAAATGAAAATGAAAATATCAATTAGCACATTTGAAAAGCTGTTTAACCAGGCAGGGGACGTGGCGGCAATCAAAGAAGCGCGCCAATATCTGACCCAATTGCTTTTTAGCTACAAAACCACCTTAACAATGTGACACGCTGCTTCCTTCCCTCCTATCTCGCCTCCACTCCCTCCCTCCCTCCCTCTCCCTCTCTCCGGTCACACAAACAAACGTTGATGTGCTTCTTGATCTGATTTTTCTTCATGATCAATTGACAGAATCCATCTCGCTCAAAGAAAAAACTGAAAAAAAAAGAGAGAAACGCATCACATTCTTACATCCTGAATCAGACATGGGTCATGTTCTCTGAAATCTGCAATGTGGGTCAATATTCTTGTGATATTTTCAAGATGGGTTAATGATTTGTGCGTTTTGAATCGTTGAATGTGATCCGATATACACCGTTTTCTTTTCTTTTCTATATATATTCTTCCGCTTGGTTTTCGGCAATCTTTAGAAGGTAAAAAAAAAATAAGGAGAAAAGGAAGGTTGATGAGAGGCCAAAGTAGAAGAAAACATATGCATCTATGAAGACTGAGGCACAGAAGTCGCCACGGCACCATCTGATGCAGTTGTTGTCGGTTGAGCTTCTTCTTCAGCAGAACTTTCAGATGGAATGGCAGATCTTGTTAATTATGGGAATCCTGAGCGTGACATTGAGCAAGTTAGTTCTTTACCCTTTCCGTTGCTTGCAGCTTTCTTTTGTCCAATGTTTATAAAAATGCAGGCAAACCAGAGTTTCAATAAAGAACAAAAAATTAAAGCAAACTGTTCATTGGGTTTTTTAGGTTCAATTCACAGGCACTTGCTGTTTTCCTGGATCCCTAACATATACTGGACGCGCACATACAATTTCTTTTATACTTGCAATTTCCCTGCCTTTTCTGCACAATCAAGTTGATGCAAGATTATGTTGAACCCTAAGACATACCAAGATACATATTAGGTTAGGAAATTATGAATCCAAATATACTAATAAGCGATGATATCCCTGTAAACAAAGAGAAAGCGAGAAAAAGGTGTTTAAATTTTGTAGTTATGAGATTTGAAAAACTTGTGAATCCAATATTTGTCATTGTAGTGCTGGTCAGGTAGTTTAGAAGGTAGACAACTAAAGCTGTAAACAAGAGCAAAGCTTATTGAGTGGTCCGTGGAAATCTTCATAAGTTAAATGGTTAACTGGCTCTTAGAAGTAGCCCTTCAGGAATTCTAGATGAATATACTGATAAGATGGAATAAACTGCTGCAGTGTTCTCTTTATGAAAAATAGAAAATTATAACCTTAGAATTTCTTCTGGTTGCATTTTCATCAAAGCTTTTCGTTTCTTGATGCTTTTTTTTCTTCTCTCTTAACTTTGAAGGCACTAGTTACTTTGAAAAAAGGCACTCAATTAATCAAGTACAGCCGGAAAGGGAAACCCAAGTTTCGCGCCTTCAGACTTTCTCCGGTATGTTATTTACCATTTAGCTGACATGTCTTTCAGCTTTTGCTGTGGTCCTGTGGAACTTTTTGGCACAACAGAACAGGATGTTGCGTTGTCCCCAGAATTAATTTGTCTGGAGAATTTAAAATCATGTAATAACTGATTTTCCCCTATTGGATATGTGATCGAAACTTTTCTTTTCACATAGGCTGTAAGATTTAGTTTTGTTCTCCTAAGTAGGGACATGTCGATAAGCACTGTAGATTGGCAACAGTTGTTAGAAAACTGAAAGTAAATGACAGGTACAATTTAAGAAAATTTCTTTCATTATGAAATATTGGTTTCAAGGAGGATGATCAACATCACCACATTTCCCATTCAGCAAATAGTTAGGGTGCTTACACAGTTCTCACAATAAAGTAAGTATTTATCAGGTTAACCTAGTTGAGGATCCTTCTCTTATAATGTGATTCAGTCCTCCTCTTCTTGGCCTGTCTTCCTGACTGAATGTATGATCTAAGATGATATCTTGCATCAACATACTGGATTTATGTTTACAAATGAGCGTTTATCTGGATTTCCATATATCATCGAAACTGGTTATTCTTAGATGCATGCTTTGATAAACTTTTTGCAGAAAAAATCATGTCTTTATTTATTCCCTTGTTTCTGCAATGTCCTGCAACCTTAGCATTTTTTCTTAGATACACATTTCATGGCTAAAGTAACTTGCTCAAGTATCTATATAATGACCCTCAGAATGATTCTGGTGCATCTCTCGTTACCCTCAAGGTTATAAATGATTTCAATTTTAGTGCTATTAACAGGATGAAACATCATTGATCTGGTTGTCACATGGACAAGAAAAGAACCTGAAATTGTCTTCTGTATTGAGAATCATCCCTGGACAGAGAACTGTGAGTTGAACATTTGCTTTGGGAACTAGATGTTGATATCCATTTCATTCATTTAACCTTCAATTATGCATAATACCATTGAGATTCTTATTTTGAAGTGTCAAAGTCTAGACATTGTTTGCTATGTTCTGATTTATACAGGCCGTGTTTAGAAGATACTTGCGCCCTGAAAAGGATTACTTGTCATTTTCACTTCTATATAACAACGGTGAAAGATCTCTTGATCTGGTCAGTGCCAGTAAACGTTCACTTATATTTTTTTCAGATTTTAATTTATCTTTGTACTAGTAACAATTTCAGATTCAGTAATTACTTATTTACCTTTTATCCATAGATCTGCAAGGAAAAAGTTGAGGCAGAGGTGTGGCTTGCAGGCCTCAAGGCATTGATTGGAAAAAATCATAATAGACGTACAAGAAGCAATATTTCAGATGTGAGTTATCATTTCAACATATGTGAAGAGTTATTTTTGTCTTTGATACCTTGGCATGAATAACCAAACTGATTATCCGTGACAATACTTTTAGCTATTATCAATGATTTTGCAGGGGCTAAATTAACTCTTTTTTTTAAATGATCTTTGATTGGTTAAGTCCTTCCAAAATCAATGGAACTGATTGAAGGGTAGATTTTGGAGTATAAAACTATGAGAAGATCATAGTAGAACATTTTGAAACAAATAGGATAGCTTGGAAACTCCACTATAAAGCAGTATTCTAGTCCTCTTTAAAATGCTAAGCTTATTTAAAGTACATATCTTTCTAGAGCTCTATAACGGATGTTTCTGAGGCTAGGTTCCACACCTGCTAGAAGAACTTAGAACCCGTCATATTTGGATTTACTACTTACCTACTGATTACTAACAAGCTTACCGCCTTATAAGTTGGTAAGTTCTACCAAGAACTTGCATGACACCCAGCATCATTAATTTTTTTTCAAATACAAATCATATTAAACCTCAATTAAATTATTTTTCTGAACTAATTAACCAGGAACGGATACTGTGATAGTCATAAAGTTACATATCCATAATGATAATCTGAACATGTTCCAGGGTTAGTGATTTGAAATCTTGCATGTACATTGACCTATGTTCGATGATGACCTAACCATGTGTAACAGTGAGCACATGTTCCTACTGCATTTAAGGGGAATCTGAAAATATATTTGCTTCTTTCTTAACTTGACGATATGTTTGTTAAAGTTTATTCGTGGGGAAACCTAAGTTTGTTTCTTGATATTTTAGTTTCAGCTAACTGATGGTGAGTTATATCAAAATGGTCGTCCTTTTGGTGCAACTCTAGAGTTCACTTCAAGTCTTGCCCGTGGCAGGGTGTCTATCGATTTAGGTTCCCGTGACAATCCCTTGGATTTGAGAAGCTCAGATGTGTCAGAACGATCAAGTATGCAACTAAGAGCAAGTACTGGAGGAGATTTCCGAATTAGTGTTTCAAGCACTCCTAGCTGTTCGAGTGCTGGATCTGGTCCAGATGACATAGAATCCCTAGGTGATGTTTATATTTGGGGAGAAATATGGAGTGATGGGGTTTTTCCTGATGGGTCTGTGAGCTCAGTTCCTACAAAGAACGATGTGCTTACTCCTAAGCCCTTAGAATCAAATGTAGTTCTTGATGTTCATCAAATTTCTTGTGGTGTACGTCATGTTGCTCTTGTGACAAGGCAAGGTGAGGTTTTCACCTGGGGAGAGGAATCTGGGGGGAGACTTGGTCATGGAATTGAAGATCACTTTACTCATCCTAAACTTGTTGAGTCTTTGGCAGTCACTAATATTGATTATGTTGCATGTGGTGAGTATCATACATGTGCTATATCTACATCTGGTGACTTATTTACCTGGGGTGATGGGAGCAATAATTCTGGACTTCTTGGTCATGGCACTGATGTTAGCCATTGGATACCAAAAAGAGTTTCAGGTCCTTTAGAAGGACTTCAGGTTTTATCCATCGCATGTGGAACGTGGCACTCAGCCTTGGCAACTTCAAACGGAAAATTATTTACATTTGGTGATGGAACGTTTGGTGCATTGGGCCATGGAGATCGAAAAAGTGTTTCAAGTCCCAAAGAACTTCAGTCGTTGAATGGGCTAAAAACCATAAAAGTTGCTTGCGGTGTATGGCATTCTGCAGCTATCGTAGAGGTAATGAGCCAATCTGGCTCAAACATTTCATCTAGAAAACTGTTCACTTGGGGTGATGGTGATAAGCACCGTTTGGGCCATGGAAACAAGGATACTTATCTGCTTCCCACCTGTGTCTCTTCCCTTATCGACTACAACTTCCAACAGTTAGCATGTGGACATACAATGACTGTTGCCCTCACTACCTCAGGTCACGTGTTTACCATGGGTAGCTCTGCATATGGTCAGCTAGGAAATCCAAGCTCTAATGGAAAAATCCCTTGCTTAGTACAAGATAGATTGGTTGGTGAATTTGTTGAAGAAATTTCTTGTGGGGCATATCACACTGCTGTCTTAACATCAAGAAGTGAAGTATTCACTTGGGGGAGAGGTGCCAATGGACAATTGGGACATGGAGACATGGAAGACAGGAAACTTCCGACATTGGTTGAAGCACTGAAAGAGAGGCATGTCAAGAATATATCATGTGGCGCAAATTTTACTTCCAGTATATGCATCCATAAATGGGTTTCTGGAGCTGACCAATCAGTTTGCTCTGGTTGTCGACAAGCATTTGGTTTTACTAGAAAGAGGCACAATTGTTACAATTGTGGGTTGGTGCACTGCCATAATTGCAGTTCCAAAAAAGCAATGAAGGCAGCATTAGCACCAACTCCTGGCAAACCACACCGTGTGTGTGATTCTTGCTATGCAAAACTCAAAGCTGCTGAGTCTGGAAATACTTCTGCTATTAATAGGAAAACTACTGTTCCACGCCGCTCCATGGACATAAGGGAAAAGATGGAAAGGGGAGAGCCCAGGTTTTCAAGAATTTTACTCTCTCCCACAACAGAACCTATAAAATACCTTGAGATCAAGTCAGGAAAGCAAGGGGCACAATCTGAGGCTGCTTCCATGGTCCGAGCTTCACAAGTTCCATCACTTTTGCCGCTAAAAGACGTTGCATTTCCAAGTTCTCTAAGTACTCTTCAAAATGCATGGAAGCCTGCTCCTCCAATAGTGCCTCAGCTGACCGTTAACTCCTCTCAGCCCGCTGCCAACTCAAGACCTTCATCACCATACTCGAGGAGACCAAGTCCTCCACGCTCTGCCTCTCCGGGATTCTCCAGGGGTGTGATTGACAGCCTCAAGAAAACAAACGAGATTTTCAAGCAAGACATGACAAAAATGCAAAACCAAGTACTGCTTCAATCATACTTGTAATTCTTAATTGCATGCTTTGTTTGATTTGTTTGCTGATCATCTCATGAATCTCAATAGAGAAAGGAATAACTCTCGTCTTTTCTATTATCCTTGTTGGCTACAGATTAAAACTTTGAAGAAAAAGTGTGATAACCAAGAATTGGAGATTCATAATCTAGAGAACCGTGCCAAAGAAGCTGCTAAATTGGCTGCAGCAGAATCTTCCAAGTCTAACATAGCCATGGAAATGGCCAAATCCATCACAAAAGAGGTATATTTCTCTCTATTTCGATGCTGCACTCCAATTCAAACAATTCTCTCCACTCTTGCAAATGGTGATCACATTATAATAAATATCCAACAATAACTTTGTACAGGAAACCTCCCAAAGCCCAACTAAGTGACCAGCTCTGATATTTTTTTTTCTTACATCAGGCAGAATTCAGTGTAGAAAAGCAGCCTTACTTACTGTTTTTATCTATTTATTTATTTTTGTGAAGAATTCTTCACTTCAAATTGATTTAGAAGATTTATACAACTACAATTAATAGATAATGAAAAGAAGAAAGAAACAGATAAAAGAATTTGAAACAACAAGCTTGTGATGACTAATATAAACAAAGAAATGTTTTGTTGTGTAATGTTATGTAAAACACACCTGTAAATATAAGAACTAGATTGACAATATGTCATGTGTTGATGCTCAAGACATTCTTGCATCCTTAGCACACTCATGCAGTAGTTACTATAACCAGACATGTTTTAACTTAGCTCTTTTTTGTGCAAGTTTGAACTCTTTCTTTCCCGTACTCATTTTCTCTTAAAACGAGAAGTTCTTTCTTTTCATTCTCCACAAACCGTGTGGCCAATTATCTCTCGTTCAAAGTCCTTTAATATGACAAGTTTGTTGGTACATGTTTTAGATCTTGCTAATTTCCCCATGCGTGTTACCTTTCTTGTGATTTAGTTGAAGGAGATGATGCAGCAGCTGCCTCCTGAGGGCCGAGAAACTGACACCTTGAAAGCCATTGATTCTAAAATAGAAGCTTTCCTAGAAAAAATAAGAGCATCTGAAAGTTCTTCCTTGCCAGAAAGCGTAGGGTCTGACTACCAAAATGCATCAGCATCAAGTCCTTTGACCAGTGACTCTTCTAACTTGCTGGAGAAAAGGATGGAAGGCCAAACAGATACTGTGAGAGCTACTGCGATGTCTCATACTGATGGAAGTGTCCCTGAGGAAAGCAGCAGATCATCTGTTTCTCATTCGACAGAGGCTGTACCTAGAGTAAGCTCAGAAAACGAGTCCAGAACACCTACAGCTTCAATAAAGAGAACTGAATCACAAAAAGAAATTATCGAACAATTTGAACCTGGGGTTTATGTAACTGTCATTCTACGTCCCAATGGCGTAAAGATCTTCAAGCGAGTCAAATTCAGGTATGACAACATGTTTGATCCAATTGAACTTCATAATACTAGTTTGCAAATATATTCATTGTTGTCAAACCCTTACAGTGTAAAGCAACAAATACCATATAGAGATGGATCAAATAGTTGTGCAACTTATCATATTTTGCAGCAGTGGTTTACCATTAACTGAAACTGCACCCTAATTACCAACTATTTCATTACTCTAAGTTTCCAAGGAATTATTAAGGTTTTTGTCTTGTATTCGGGATTTCTAAAGCCTATACATGCCACGTTGGTGGAAAATTGGAAATGCAGGCTTGAATGAACAAACTCAACCAAAATTAGAAAAATTAGTCTCCTCATCACTGGTAATGAAATGCAGACTTCGGAATAAATAAAGTAGGTGGTACAGAACAAAGATCTTTTATGCTCTGAATAACTAAAATTCATATGCATCTCAATGATCACCAGTTTCCTTCGTATTTGTGAAATTAGCAACCATTCTTGAGCTCAAAAAACAGTTATTATGATGGCTTCCATATCTTCCACTTCCTTGTCTCAATTGCTTATACCTGCCTCCTTTGTTTTCAACAGTAAAAGAAGGTTTCAGGAGCAGCAAGCGGAAGTATGGTGGAAAGAAAACAAAGATAGGCTACTTAAGAAATACAGTCCACCAACAATAAATGTCAGTCTGGTTGGAGGACCATCGACCCCGGTTGGACCATCCTCTACTCCAGCTCCTACTGAGGTAAATGAGGCAGGACCAACAGAAACGTAGTTTCAGAAAGTAGTCTTTCGCGGTACAAAGTAGAAAGTTGAACGTAGGATCAAGAAGTTGCTCTTCAACCACTTCATTAACAATCCTCTAGTTGTCAGTGCCCTTGTTATAAAAAGAAAACATTAGAGGAGGAATCTTCTTTTTTTTCTTCCTTCAGAAATTTAATGGTAGAGCAGGGATTTTACTTACTGAAATTACAGTTCAATATGTGACCCGATGAAATTGGAATGCAGAAATACTCAATTCTTTTTCATGCTTTGGTTTTTTACCTGCTTTTATGGACATGCAGAGCTATATCTATATCGTCAACATATCTCAAATAATCAAACAATTCTTTCGTCTCAGTTGGATCTTAAAAGTTTTTTATGAATTCTTCGTTGTGTAAAATACCCTCAAAAACTATAATACCTTAGATAAAAAAAAAAAAAAAACATTTGGTATAAACAAAGACAAGCAGAGTTCAGGTCCGACGACTGCTACTTGAAAATGTAATAAATGTTATTTTTTAAAATAATATTTTTATATTTTTATTGATATTATCATATTAAAATAATTTAAAATATATAAAAAATATATTTTAAAATTAAAAAAAAAATCAAATAATAATATTTTTTATCTTGGACCAGGCCGGTCAATTATTGATCCAACCAGTTTACATTACACACTATTTATTTATTATATTTGACTTTTAATATTGATTTGCAATTTACTAGATCTCACCGTTGCATATAATTTTTACAAGTCTACAAAATATATTTAATATTTCATTTTTAACTATTTTATTATGGATTTGTAAATTTTTTTATTTAAAAATTTTTAACTTTTTATTTATTTCAAATTAATATTTTTTTAGTTTTATTTTGATGTTTTAATATCAAAAATAAAATTTACAAAAAAGGTTTTTTTTATTGTTTGTTGTGACAGTGTTTTTAATACCATTTATCTTAAACATTTTAAATATATCAATATAAATATGTGCTTTTAAATATATAATTAAATTAAATAATTTAATAAAAAAGCTTAATAGAATTTTTTATTGGTAAAAAATTCAGTGCGGGTTTATTATTGTGATGTAAAATATTTTTTAAATATATTTTTTATTTAAAAATAATTTAAGATATTTTTTTATTTTTAATATTATCACATTAAAATTATCAAAAAAAATATTAATTTAATATTTTTAAAAATAAATATATTTTAAAAAAACTTTCATAAAACTGCTAAAACAAAAATACCAAACAGCTAATTAAACATTACCGTTACCACTATTATCTTTACTGCCAAAAACCATTACCGCTATCATGATGGTGGTTTGGGTCCACGCGCTCTCTAACCCGCACCGCAAATTTAGAGAGGTCATGTCAGTTCAGCTCAACGGTTCCTCACTCCTCACCCAAATTAATTAATTTCCCATTTAATTTCCTTCTCTCAGAAGCAATCATCTTACAAGAGAAACAAAGAGGGGCAAAATTAAAAAAATCCATCGTATGTATATAATATTTCATTTTCCAGGAAAATAATTCTAATTTACTCGTAGCTTTCCTGGAAAGCGCCAATCCAATTTTCCTCCAAATAATACTACAGGAATAGAACGCAATCCATCCTTCATTTTTTCTTCTTTTCCAAAAAAGAAAAGAAAAAATGGGGCAACAGCAATCGAAGGACGAGTTGCTGTACCAGCAAGTGAATTACGGAAATATAGGAGGCATCAAGACTCTTTGCAGCCAAGGCGCTGGCCTCGAGGTAGGTCCCGAATAATTTATAAAATTCTTGCTGTTGTGTTGTTGTTGTTGTTGTTGTTGTTGTTTAAAAAGAGATTTTAACTGGTTTTGTGTGTGTTGCAGTGGATTGATAAAGAGGGGAAAACACCACTGATATTGGCGTGTTTGAATCCTCAACTTTTTGATGTGGCTCAAACTTTGATTGAGCTCGGTGCTAATGTCGATGCTTATCGCCCCGGTATGCCTTGCTTTGATTTGCTTCTTAATTATTAAAGACTTCTTGCTTTCTCTATCTCTCTCTCTCTGTTTTTTTTTTTTTTACTATTAATTTTGAATTAAGAGAAATGAGATTCATGCTTAATTATTACTGCAATGCATGAGCGAACGGGTTAATTTTTTGAGAATGTGTTGAATTCTGTTAATTAGTATTAGTAGTATTATTATTATTGAGTTGCAGGTCGTAATGCGGGAACTCCCTTGCATCATGCGGCGAAAAGAGGTCTTGAAAATACCGTGAAGTTGCTTCTTTCACGTGGAGGTGAGGTGTACTGTCGTATATTGCTGTCGTTTTGGAAATTTCATGTGCTTGCTGCTGTGTAGTTTTTTATTTTTATTTTTGTGTCTCTGGTAGTTTAACTTTAATGAGTGCTTTTTTTGTTCTTTTGAATTTTCAGCGAATGCATTAGTGACGAATGATGATTGTCAAACTCCTCTACAAGTTGCTAGGGCGAAGGGGCACAGCATTGTTGTTCGCGCAATTGAGGTATGCGTAATGCGTCGTGTTGTGATGTCAGTGTAACTACTTTGTGTTTGGACAGTGTGGAAAAATAATCTGTGACTTACCATGTTTTTACTAATTCTTTGCAGAGTCATATTTGTCTATTCTCTGGTTGGCTGCGGGAGTTTTATGGGCCTGGATTTCTAGAAGTATTGGCACCTCGGTTGGTTTCGAGAGACGTGTGGGTATCATTTCCATGTGTTCATCATTTGTTGTTTTTGCAACTCCATTTTAAGTTGTGCGATGTGTCATCTAGGAAGTTTGAAATGGCCTCTGTCATGTAACATTTGCTATTCTTTATTTGTGATACATCAAATTGTTCTCGTGAAGCACTGGAGTTCTCATGCCTGTTAGTTTTGTATCATTTGCAGATGGGTTGTCGTTTTACCTACTGGTTCCCGTAATCCTAGAAGGCCTTACAAATTGGAGCTTGCCATTTATTCTAGATTGCAGGTATGCAACTAAGATTTTCTAATTTGCAAGAAATTGGAATACTGGATTCACATTCACTGTTGAAGTTTATAATGATTTAGGCCTTTGCTTTTGTGCTGCAATTGAGAGTTATTTTTTGGTTTTAGGCTCCACTGCAGTGATCCTTGTATTTGTTTTTAAGCTCTGGGAATTCTTGTTTGACACATTTCCAGTTTGCTTTGGTGGTTTATCTTTATTCGTGTCTATACAGTGGTTGACTTTTTGGTGTTGTTATGAGAACCAAAAGGAAAACCTTCTACTATCAAATTTCTCTGGTTATGAATCCATATAGTCTGTAGCTATCCCTGTTAACCTTCCATGCACTGATTTGTTTTTCATTGGAATATTAAAGGCTAGTGAGATAAAACTTGCTGTCACATTTTCTTAACAGCTTTGACTTAATTGGTAGGATTTTGTGTGGATTGAGTGTTGCATAGGTTTGTCGAAATAAAAAAATTGTTGATAAGGCTCTAAGTTGTAAGACGCCACATGTTTGGATCTGAAATATTGAAGACTGCAATGTTCAAAACAGTATCAAAGACTGCTGAGATGATACTTTCTGTTAGTTTTCTTTGCAGCTTTTACTTCCTTAGTTTATAGGATTTTGTATGGATTGACTCTTACTTAAGTCTATCCAATTCAAGAAATATTCCTGATTGAGCACCATGTGGGAAAGGAGACCAAAGGGTTCTTAGATTTGGACCTTAAAATTGATATGAACAAGAAATGCACTTTTTCTATCCATAATCAATTGTGGTGGTACTTTTGACTGGAGCAGGAGTGTGGCATGTGTGTTATTTTTAATGATCAATGGTTAATTTCGTTGGTAGTTGTTGCCTGAGCTTGAGCATGGCCATGTGTGTTAATTCTTCATGATAAATGATCAATCCAATTTTGTCATGGTTCAGACATGAGTATTCTTCCTGTACACCTATAGGTTGTGGTGTAGCTTCATAAAACTTCTTTTTGCTTCCAATTTTAACTGGAGTAATCTTAGGAGACTTTCTTCTTTGTACTACAATCTGGTACTGGAGCAATCCTTCATACAGCCATTTCTTCCTTCCTCCTTGCATTATGAAGACATAAGAGTTCAGAAGAGACAAGTCTCCATAAGTAATGCTAACTTTACTGGAGGACTCTTCGTGAAAAGTCTCGTCCATTCAGTGAGCTGTTCCACTCGTCACTCTTCCAATGGATGAGATTTATGGGAAGTCATAATTGAGTTGCCGGTTCTGCTGAGGTGATGGGCTTGCTTCCAAGTTCAAGATCTAGCAGTATAACTGAGCTGCCAGAAGTTTACATATTCAATGACAATGATAAACTACCTAAGGGTGATGGTAACTGCATAGGAAGTTAACTGGGCATGTATATTAGTCAAGGAGATGCCTGAGTTGATGGCTGAGCTTGTGGTTTATGAAGCAAGATCTCTGCCAGTTCTGCTCTGAATTTAACCAATAGTAGAATGTGGTGAGAAACAATTAATGTTGTTTGGGTAGTAGCTCATTCCACAAGTAGAGGTAGAAGCTAGATGGGCATGTATATTAGTCAAGGAGATGCCTGAATTGATGGCTGAGTTAGTGGTTCATGAAGCAGGATCTCTGACAGTTCTGCTCTGAATATAACCAATTGTAGAATGTGGTGAGAAACAATTAATGTTGTTTGGGTAGTAGCTCATTCCACAAGTAGAGGTAGAAGCTCAGGTGGAGAGCTCTAACTAATAATCTCTCTCTAAAATCCCATGTGAGTGAGACACGGGATATTATCCTAGGTTGAAGTCTACCTGTTTTATTTAGGAATCCAAGCACCTGCAGTACCGCTACCAGCTTTGGTGTAAAATGTGCTGCTATGTTGTTCTTTCTAGCTGTTTTTGTGCTATAGAAATCTTCCTTAATGATGTTCACAAATGAGATTATTGCTGCATGAGAGGTGGTCATGATTTAGATACTGCTCCCACATTCAGATTTTTCATTTAGCATGCTTTGTATCAACTGCCACTTGGGACATTGTGGTGTTGTTAGGACTTTGCAGCACATAGGTTGCATTTTGAAATGACTCACTTTGTACTGCTTATTAAAACAAAGCAGACTTGGTTCATGAAGCTGCATGAAATGGGACTCCAACTCATTTTCGAAGAGCTCTTCCTTTGATGATAATTTGCTATTAGGGAAGAGCTCTTCCTTTTAGTTTTGCAGCCCTGTTTCCTGGTTTGAATTAATATGCCAAATAGTGTTGGCAAATGCAAGATGTTGTATTCCTACATTTAAAAGTGCTATGTTTTCTTCTCTTTTAAGCAATGAGTTTCTGGTTTTTAGTACTTTTCTGACATATTAATGAATGACCAGGATGCACAACCACGGACTATTGTCGCACTGTGGAAAGCAAATCTGGAAGACATGAAGTTTCACCACTCTGATCCATCTGTGATGATTGTTGATAACTCCACCAGTAATTTCTTAATGATGATAACTTTTTGTGAATCTTTTGTTGGCCTTCTTTGAAATTTGTATTATGTTGATTTCCTAGTCCCTACATTTACTCTGGATTTTATGTCCATGCGTAGCCTCAAGAGGCAGGAGGCGGAGACGAGCGAGGTGTAGGTCTCTAAATGTTAGGCGTAAGTATGATAAATAATCCTGACACCATAAGAAATTAGATACTGTTCAAATTACTCTGGATATAGTGTGCCTCGCCATGCTCCAGCCTCCAACATGAAGTAGATTTAACAGATATATAGCAAAAAAAATTTGACAGTTCACTGCATCAAAAGTAACTTACATTTGGTTAATACTATACTGATAATCTTAAACCTGAAATGTTTTGTTTTCAGAAACGCAAATTAAACTCGCACCTGCAAATGAAAGTGACAAGCAACAGCTTCAGTGGTTTTGTGATGCATGCAAAGGAATACAGCAGGTTTGATTCACCCTAGTATACAGTTCTTCTTTGGTCAAAGAGCAATTGACAATTTGTATGTTACAAGTAGATGAGATGTTTTTTCAGCTGAAAAGTATTTGAATGCCTTTCCTTTCTTTTGATGAAACCATAACATCTTTTAAGGAATCCTTTTCTTATAATGCTATAATTTTCAAGACTGTCCAGACTCCAGCATAACTAAAATTAGATGTTATAGCCATATAAGTGGCCTTCTTGAGCATAGGGTTGTTCGGGAGTTCCTTAGATCCATTTAGAAGACATGAAAATCCCTCCTTAGGGTCCATTCTAAGCCTTCAAAAACAGTAGGTTTCATGTTGTCACAAGGATCTTATTGTGGGAATTTTTTGGCATGTCTTTGGGTTATTATTGGTTTTCATGTCAACATGGTCAAAGTGAAAACTCATATTATAGAACCATTCATACTTTCTTTTCATGTTGGGAGAAGTCAAAGCTTAAACGTCTTAAAATTTCACCTGTTTTCTTGTTCCCATAAATTTGTATAGTATATAACGTGCTACTTCCCTTGAGGCTCATAGCCCCCCTCGAGTTATGAGCCCATGCTCAAACATCTCTGAAATGAAAACTAGTCATCATGCTATGGTTGTTACTGAAGAAATGCATGTATTCCTGATTGGTGCTAGACTGCTTTAACTGGCAGAAACACTGTAACTGTAATGCAGATTGGCTACAGATTGAAGTTCCTTTTGCACCTGATTAACTATTTTATATTATGTTGTTGATGTGCTCCCTTTTTTTAAAAAATAGTTTTTATTTGATGATTAGTTAGAAAAGGCTCCTAATGTGACTACAAGAGTATCCATTTGGTGTGATCTGTTACTTTAAGTTCTGATCACATTTCAAGTGTTTCATACCCTTAAATTAAAATTCCCTTTGTTGTTGTTTGCATATGTATGCATAAAGTAGGAAATTTCAATATAAAAACTAGCATGGTAAATAAGAGCTTATATCATTCAGATTGACTTTGTTCATTACAAGAGTACTTGGGGCATGAATGCTTATAATGTTACAGGTAATGCATCCTCCAGCATTTCTGCATAATTCTCAGGCTCCAGTTGTTCAAGCAACTGCCCCACTGTCTGCCGAAGATATAGAGATAGCAATGGCAATGAATGCCTCCATCCAGTCTGCAGCAGAGAGACCTATTTTTGACCCCCACTCTAGCGCTGGGGCAAGTTCATCCACCAGCTGGAGTTACCCTGTGAATACTGGCAGTCAAGTTGCTCTGGAAATGCCAGCAGCACCTCCTCCAAAAGTAACTAGCAGTGAATTGGCACTGCATGAAACTGGAGCTACCAGCAGTTCAACTCAGCAAACCAAGATCCAGAATAGCAGCATCGCTGATGTCCAGACAGCAACTGATGCCCAAGGTTCAGTCCCATCAGCTCCACCCATTGTAGATGAGATTGTAGAAGACGGTCCCATTCACTACCCATCAATTGATTCCAGCCCCATTGATACTTCTTCCCTGTCTGTTGAGAACTTACCAGAAAACACAGGTGAAAAGAGAGAAGATGGAGGTTCTTCATCATGTGTAATATGTTTAGATGCTCTGGTTGAGGGCGCTTGCATTCCATGTGGCCACATGGCTGGATGCATGTCTTGTTTGAAGGAAATCAAAGCCAAGAAATGGGGTTGCCCTGTGTGTCGTGCCAAGATTGACCAGGTTGTAAGGCTCTATGCTGTTTGATTATTGCTGAAGAATGAAGCTAGAAATGGTAACTATTTTCTGGGCCCCTCAGAGTTATGTTTTCTTTCCTATAGAACAATACATAGCTGTAACCTTTTTTATGAATTATTTGAACAAGCCTTTGTGTTTGTGCCTTCTGTAGCATCACTCGAATTCCCTATATCCCATGCTTGCAACATTTCAGATTAGCTTATATTGGAAATTAGACCTATTTTCTCAACATCTGAATTATATGAAACTATTAGAGAGTGCGTAGGATTTTTATTGAGAATAGCTGGACACAAGCATGAACCTTTTGGGAGTCAAGTGATATACTGTGAAAAAACATGGGACTCTGTTGATCTGCTTATCAATTTGAATGTATGATCATGAAGAGAAGTAAAATTTACAAGAAACAGAAAACGCTAAATGGCTGGCAACCATTTCTGCAGGTAAGTTTGGCAGCGCAAGGGAATTGACAACTTGAGTTGCAGTAGCAGCAGCTGGATCACCTTGTTTATGGGTTAGTAACTTCTTGGAACATTCTACTCGTGTACTCGTGAAATAAAGCTGAAGCTGGTTATTGTTAAGACCATGTTTGGGTATTTATCTGAGCCTTTGTGTATAGTTTATTTGTATGCATAATATGCTTGTATATTTAAGTCATATATGAACTGCATAAAAGGGATCCAAAGTATCTTGCAATTTCAAGGTTATCCTTTATGAAAATAACCTGTTCGTGCTAAATCTATGTACATGCATTTGCTTCAGAAGTGGTTTATCAGCTAGCCTCATCGGGTTCCTCCTTAATGGAGTTTGCAAATCTTTGATCTTTAACCATTTTTCCCCGTGAATGTCTTTAACCATCTTTCCCAGTTAAAGTATCTGGCAATTTATACTCCAACGTAGGCTTCTTTTGTGTGTAATCACCATTAGATGGTAAATAACTTGGAGAAATTTAAGAAAGATCAGGTTGGGTTGGTGTTTCGTGGGCGAAGGGATGAGAAATTAGCGGATCATGTGTTGTTTGCGCCATCCAACATGTCCTGCAAATTTCGGTGCCTTAACTTGCATGTCAATTTGTGAATTGTGAGAGGTGCTATGCTGTTTATCTAATTGAAAATGATCTGATGTTAGTTATTTGATGGTTGCAAATGTCAGCTTAAGTAAAAAAGTAAACTTCATTTAGTAAAAACTGCTGATATGTGTGGGCATCCTCTCCTTCCTTTTTCTTTCAAGGTGTCTTAGATTCTTGTTAGTTTGTCTGTACACGCTGTCTTGTGGAGGACTCGATTCTTTTTAAACATAAAACAAATGTACAGGTTTCAGGAAATTTTTTGGGATTTTGGGATTCCAGGTTTTATACCTCAAAAACTAAACATATTTTAACCTAAAAACACCAATAAAAAAAATCAAATGGAGCTTAATAACTCTATTTCTAATAAAAAAGAAATCGTCTAATCAATCTAAAAATGAAAAATTAAATTGAATTAAAAAAAAATAAAACCCGATGTAATTTTTTTTTGGCATGATAAAAGACCAGTATATCCTATATCGAACTCTTTAAGCCAAGATGAGGCTATTAACACCAAGATTGGTTTTTGTATGATTGAAATTAAACTGGTCTAAAGTTTTTTTTTTCTTCTTTTTCTAGTGATTTTCTCTCGTTTTTGAACTTATAGGGACTGAAGTGTGGGGGAAATGAAGTTTAGGACTGAGATGTAAATACCCAAAACTAAAGGGACTAAATGAATGAGAATATGAAAAGTTAAGGGACCAGAAATAGACTTTACTTGAACCACAAGGAGTAAATATGAAAAATATAAGAGTTTTATTGACTAGAATGGACTTTAACTAAAATAACATGGAACAAGTAATGAAAATCCAAGGATTATAATGGAAAATATGAAAAATAGAGGAACTAAAATGGACTGTATCTAAAACTAAAAGAACCAGATTGGGGATCAGAAACACAATTCACTGTTACTGTTCGATGAACGGTAAGAGCACATTAGTTATGAGAAATTTAGGGATTGAACTTGAGTGTTGGTATATTAGTAATTTTACTTTCCAGGTCTTCCTCTTTAGTGCTTGTCTTGTATACACTTTGTAGTTGCTCATCCCCTTGCAGTGTGAAGGAAGTGGGATGGCACAATTCTCATTTTGCATGTGCAGGCTTCATTGCCCTTCTCAGCATCAGCCATGGCGGATGCACTGCTGACATTTGACCATCCCGCAAGCGGATGGCAGGTAGATTTTCTCCTCCCTTTTCTTTTTTTCTTTTTTTTTTTTCTCCTCCCTTTTTGGTAAAATGGGTGTAACATGTGAGAAATTATAATGTGAACTGAAGTGTACACAACTAGGATTTTCACAAATAATCGGGCTAATGACTCTCTCACACGCACACACATATTCTTCGTGAACTGAGTGTGTGTGTGTGTGTTCTGCATCATAGAAACCCTTCTCTTTTATAGTTACTTACAAGATAATGTTAAAAATTATTCCTTCAAGTATACGTGCTTCGCCATTATTGCATGTTACGTGCACATTTCAAATACACAGATCGTGACTAATCTTGATGGAAAATACCGAAACCAACCCTATGTCTCAATGGTGCTTCGCTTTTCTTAAGGAAAAAGAAAAGAAATTTACTTAAAATCATTGGAAGTAGAATTTTCAAAAAAAATTACAGGTCTTCGTATTAAAAATTAGCCTATATTTTCATCTTGTTGAAAAATTAGCCTAGCAATTAGGCATCAAATTTTAAAAAATAAATAAAAAAATAAAAAGAGAAAAGGAGACAGATTAAATCCAAGTGTTAATTAGCTGAGTCATTTTGCCCGTGGTATTTTTTGGAAGTGTGGATGGAATAATTTTTCAAATTGTTTTTTACTTAGAAATATATTAAAATAATATTTTTTTTATTTTTTAAAAATTATTTTTAATATCAGCGCATCAAAATGATTTGAAAACATTAAAAAATATTAATTTGAAATAAAAAAATTAAAAAAAATAATTTTTAAAAAAATATTTTTAAAACTCACAAACAAAAAGATAAATAGTCTTTTATTTTATTTGGGTTGCCTCGCAGCACATGAAAATCAAAGGTAGATACTAGAGTACTTGAGGGAGTAATTAGACCATGTTAGTACAGAAACATGGAATAAAACCGATGATTAAGAGATTTGTTAGCATATAATCCAAGATATTCCTCTGGTTTCTTTAGAAAAAAGAGAAAGAAACAGCGAATACGGATTCTTGTTTTATTCAATTGCAAGTTACTGAAATTGATTCCACACTCCAACTCCACAAAGCATGTAGGCTTTTTTTGTGTCCTCACCTAAATGCTGTCGACTTCTTTTTAATTTACTTATGTGACCTTGACACCTTTTTTCTCTTCTCTTATGTTGTTGATCTGTGATCTTAGAAGATAATCGCATGCTTCCAATCATCTATCGCCACTCGTTAATTGAATCATGCTTTCCATTAGTAAACAGTACTGCTATCTTGTTAAACTATATATGTTTTCTTTTCTAAGTTTCGTGGATGAGAATTATATTTGGAGACAAAAAGAGGGATTATATCACGTGACATTGCTAGTTCTTGAACCAATATGGAGGAACCTACAAGGAATTTCTTATCCTCACGCAACTTTTTTTATTTTTTTGTGTTTTAAAAATATTTAAAAAAAAATATTATTTTTTATTTATTTTAAATTAATTTTTTATTATTTTTTCAAATTATTTTAATGTGTTGATGTTAAAATTATTTTTTATATTTTTCAAAAAAAAAACATTTTAAAAAACAATCGTTATCATAATATCTAATAAGTTCTCGACTAGTCATAATCGAACTTTTCAAAACAAGATGGTAGAAGGTATATCATTTTACATGGAATGTTCTAGATATATTTATAGTTTGAACATGTGAAATAAGTTTAGTTATAAAAACATATATAATTTTTTATATGATTATTGGATTTGATTGAAATTTTATAATTATATTTTATAAACCCAATTCTGTATAAAGTTAGCTTGTTATAACTAGTTAAGATTGTTTTCATGCCCAAATTAAAGGTTTGTTTAAGAGTGTAGTATGATGTCGTTAAAATTACATTTCATCTCAACCATAATTTTAAAAGTGTTTAGTTAATCAACACATACCACAGTTTTATATGGATCCTATTAAGAACTCTCTCTTGAAATCTTGATTAAAAAAAGACTATAATTTATTTTTTTCTTAAACTTGTATTTTCAAATCACAATCATAAAAATTACCAGAATATCAAATACACACTAAATTTGAATTTTTTTTCCTATAAAGATTAGGTCTTAGGTATAGAACTAGCATAAATAGGAATATTTAATTTATTTTTCAGAATATATTTAATTACTCAAGAACCATTAACATCCAGAGTTTATTAAATTAGAATTCTTTCTATATTTTAGCTACAATTTTAGAATTTAGGAAACTCATATTTCTAATTCATTGTGTTATTTCTAGCCTCTCTATTTATACAAGTAACACCAAATTATATTGCTCTTTTTAAATATATATATATATATATATATATATATATATATATATATATAAAAACAATCTATAGAGAACAATATAATTCTCTACAAGAACTCACTAAATATAAATAGGAATTTGATGCACAAATCAACGATTAATAAACTATTATCCAATCCTCTCTTTTTTAGCAGAACAATTTCTTAATAGCTTCGATTTTAGAAAACTTTATATCGAATCCACAGATTATTATATCATATTACAATTAAATCAGCCAAGTGTGACCATTTCACCCATTGGCTACTACAAACAAAACTAAAGGGGCATATAAGAGGGAAATTTGAGAAAATATATTGTTTAGAGTAAAGATGTTAGTGATAACATGATAGGTCACGTGCAGAGGTGAAAAATAGATCATCGACGGCCATGGATCGGTTGGCTTTGGTGGTCGATCGACTATGGAAGCTAATCGATTATGTTACAAGAGGTTTATCAGTTGGGCAAAGGTTGTCGGGATCTACAAAATAGATGGGGATCTTGCGTGATAATGCCAGAAAACCCATTATTTCTAACAAAATATCCTATCAATCCGCCAATAATTACCTTGGAAAAAAATTATTGATGAAAAAAGAATCTAATAATTGTTTTTTTTTGGAAAAAAGTATTTTTAAAATATTTTTTCGGGCTATATCTTTTTGTAATTAAACTAGAAATTATTAGAAAATAAGATTTTAATTAAATAAAAAGGTATTTAAAAGTAAAAATCTGAGTATTCTATTTTCTGTGTAGATATAAATTAAATTATATACTTTTTTCATTTAGATTCTATAAAAAGAATTAAAAAAAATCAATTTCACTTAATAAAAAACAATTCAAAAAACCAAACAAACCCACATAATTATAAACAATGAAACTAAAATAAATCACACATTTCTTAATAAAACAAATATATATTTTTATCAACACACATGATCTTAAATAACATAACAATAACAACAACAACAAAAATAAAAACAAAAACAAGTGATAGCACACAAATAAGATAACTACAACATATAAAAAATAGTTAACTATGACATTTATCAACATAAAAATTAATAATAAAAAAACATGAAAAGAAAAAGGAGAAAGGAGAGTAAAGTAAAATAAAAAAAAACCTAAAAAGAAAGAAAATGATAATGAAAAGAATTTGAAGAGACAAAAAATTATAAAAGGATATTGATGAGCTAGCATGATAATTAAAATAATAGAAAAATAGAAAGAGAGAGATGATGGAAATAAAACAAGAGATGGGTGCTCTAGAGAGTGAAAGAGTGAAGAAATTGCATGATTGCTAAAGGAACATCCTAGAAGAGCAAAATGAATAAAATAAAATGAAGTGAGTATCGATTATATTCAATCAATTAATTCTATTTATTTCAAGAATAAAATTTATTTAAAAAAAACAACAAATAAAAAAACTCTAGATAAACCAATTGAATAAAAAAAAGGATAAAACAAAAGTTATAGAAAGCAAGAAAAAAAAACAAAACTCAATCACCAATTAACTAAATATGAAGGATTAAAAAAAATATTAGCTTTAAAAAAAAATCATTGAAAAACCTCGTGAGAAATTAAACACGAGCTTGACCAAGAAGCTCAAATTCAAGTCAATTAAATATTGAAGAATAAAATTGTGTGAGAAAAAATATCAATCCTAGAAAATTTTGCAAAGCAAAAAAAAAATAATCAAAAGAATGGAGATCAAATTTGATAAAGAAGAAAATTAAATGAGGATAAAATAAAATTAAAAATAATTTAATGAATTATTTAAAAATAATAATAACCAAAATAATATAGACTAAATCAAAAAGAAAAAGAATTTTAGGGGCTGATTTGAAAAATCAAGGGGTGGGATGTAAACATCGAGGAAAATAGAAGAAATAAAGATAAAGAAAAGAAATGATCGTCAACACCAGATTATAGTTCTTCTCGGTACAAGAACCACAGGTTCATGGAGAAGATGCAAAGACAAAGTGGACGCCATGTTGGAACAACATTATTGGCCGCAAGAATCAATTGCACGCATCGTTTAAAAACAACAGAGCAGCTACCGCGAGCACGCGTCAATAGATTTTTTTTAATTATTTATTTTCATCTTTTAAATGATCAAATTACCCTTAACCCAATACAATAACATTAAAAAAAAACCTAGTTGCGCAGTGACTAGAATACATTCTGACCATAGACTTGAGAATATAAACTTTAGGGGCAAGTAGGTCCTTTTACTATGTTTATAAAAATGAAAAGACAAAAAAAAAAACATCCATTATCAATTCAATTTTTTTTTCTAATTTTAAAAGTAATATAGTTATTTTATTGTGCTCAATCAAATAAAAATATAAAAATACCCCTTACTGATAGATTAATAGTTCCTTTATAACTTTATTGTGCAAAAATAAAGTAAGATATATGACTTGTCCCTGATAAATTTTAAAATGTTAAATTGGTATCATTGCAAAGATAATTTTACCAATACACAATGCAATGTGTTCAGAGGGACAATAAGTTACCACCCCCTTCTGTTTCTTTTAAATAGTAAATGGAGAGAGGAATGATAATTTTACAATGAATTTGATAAATAAGTTTTTTTTAATAAATATCTTACTCGATGGATATTTAATAAGTAAAATATAAATATTGTCAAATTTAATTTAAAAATCAATTCAAATCTAGTCAAGATATATACATTTATATCATATGAATTTACATGTAAAACATATTTTTTGGATTCAATCTAATATATATACCTTATTTTTTGTACAATACATGCATATGCGTGTAACAGTTTTGTCATTTAATATACATGTATATATACCCCAAATATATATTATTGTTTTTATCTATTTTATGTTAAATGATAAATAATACTAGGGTAATGAGTACCTGAAATTTAATGAATAGAGCATTAATATTTTAATTTTTTATTTGACAGATAATAAATAGATTATAAATATACTGTAAACTCCATGAATATTTACTGTAATCCCTACCTTCAACATCGATTTATCTTTACATGGTAGTAAGATACTCCCGAGAGATTCTTTCCTGGAGTCCGGCTCTAGATGTTCAAACATTCAAGGGTTCTTTTATAACTTTATGGTAGATAAACATTACCTGTAAAAGATATTAAACACCATACTCCCATCAAAAAATCATTTCATGATTTTCATGGAGAAGTGAATTAACTTAGAAAATCATAAACCTATAAAAGATATTAAACATCATAGTCCCATTTTATGATTTTCTTAGAGAAGTGAATTAACTTAGAAAATCATTAAAAAAAACACAAGAATTAACAAAAATTTTATGTTTTTATTTTATAGATTTCATATTTAAATTACATGAAATATACAAGACGCAAGCAAATTACTACCAACCCAGTCAACGTATTATTTGCCAGAAACAGAAATCATAAACGGATGGATGAGGGAATTTATAAGTACATGGCTCTCCCAAACCAGTCATTTAATTATTTGTAAGTTAATAATTTATCGAGAAACACAATAACACTTTTCGGTACAACCAACCCCCATCGTCAAACTAAACGGAGGCAAAACCAGATACGATGATACTTCTGGGCCATGTGTTTAAGTTTAATTTATCTAAGATTAGTACAGGTTCTTGAGATATAATTAACTGGCCTTGATTCAATTATAGATTGCAAGGATTGGCTAGCAATTCTCTTGGTCGCCTGACATTGCAAGTACGGTTTCCCTCGGAGGCCAAAGCCAAGTGACCGTGAAACAAGGCTGCAGCTCTTCACTTCTCGGGCCAACAATTGTCGCTCTAAACATTTTTTCATGACCTAAATTATTAGGTCTTGGAAATTAAACTCTTAATTTATGTGATTAGATGGGTCATGACTGTTGGGAGATCTCCTCCCCCTCTCGGCTTTCGTTCTTGACTAAGGTTATCCTAATACTTTCTTGACACGTATTATAGATTTTGAAGGTTTTAATATTAATTGCGACTGTTTAGGGTAATGATGATACCATTACAAAGTTGTCGTAACTCGTATGGAGTGTTTGTTTTTTAATTTTACATACTTTTCATATTTTTTTCATGGTTCCAATGTGTTAATTTTTTTAAAAAAATCATAATATATACTTCAAATTAAAAAAGAAAGAAAATTAAAATTAAAAATCAATATATACTTCAAATCAAAACATTGAGAACTAAACAAGAGTAGAAGGACTGGAGTCAATTTTAAATTAAAACGAGGGAGGATTATAAGTAAAATCCAATCCCTCTTTGAATTTTTAATACCATTCATGTGAAATTAATGTACACAATTAATTAATTAATTAATTAAAGAAACAGAATTTCACAAGCAAAGTACATTGTTTTTTTAGGGTAAAAGAAATGCTAGTTCACGTTCAGTTTTTTATAAAGGGAAACGGTACAGATAACATATACTTATTTACTATTAATCAATAATTTTAACAATTTGTCTGTCTACCGATCTGTCTGGACAAAGAACTGTAGAAGTTAGTGACTCTCTGCTGTTCTACCCTCGCAGCAAGAGGGGGGTAGGATGGAAACAGGCACATGGCTAAAAGATTTACAGAAGAAGGCTCAGCCTAGCTAGCAAGATCACGCAGCTAGGCACCAAATTTTAGTTATTTTTCAAATATACATGGAGATGCCTGGTTTAGTGATGAGTTTTTTTCTTTCCAACCCAGTTTTTTTTTTTTAAAAAAAAAAACTTCAGTTTTATATCAATATTCAGATTTCTCTCTCTCTTTTTTAATCTTTATAGTTTTTTTTTAACAGTTTCAATGCTATCTCTAACATTAAAACTTTTACTTTTCAAATTTGGGTTTGAGTTTTTTTTTTTAATGTTTTCATTTTGTAACATATTATAATATATATGTGTGTGAACTTGAGAGAGAGAAAAAAAGATGAGAAAATAGGTTTTTTTAGTTAGTTAATTAGTAGTAAAAAATAAAATTAAAACATGTTAAAATAACAAGGGGTAACACAGGAAAATTTTAAACTATAGAAATAGAAGTAGAAAATTAATAAATCTAGAAGTATACAAATATAGTTTAGTCTAACAAATACAAAGACACCGTGTCCATCACGTTGAACTGACATAAAGTGATTGTTTGGTACCGTAATGTATAAATTTTTTTAAAATAACTTTTTATTTAAAAATATATTAAAATATCTATCAAAAATTTTATTATTTTTTATATTAGCACATTAAAATTATTAAAAAATACTAAAAATATAAATTTAATATTTTTTCAAGCTAAATATACTCAAACACAATTTCAAATACAAAAAAAACAAGGGACGTGTGGAAATAACAAGCAAGGGGTAAAACAGAAAATTTCAAACTATAGAAATAGAAGTGGAAAATTAATAAATGTTAAAGTATAGAAATATAGTTTACTCTAACAAATACAACGACACCATGGCTTAACATTAAATGTTTATTTTGTATTATAGTGCAAGAGTTTTTTTGTTTGAAAAATATTTTGAAATATTTTTTTATTTTTGATATTAATACATAGAAAATCATTAAAAAAATGTTAATTTAATATTTTTTTTAACTCAAATAAATATAAACACCATTGCAAACACAAAAATAAACGCATTCTGTAATCAGCACAGCAGCAACTATCTTTTCTAGTGTGGCATGCTGATAGACAACTCTCTCCCTCCCTCCGACAGTTCTGTGCGTAGAGTGGTTTTTGGACACTGATCTGACGAGCCTAGCTTGAGGTGCTAAGCGAAGCCACACGACCGACGGTGCAAGGTCCATATGAATTGAGAGGGATTCGGGCAGGTTCGCTCAAAAAAGAAAAACGGGAGAAAGCTTGATCTTACTGCTACAGTGTAGAAGCACTGTGCTAAGCAACTGTAGTTGACATATATAGGACCCATGCTGTCAATTTTGAAAATTTGAGATGCAAGATGTTCCTGAAAAGAAATCAGTGGAGGGCAATATGGTAATTGACAAAAAGGTGTTGTCAATCAATACAAAAGGGTGTGAAGAAACAAAATCATGTTATTCCTTTGTATATTTTTAACCCAGTGCCTCTTTTCCTGTCTCCATCCCACCATCTCTCTCTTCCCTCTCCTTCTCTGCCTTTCACTGTCAACCTCTTTACATTTCCACAAAAGCCCTAAAACTGGCTCCTGCCACTTAACCCATTTTCTTTTACCACCCACCCATCTCTCTCTGTAGGACTAGCTTGGCTAGGTTGTTTGGAACTTGCTTCGCCCTTTTAAGGGAAAAATATCCGCTGAAATTCACAGATGTCTTCAGATTACAAAGTTAGCAAAAGCCTACCATCATCATAAGCCTTTCATAAGGTTTCTAGGATTGGTAAACAATAGATTAAAAAAGAATCCTCAAAACCACTAGAAGATCAGTAGCTGCTGTTTTTTTACCCTATATATCATCACCTCTCCACCTCCAAAATCTCACCACTACTATCTTTCCTCCCTAGCTCTCTCATGGAGAGTAGTGGTTTTCATAGTCATGGCGTTCTTGAACCCTAGATATACGAAACTCATACATCTTTGACATACCAAACCCCTTTTAAGCTATCAATCCTCTTGATATTTCAACAACACTTATTGAAGCCCCCTTCATCCACATCTCACACCTCTTTCTTGCACTGAGAAGTGAGAATTAACAGTACTATACCTTAATTTAGTCTATGTGGACCTATCTATATATCTATTTCTCATGGGATCATCAAGTTCCTGTTGAAATCTTCTAGTCAAAAAACACCATCTTTTCCAGTCCTTCAAGATAGTTATTAGTAAAGACCTTGATTAACGCTGCCTAGAAATTAAGCCAAATTAAAAACATGGACTCTGTTCAAGATTTCAACAGTGCCACAACAAACCCAATAATCACACTCCCCCTCGCCACCACCAACACGGCCTCACCCTCCTCTTCCTCCTCCATCACCACCACCACCTCCCCCACCACTCTCAGCCGCTATGAGAACCAGAAGCGGCGAGACTGGAACACCTTTGGGCAATACCTCCGGAACCACCGTCCCCCGCTCTCACTCTCCCGGTGCAGTGGAGCCCACGTCCTCGAGTTCTTGCGTTACCTTGATCAGTTTGGAAAAACCAAAGTCCACACCCAACTCTGCCCCTTCTTTGGCCACCCGAACCCGCCTGCACCGTGCCCATGCCCGCTCCGCCAGGCCTGGGGAAGCCTCGATGCACTCATTGGCCGTCTCCGTGCTGCCTTTGAAGAGCACGGAGGCAAGCCTGAGAACAACCCTTTTGGGGCTCGTGCTGTTAGGCTTTATCTACGTGAAGTTAGGGACTCGCAGTCTAAAGCTAGAGGGATTAGCTACGAGAAGAAGAAGAGAAAGAGACCACCACAGCAGCAGAATCCTGCTTCACTGATGCCACCACAAGCACCACCAGAGAGTACTACTAGTGCAAGTGAGAATTATCAGTAAGAAAAAATTAAGCTCCTGTCGTAATCTAGCTATTTGAAATTTGGATTTAAAAAGAAAAAAGATCAATGAGTATATTACATAACTCATTACAACTTGATGACGATCTCTTAAAGTATGTTTGCTATGAGTAATGAATTTCCCGTCTAGCTAAGGGTATTTCATTTTGTGTCGTTAATTAATCTGTTGCATCGCATGTGTAATATCGGATGTTGGGTTTAAGGAACCATTGATAAGGTAGTCAGATTGCATTGTTGGATAATATAAGGATTTTGTTTCCTAGCTATTAGTTTCATGAGTAGTAGCTAGTAAAATATGTTTGTGACTCGGCATCCAATTTTCATAGGGGAGAGGCTTTATGACTAGTAGCACTACTGGAATTGATTTGGAAATCAAGTTATGTATCTTTTCTCCACTTTTTTTTTTCTTTTTCTCTTTTATTCAGGGTTTTATAATAATAATACTGAGGTATTGGCAAATCATTCAGACAATAAAAAAGGTTCGTGTCAGATTTGTCAAGTAATATCTATGTATGCTCGTTTTGGCAAATCATTCAGGCACTAAAAAGGAATTGTGTCAGCTTGTCAAGCAGTGCCTTCATAATATACGTATTTTTACATATAAATGGTATTATATTCTATAATCTATGACTCTGTTTGTTTGTTTTTTGCTTTTCCTCCTGCTTCCTGTTATTGCTTTTGCTCACACCTTGCCATGTTTGCAAAACTTGTACGGATATGTTGAGAAGATCATATAGGACAACCCTGTAAACTTGATGTCACGAGTGGTAATTTAAGCTTAAAATGGAGTTTCTGCATTCATATTTACATCGCTAATAAAAAGGTTGAAGAGGGACATTAGCATATATACATGTTGTGGGAACTAGCTATGAGTAAAAAAAATAAAAGCTATTCACCTCTCGTTTCTTGTGTTATATAGCGTGGATGGAGTCTTATCGTGTGTTTATTTTTTATGTTCTAGTTGTTTTTTCATGAGAAATATTTAATTAATATTTTTTACATTTTTTTAACATACAAATATCAAAAATAAAAAATTTATTCTCTTATAATTAAAAAAATATTTTTTTCAAAATACTATGCATTGTATTACCATAGTCTCATTCGTCATACAGATCCTCATCCCATTTCTCCATCCTGTCATATCAATCCTGGGTGTTCCCCAAAATGGGTTTAAACAGTGATCAATCTTGTAAAATGTATTTGAGGTGAATTATGTATACATGGAGCTCACACACGTACTCTCTCTCTCTCTCTCTCTCTTTCTAAAATGACAGTACACGTTCTGTGTAAATTTTATCAACAGTCACACTGAATATCTCTAAGTTTGTAGAGTGGACTCGTTATTATGATTCCATTCCCTCTTCGCAGTTCTCTTCTAATTTCCCCAACCCCATTTTCCAAGTCTTAGCTTATTTCCTTAATCTTTGATGTCTTCACCTTCGTACTAGCTCCTCGAAAATTTTCGTCTTTCTAATAATAGTTTTGTGGTGGGTTAATTTTTTTATTTTTTATAGACCAATGCTTGAGGCTATTTGTTTTTGTATGTGTAGTTGTATATAAGTGTGTTTAAAAAATGTGTTTGATTTGAAAAGATATCAAATTGATATTTTTTTTAGTATTTTGAAATGATTTTAATTAATATGTCAATGTCAAAAAAAATTAATATGTTTTTAAATAAAAATATACTTTTAAAAATTACTTTGGGTGGAAAATATAAAACCCAACAACCAGACCCGACCCAAAGCATTGGTTTTATATTTAGCTGTGACAATTTGATTTAGGAAGAGAAAACCCATAATTGGCACAAATCCACTCTATAGATTTCTCTAATATATTCCTTAGATTTTTCAATAGATTCATAGCTACCTCTCTAGATTTCAATAGAACATCTATATTTTCATGCTATTATATTTATGTATAACCTCCATGATAGCCTCTTTTCTTTTTCTTTTTTGAGTTAGAATTTTGAGACCAGACAATAATTTTTTTAAAATAAATGTATTAGATGAGTTCTTATGGTCCCAAAAAAGAAAAATTCAGTCGTAAATTGATTGGAAGATACTCCTGACCTTAAGAAAAAAAGATTAATGTGGGTTCCTACAGCTAGCTAGGTTGCCTGAAGATGTTCTGAAATCCGATCAAGGGACAAGTTAAAGGATAAGATGCATAAGAATTTGATTAAAGAAATATCTTTAGATGCCATGAAAACTTATATTAATTGTTGACAAGATATGGGTAGTTATACCGTGTGCCTATTTTATAGTACTATATGATTACATGAGGCTGTATATTTTATTAAATAAATCTTAATAATCACAATTCTTACACAAAAGAATATATATATATATATAGTAAGAAGGTGCCGGGCCGCGAAAGGACTTTCCTTCTTTCTTGTAAATATCTTTTGGTGCATTATTAAATATTATGATATATTAAAACCAAACACGGGCATTATTAATAAAATCTTTGATAATCTTAGGTGAAAAGAAGTTAATGCACTTCTAATATTGTTAAATTAACTATCTTTGAAAAAGAATGCTGCATTTAATGTTGATTGACAGGCAAATGTATGAAACATGAATGGTTTTTTAGTGCTATTATAATATTTTTATTGTCATTTTGATTGACTTTGGGCATTGATCAACTCCATATGGTATAAATTGACAATTCCATGTTTGGGCCATGTCCATGGATTTGATCAGCATTTCTCTCGGCTTTGCATATACGCATCCGGGGAACTAGACGAGTCAGAAGATTTTGATCACCATCGCTATTGTGTAAAATTATATAGATTATATGCAATCTTCAAGGACTTGGACAAAAATTCCATAAAATTGTCCCGCACTTCTTCAACCCTCTTGATGGGATAGAGTAGCGTTTGTTTTAGAATTTAGTAAGGCTTGATTTTGTCCGGTGTTAATTTTATTGATTTCCTAGCCTTAGAACATCTAGCTTGGTAGAATTATTCGATCATCTCGTGTTTGGGGGTAACTTAGTAGTGAGTAATTTATATGGAGAATGGTTGCTGGTAAATGGAGGTCTAGATTGCTGTTGTAATTGCGTAACATGTAAATTATAGGAACCACTTTGAACCTACCACGGATTAATTAGAGTGGAAGCTAAGATATCAATTTTTATAGGGCTGGTATGTGATAAATTATGGTGTCTGAAATGAGCATGACCTCCTTCGGTTCAGTCCATGATCTTAAAAATATTTCATGGTCAAGTTACAGCCTCAAGAAATTGATCTCTTTGTTATGAAAATATTTTTATGACACTAATCTGCTTTGTTCATAGTTTAGGGGAATAAGAAGAATTTGGATATATATTCTCTCTGTGATGCCAGTCTGAATTCCTTCGCCTATAAATATGTATTCAATGCATGCTAACCAGTTGGCTAGCTCTACTTGAAGTTGAGTCGATGTGCTGGTATTGAGAACTTGAAAGCATTATCAAATTTGGCATAATGCATCGTGCTGACTTTAACTCACCGTAAATTTGACCTAGCTAGCTAGCCAAACTCAGCTAGGCGGTCCGCGGCTTGTTTTGTTGTTG
Organism: Populus nigra; assembly: GCF_951802175.1. NCBI lineage: Eukaryota > Viridiplantae > Streptophyta > Magnoliopsida > Malpighiales > Salicaceae > Populus > Populus nigra. Next base: position 4,946,405 of record NC_084861.1, on the reverse strand, counting down.
GCACCGATGCTTGTATCATGGTTGGGTGATGGAAAATATAGCACCAAACCAAACAGACCATGGATTGTTGTGTTTTTTTATTGCCAATGGATTCATTTTGCGTTGACCTATATTAAAGATGTGTGACTTGGTGCCCTAGTTAGTATATGAGCAGCAGTGATCACTCTGTGTGTGTGTGTGTGTGTGTGTGTGTGTGTGGTGCAATGGTTACTCTTATGGATACTTACTTTTTAAGGGCTCTGGTACGTGGTTTTTGCTTCTTCTTACGGAATATGAAGCCATGTAAATATAGATTTTCTGAGTCAAGTAACTGTGGCTCAACTGGAAGATTTCTTGAGTTCAAATCTATTTGTAAACAAAAACAATAATAAGATACGTTTTGGAAATTAAAAGGGAATAAAGATGTTCATGTTTTTATTTTTTGCAGAATTTGCTTTGAAAATCTTCTCATATGTGGTCAAGCCCTCCTTGTCCAGTATAGGGATCGGGTGCCAGTGCCCTCCTCGCCCTCTCCTTCCTCCTCCTTCTCCCACTAGGAGTGAAGAAGATATCTAGGTCGACCTCTTTCGAGGGTTCTTGTCTACCGTCAAGGGGTTTTTGTTTTAGGCTAAAATAACTCACCGAGCACTTGTGGAATTTTCCTGTCAACGCGTCTAGAAATGGGTGGACGGAGTGGTCAGAAAATTTCCACTGCTCCGCCGAGACCAAATCCTAGGTCAGCCAAGTTATTGGATTGAATTCTCGAGCAAAGTCTTGTGACTATACACATAACGCTGAGATCCATTTAAAAGACTTTTTTTAAAAAACTTTTCTAGTTGATTCCTCTGGAAATAAAATAAATGAAATATAATTAATTAACTCAGTCAATTTGAAGTTTCATAAACGAATATTTTTTCTCAAATTTTTCTAATCCACTCTTCATTTTTTTAATGTATATCAAAGCAGCGTGTGCCTGTCACTTGATATTAAAACTGAGTTTTTTATTCCAAAATTTAAAGTGAAAAACTGATTTTCTGGCCTCTAAATTTCAAGGCTACATAAATTTTCAATGGGAAAATTTCTCGTGAACTAGGTACTGCCAAAAATTAATTTTCATTATTTATCCCTTGGTCCTTACACAATTTATCCCTTTTTCATGTAAGTCCATATAAATAATGCATTAATTCTCCCTCCCCTGGTATTTTTTTTTCTTGCATATGAAAATAAAAAAAAGCCGATTTTTTTATTTAACTTTTTTGAAATAACAATTATATTAAGTGTTTTATTTTTTAAAAAGTTAGTATAATTCATCAATAATCTTTTTTTATATTTTATATAGATTTAGCATATATGTTTTTTTATTCTTCATTTAATATGTGCAGCATTTTTATATTTTATAGATATAGCATGTATATTTTTATACTACTTTTAATGTATACAACATTGCATAGTATTTTTTTTTATTATTTAATAAGTTTTGTATGTATTGATTTTTATTACAAATTAAATTTAATAAACAAATTTATTAGACACAGCTACGTAAATGACCTATATTGTGATATTAAATATCTTAATTTATATTCATCTCTTAAATTTTTTGAAGTACTTTTTTATTTTATCATTCCTGACTTTTTCAAGAAATTTATTTAAGGAATTGTTTGTTATTTATTTGATCTAATGCATGTATAAGTTTTTTTATTTACATTTATTATTCTTTAATGTAAAAAAATGCTTAAAAAAACTCTAGATGCTCAAATTTTTATCAATTGTATTTTTAATTTGATTATTTTTCTTAAGATTTCTTACTTATCACTGTTTTTTTATCTTTATTTTTTTATAATATTTTTTAGCTTTTCCTTTTATTTGCATTTTTAAATATTTTATTTATTTTTTACATTTGAATTATTTATCACTTTACACTTGACTTCTTCATGCCATTTTTTTTTTTTGTTCTTATCTTTGTTATTTTATAAATTGTTTCTTTACACTTTGTTTTGAAAATTAAAAGTAAATGATATTTCAGTGATTACAATATTGTTTTATTTTTCTACAATGTTAAAAATTAATTTAAAATTTTATATATTTTTATTAACGCATATAATTTTTATATTATTTTATTATATGTGGACATTAATTTTTTATTCGTAATTATATTTTTTACTCGATATCCCAAAAATATATTAATAATACTTGCACATTTATTTTTTATGCTAGAAAAAAATTACTCAACTCACAACAAGATAATTAAAATAGTAGCATCAATAAATTTTTTAATTTATCAAAACATATAGTTTCTACTTAATTAAATTCATATATAAACTTTTCAATTTATCATTATGATTTTTTTTTCATAAAACAAATAGTTGAAAAGGCTTGTATATATATATTTTTTAAAAAAATATACCTGATCCAGATAAAACACGATTAAAATAGCTAGTTTTAATCTGCTACATGATTTGTTCAATCTAATTTTTTTGTAATTAAGAGTTACATGATACACATGAATGACATGACAGGTGATCACATGCAAGCTGTGGTTAGCAGTGCACTCTGTTTCAGCTTGAAGTGACTGAAGTGAAGTGGCTTCCGTTGGCTTCTCGTGCCACGTCATTTCACTTTTATTCAATATTCTTTATTATTTCTTGCGTAAAAAGTAAAAAGTAAAAACTCCACTGGAGACTGACCTCATAAGATGAGATAAGTCGAGGTGCTTTGGTGAATTACTTTTCCATTTTTTAAGTTTTAATGCAATTAACTAAATCTCTGAATTTTTTAAATCTAAGTTTTTAAAATTGTTTATTATTTAAAAAATATTAAATTAATTATTTTTATATGTTAGTATTAAAAATTAAAAAAATATTATTTTAATATATTCTAAAATAAAAAAATATTTTCAAAAAATATTGCGTATTATTCAACACACCCCCGGAAAAGATTGGGGCATTATTAGAAGCTTGAAACAATTCAATAAGGTCATCCATCCTACATGAAAACCCAGCCCATGTTCCTATTGGTTTTTGAAACGGAAAGACACCCATGGATGGAAACCTATCTATCTTATGGATCCTGGGGTCTGTTTGAGCACGAAGATGAAAACTATTTTATGAATTTTTGTTTGGAAGTATGTAAATATTATATTTTAAAGTGTTTTTTTATTTAAAAATATATTAAAATAATATTTTTTATTTTTAAAAATTTATTTTGATATCAATATATATTAAAACGATTTAAAAATATAAAAAAAATTAATTTCAAACAATTCTTTTTTCAAATTTTAAACAAATAATGTTTTGGCCGCGCATCAAACACCACCCTTGAATCCAAACATGAGAACACGCTTCGTTTGCTGAAAAACCTGCGAAGAGAACATTTATTAATATTAATTTGTCATTGAGGTATTTGGAGGAGTAAGAGTAGTTACTGTTTCTTCTACGTGCCCTAGAATCTGGCCCTGTAGAAAGTAGAAACAGTTATTGATATTGAAAGTTTTACTTAATACACTTTGGCCCCATATCTTTCCCTTCGTTTTTATTTATACCCCTGCATGTTTTTCACATCGACACTCCCAGTAAATTCACTCTGGCTCCGCCTCTGTCTGCAGAAACTTTTCGAGAAACGGTGGCATTCAAATCCAGGAATTCTTCGTTAAACAAAAACTCAATATAACTTCATCTGCTTGCGTTTTACTGTGTGGTCTAAAGTAAGACTTTTAGACATTGACTCTCCCCAGTCTAATTAATTTATACACCAATCCTCGGTTCAATCTCCAAGCAATTTCTTCCTTGATTGACTCTCCGTTCTTTTAGAGATTCTTGATCTGGTCTGAGATCATCTAGGAAACATCAAATTATGTTCGAAACATGTTTCGTTGCACAGAATATACGATTTTATTGAAGTTTGTACATCTAGAATATTTTACGTTATTAAGGACTCAGATATAGCTCGATAGCACAGACCAGATGAGTTGTTGGGTTGTAAAACATTGTTTGTTTTTATATTTTAAAAATATTTTGATATATTACTATATTAAAAACAATTTTTTTAAAATAAAATAAATATTATTTTAATTCATTTTTAAATAAAAAATATTTTAAAATAGAATTACTACTATATTCTCAATTATCATAATCTTGCTACGGATGCTGTAACCTGATTACAAATTTCTTGTTACTTTTATATGAAAAATTAACGCGATGAGCCTTCTGACATCAGATTAGATTCTACTGAAAATAGAAAGAGATTGTTCTATTAATCCTGGCTTATAATATCCACGTGTTTTATATTGTGTTTCTTTGAACATCGAAGCAGAACATTTTGCTAGCTTCCTGTGATTTTTTCAGCAATTTTAGTATTTTTTTCTGCAGTAATGATTGACGTTGTTGATTTGCAGCACAAATTAATATCCCATACATGACTTGAAAGATGAAAATTTAATTTGAATATAATTAATACCGATCTCATTTAATCTAAATTAATAAATAAGTTTTTTTTGGATTTGATGAATAATAAATATGGTATAGATATTATTAAATCAAGCTCAAAATTCAGTTAAATTTAATCTAAAATATATTTGTAGAATATTTACATTTTTTGAATACACATAACACATATATAAATATTATTTATATGTGTGTGTGTTATGTACCAATATTAGTATGTTAACTAATTTTTTTATTAATTAATAAATAATAAATATTCATTAAATACCCAAAATATGATGAATAATTTATAAATATCTAAATTTATTACTTGATGAATAATAAATTAAATATAAATATAGAAAAATCCGATCGGTTAGTAATCATTACCATTCTTCACATGACCTTTACTCTCTTTTTTTTTTTTTTCCTTTAGCAGTATTTTTTTTACTATATGGTTTAAAGTAAAAAAATATTATTAGCATTAAGCTCGACGATCTCAGTCAGGCATCCAAACAAAAACAATTAAGTAAAAAGAGAGAGAGAGGGATTTGGTTGGGTGTAATGATTGATTGCCAACTATAACAACAACCAATTGTTACGATGTCAGACCAGTTGGGATCGGATTTAAAAATCTGTTCGCCCCATTTTGTCCAATCATAAACCAAATCTTCTCTCTTATTAAAAGATCTTAGATCCCTGTAAATTTGCGATGGTTTCATGAAGGAGAGAAGAGGCGGGTAAACTTCTGTATTTGCTGGCAACAACAGCTAATTGCCTCTATCTTTAAATATTTAGAAATATTTTAAAATAGTATATATTTTTTTATTGTTTTAAAATTTATTTATAATATTAGCATATTAAAATAATAATAAAATATAAAAATATAAAAAATCAATTTTTTTAAAGATATGATTTCTGCCGCAAAAACAAATGTGCACCAAGTAACCTCAGTTTAAATCTAAGAAACCAAATTGAATCTCCATAGTCTTACTTCGTTCGGTTTGATTGATTTGAAATTCAATTTGTTAGGCTGGATAGTTTGGTTTAAAAACTGAAATTATTGGAAAAGTCGACTTTCCTTTTCATTTCCTTTGATTCTTTTCAATAAAAAAATTAAAAACAATAAAATCAGGAAAGTTTTAATTGAGAGAAAAAAAAAACAGAAATCAAACTAAACAAACCGATTACCCACCCTTGATCCCTACTCTTTACATATAAGTATTCCTTGATTCTGTTTGTTTTTACATTTTAAAAATATTTTTTAAAAATTTAAATTTTTTATTTTGTTATTTTAAATTAATATTTTTTAGTGTTTTTTTAACATTTAAATATATTTTTAAATAAAAAATACTTTAATAAACAAACATAAACATCTAATAACCCATCACATCCACGGTACCAGCATATAAATATATTCATATCGGAAGCACATGCAATGTCCTTGCCATCTCTCCAATAGTGCCACATGGGCTTGTGTTCCATACCAGTGGCGGTTCCCAATGGCCGCGATTCCTTCCTTGGCCTTAATTACCTACGCTATGAGCAAGCACACCACATCCGTGCCCACGTCTACCATGTTGTTTGACCTGTATTGTCCTTCTCGGACCGGACATTTTTAGTGCTCTGTATAGCCCGGACCAGAAATCCCATGTTTATCGACTTCTCTTCTTTGATGGCCTGGTCAATGTCTTGTGTTAAAAGTAAAGACAAATGTCTCTCTGTAAAACATCTGTCTGGGGATGATGTTTGAAACATTCGTGCTAGCATACAGGGAGAAATAATCTTATTTTATGTTTTAAGAAATCCAGATATATAAAATAGTAGCTCGTTCAATCGCGTTTTGATGATTAAGAAATTTTATGTGTGATCACTTGGTGTATGATATTTTTTAATTAAAAATAGGTTTAAATAGTACTTTTTATGATTTATTTTTTATTTTTAATGTCAATATATTAAAATCATTAAAAAAACATACAAGATAATATCAATTTAATATTTTTTAAATGATAAATAATTTAAAAAATATTTTTAAAAGCAAAATCCATTGGAAAAGGCAAAATCCATTGTAATAAAACATGTATATATGCATGCATGCACACACCAGGTATTTGATTCGGGCTCTGTCACGAGTTATAATTTATTTTATAAAAAAATCGTGCATACAAGTTATTTCAATATTTTTTTTACATTAAATAATCAAAGTGTAGATTAAGAGGCTTATTCAGGCATATAAACAAATAAATTGATGATCATCTATGTAGATAGATAAAAAAATCATTAATAATAACTAAAAGATAAATTAGAATAATTAAAAGATAGATGTAAATTAAGATATTTAATATTGTACCCGTTTGTGTCTACTAAATTTATTTATTAAAATAAATAAAAGATAATAAAAATTAAACACATGTAAAACTGAGTGAATAAAATAAAAGGAATAAAAAATACCGTGCAAGTTTGAACATATTAAAAATATTATTTCAAAATAAATATTTTTTATAAAATAAAGCTTGTTTGTACAAAATAAAAAACAAATCTTCAAAAATTAAATACAAAACATAAAAAAAACTCTATTAAAAAAGACCTGCAAAACCCGTGACCCAAATCATGAGACCGGGATAAATCAATAAAAAGAAAATTAAAGATGTAAAACCAATCTTGAAATAAAAAAAATGCAGAATGATAAAATCATAAAAAAAAAAGAGAAAAAAAGGATCTTTGGTCATATCAATTCCTAAAACTTGAAAGCATGATAAATAGAAAAATCATGAAACTCAATCTCTAATAAATTAAATGTTGAAGGATAAAACCGAAGAAAAAATCATTTACAAAAAATTATAATTAAAACAAAAAAGCTAGAAAAAAAAATTAGAAATAAAAAAAAGGTCTGAGTTGAACAAAAAAATAATATATGACAAATTATAATTTAAAGACTAAATTTAAAGCATTAAAAACTTTTCTAAATAGCCAAGGATGAAAATAAACAACAAAATACATAAGGAATGCAATTGAAAAATAAAAAGAAAAGAGGATAAATATGCACTTTTTCTAGAAAAAATAAGAAAAAAAAAGACCATTGAAGACAAATAGCCTATCAATTGCCATCATGAGCTGCACAGGAAGGAAGAGGGTGAGACAACATTTCCTATGACACAACGAAACAACAGATTTGGTTATTAGAAGGTTCTGCATGCGTTGCCCAAAAAGCACGAACACTCTTGTACACGGATGCGTGAGGAAAACAAGTATGTTGCTTTTTGATTAAAAATATAATTATTGATCACAAAAAAAACTAAAATACCCTTCATGATTTTAAAACACAATAAAATAACCAACGTAAAAAGATGAAGTCAACCCTCAACACATGCCTTTAACATTATTTTTTTCAATTCAAAGGGAAATTTTTTTATAACTGTCCTAACAAAAAAGAAGAGAAAAATACCCTTTATAAACATATATGTTTTTTTTTTTGTTATCGGTAAAATAATCATTTTATTATTCTGAAAAATAAAAATACCCCTTGACACTTCTTTAATGACTAATGAGTCATCGAAAAAGATCGAAATACCCATCCAAACTAAGGCATCCCATTTTCTATTCAAATAACAAAAACATAATTCAACTGTCATAATAAATAGTCTCTTGTATCTATACTTATAAAGATTTCTACAGTGTCTTGGCAACTCTCTTTATTGTTTCTGTTAAAACATGTGGACGTGAACGGAGACCACGGAGTGTGTATTCTGGGACATATACTGCACACGGCGTCGAGAACTTGCAACCTAATTAATTTGGCGCCAGTGGATATGGGAATCCCTCAGTTCTTTAACTTTTCCCACGTACTTGGTGGCTTTTTCTTGCTTTTCGTTTGATCTCCAAAGACAGCTACCTGTTTCCATTGGTCGAACATATATATTCCTTATAATCACATCAATTTAAAAACAATGAACTACCGATCAAGAAGAGATCTTATCCAGGAGAAAAAGAGAGGAGATCATTATCTTAATTATCACACGGTCTGCAAGTAGTAAATATATTCTCTCTTTTTTTTTTTTTTTTTCTGGTGTTAGTAAATAATTGATCACAAGGACCTTTGGATGAACGGGTGCGGGAAGTTCAAGCCCATGAACGCAAGCCAGCCTGTTTGAACTAGCATCTTGTACTGGAGCCGTGATTAGGGTATGTTAAAGCATAGCAGTCCAGGAAGTGTTGATTTTAACAAGTAAAAGAGAACTTCTTCTACCCCAGAAGCTGGCACCCAATAGCGTCTTTATGAGGTCTGATAATGATGGATTAATGGACAAGTAGGGTAAATGAGGTCCAATAATGTGACACATTGATGTCTACAGCTTTCACGAAACCTTTTCCTCTTTATTTTGAATGGATGCCTGTCCAGATAACTTTAAAAATGGCCCCCCATGTTGCCCTACCTGCAAGGTAACCCCCCACTCTACTCATATTGCCTTTGCTGTGGGGTTGATGCTGGGAGGGATTTTGGGGTCATATATACCTGTCAAACAGCGCCACTGCAGGATCTGTGGAGTGTTTTAAGCACCCATGTTAGCTTAATAAAGAAAAATGGATGTTTAGTGTAAGCCTAGATCATGCGATGGCGGATCTAGAAAAAGTCTCTTGAAAGGAGAAACGAGTGACAAAAGTCAACCCTCTTGCTCCACCATTTGAAGTATACATGTCCACTGTAATAGCCTGGGAAATATAAACATGAAAGTACATGACCGTGAAGCGTTGTAAACAAGAAATTTGATCGTTCATTCGTAGGCCGCCTGTAAGCATTTCCCTTGAGATCCCCTTTTGTTGACGACAAGGATATTTTGGAGTGGTTTTTGACGCAGGAACCTATAAATATTAACAAGATGTTAATTGGAACTTTCACCAGAAATTATATTCTTTAAATAGTGGATCGTTACTCGTAGTGTATAGAACACATCTACTTACCTACCGATTGAACCATTTTAGGCTTTCAGCGATGCTGCGAACAGTGATCCATGAAATAAGGAAATACTGGATATTGCTGTTTCGAGCTCTCTGGGAGTCTTTTCATTTCAAGATTGGTGTTTTTTTTTTATATTAGAAATATATTAAAAAAAAAATTATTTTAAAAAACTCTAAAAAGATATTAATTTAAAACTAATTTTTTTTAAAAAAACACAGACAATTGATTTGTCTTGATGATAAATGCATCATCTAAATATATGCACTGTTTTTGTGCAATTTTTTCCAGTGACAGCACATCTCCAAACCAGGGTAGGAAATCTTTGTTGAAAGTCTTCCCACCTTTCCCTTGTCCTCCTATCAATCAAGACGAAGATAATATTCCTCCCTCTTGAAATATTGGTGCAGTATGTAAAACGGCACACGTTTTATTTTATTTTAAAAGCGTAAAAAACTGTGAAAAAATAATTTACGGAGAATATTGAAATAATATGTATATATACTTTATTGAATTCAATAGGACAGCTGGAAATTCCTAAACTGCTAAGCATGTTTTTAAGACAGCAGATCGATGGTTTCTCCAGTGTCACGCGATCGAGAGCTGACGAACCAGTTCTTGATTATGAAGATATAAATGTTTTTATCTTTTAAAATATATATAAAGATAAATGCTGATCGATATATGTTTATAGCATGGTGTCTGATATGATAGCTGCAAGTTTAATTTCCCATCAGTATCGAATTAAGAATTTAAATTATCAAAATATATAATAGTTGATCGGTTGAATTTATTAACAATTTATATATAACTACCAGACTGATCGATGATCTAGCGACGTGACAATTATCATTACGTTTTATATTTACGGATGTGTTTGCTAGCATATTACAAAATCAGAATTCAAACGTCAGGTAATTATTTATTTTTTTTAAAAATAAAATAGGTTAAGGTATCGTTTGATATTATGGTATAATTATATTAAAAAAATTATTTTTTAATTTAAAATTAGTTTTTATTTTTTTATTTTAATTTGTCTATATTTTTAAAAATAAAAATATATATTATTTTAATATATTTTAAAGTAAAAAATACTTTAAAAAATAATTATTATTATAATACCAAACACCATTTAAATCAGTTCGACCAATGAGTTAACTTTTAAAATTTAAAACTTAAATCCTATTTAAATTATATTTTTAATTAAATTAATTAGAATATTAACTAATCAAATCCAAATGATTAAATGAGTTCTTAACTATCTAGTTACTCGATGATGAACTCCAGGGATGAATACCATAAAAAATATTTAATTAATAAAAGTGAATCTAATAATTTATATCATGGAAAAGTTAACCACTAAATTAAATTTAATGCTATGAAAATAATAATGTTTTTTTTCCTTGGGCAACAACAATATGTGTGAGGAATCAGTAAAATTAATGAGTAAAAAAATAAAAAAATCAAGAAAATTAAATTTTTTTTTGAAAAAATCGAACCGTGAAAAAATACCAATTAAATTTTTTTAAAAATAACCGATTCAATTTTAATTTTATAAGTTTAAAACCGAAAAAACCAAACTGAATTCAAACTGAAAAAACCCAAGCCAAATCTGTAAAGAACCGAGCTAAATCTGAAAATTAAAGCAAATCAATTTAAATCAGTTTTTATCATAAAAAACCAAATCAAATCAAAACCAGTTAATTTAAATTAGTTTTAAATTTTTTTAAAAATTTTAATTTAATTATTTTTTAATAAAAATTAAACTGAATAAAAAATGTTCACTCCTACGTGTAACTGCGAAGAAGCAAGAAATGCAAGTTATTATTTTCAAGAGAGAGAAACATCTCGCGAGAAACGTTTCTTCAGTTGCTCATAAAATAATAAACACGTAGGATGGGGGTAGAAGAAGAAGAGCAGCAATTAAAGATCAGGATTAAATTAAAGAAAGAAAAAAAAGCACAGTGAGAGTGAGTGAGTAGTAAAAAATTAAAAAAAAAACTACAAAAAGAAGCGTGTTCGATTCATCGACACTGATAGAAGCAGAAAAGAAGAGAGAGAGAGAGAGAGGTTCAAAAGTTTCAACACAAATCAAATGGGTCATCAAAATCATGAAGACAAAGTGCTCCTCTTCTCTTCTTTGCCGAGATTTCCGCTTCCTCTCTTTCTTTAATCTTACTTCTTCATTTCTTATCCTACGCTACTGTCTCTCTCCCTCCTCTCTGTAATTACACAAGGTCCTTTTGTTTCCATCTACTCACTTCTTTCTTACTTTTATTTTGCTTTTTTTTTTCTTGTTAAGTAAGTTAATCTCGTGGTTTGAGTTTGAGGGTTTCAATTTCTGTATGCTTAGTAAGAAAATGTAGGAAACGCCAGTGCTTTTCGTCTTAGATTTTGGATGTCATTGCTTTATTGATTTTTATTAACTTTTAGATTTGTCTGGTTTCGACATTTTGAGTTCTGAATTCCTGCTTGTTTACCAAAAAAAATATGAATAGTGAGTGATTAGGGATTTTAAGGATCTGAAGTTTTTTTTTTGCTTTTTTGAAACAGTGTTGGAATAATGTGTAGTTTATTTGTATTTCTATTTTCTGATGGTTGTTGAATTTGAATTGCGATATCTGTTTTTAGTTGTGTTTTATCGGTGAGAGAATTTTAGGAAGGGGCTGGCCTAAAATATTTTGAATCAGTGAAGAAACTCAAGTTGGTTGGTATTTCTTAGTAATACCAATTAGGATAATTATGTAGGTAGATTGCTGATTTGAGGACTGGCTTGTATCTTGCCTAGTGGTGTGTAAGTTGTTGAGTGATGCAACATTTGTTTGCTGATTTGATGTTTAAGGTTTAGAACTCTATGGGTGGTTTGTTAATGAATCGAGGGCTATTCTATACTGATTTTGAGAAACGAAAGAAGTGACGCAGAAATTTCAGTTGCAAGGCAGGCGTCTTATGCTTTTGAGATAATGATCCTTGGGAGATTTTGAGTTATGTTACTTTCTAAAGTTTTTAAATGTATGTTGGTTACATTTGATCGTCAATCTCTGAACGGATCTGCAGTTTATTTCATTACATTACTTTTCTCTGCTGCCACCCGGTGCATTTCTTCTAATGTTCTATTACATATGTTTGCAGTTCCAATTTATTGCAATTGCTTGGAGATAAGTCTGAGAAGAATGCAATGATGATTATGTCGTTTAATGCTGTTTGCATTTTTTTAATGCAGAGGAAATGCTTGAATTCCTTGGTAATGAGACGTGCATAAGAGTCTGCTTCATCTGTCAAACGAGTGCCTGAGCTAAAGGGTTCATCTTCAGTAACTTGAGAAATCGAATGCATATATTTTTATGAGTGAGGGGTTGTGACAAGAGGGCTCTAACTCCCACAAAAGCTGAAATAATTGTTCAGTAAACACATGGAGTCAACAGGGTGTTGGTTCAACAGGTTAAAGTCGAAGGATAAGCTGAAGTCTGCCAAACAGAAAGATACCACAGGCAATGGGAAGGAGGGAACTAAAGCACCTAACAGTGAAGAAGCACCATCCAATGTAACCAAGCAGAAGGTTGCAGCTGCAAAACAGTTTATTGAGAACCATTATAAGAAGCAAATGAAGGACCTGCAAGAGAGGCAGGAGCGGTATGATTTAATGCATCTTTTCATAGCAATGATGTTCGAGTAAAATTACTTTTCTGTTAATATTCACACTTCACCCATTGGCTTATCTGCTTGGAATTCTCAATTAATGGGAAGATTTTATTTATATGATACTCCAACATTGTACAACCAGTCATGTTTCCATTATTTATATGATACTCCATTCTTCAAGAAATCATTTTTTTCTTTAAGTGCATGAAATTTTTTAAATTTCTTTTCCAAGTAGTCATTGGATGAATAAAACACCTGTTTTTTCTTAGACCATCTCACACGAGTGATCTTTTAACTTTAGTGCATTGATGATGGTGGTGTTTTGGTGCTTATGATTTCTTGCAGACGTAATGTACTGGAGAAGAAGTTAGCTGATGCTGAGGTCTCTGAGGAAGAACATAATAACTTACTAAAGTTTTTAGAGAAGAAGGAAACTGAATACATGCGTCTTCAAAGGCATAAAATGGGCGCTGATGATTTTGAGCCATTGACCATGATAGGCAAGGGTGCATTTGGGGAGGTAAGTTAGTCTTTTTCCATATTCTATTCCAGCTTGACAGACCTATTTGGCATTTTCTTCTTGCTACATCCTGGCATATAGCAAGAAGAAACAAACATGAATACACAAGTTAAAACATTTTACTGCTGTTTGCAAGAAAAATCCACTCTTAGTTAAAGTGTTGCTGCATTTATATGTTGCATCTCTATTTGATAGCCTGGATCTCTTGCTTGATTTACATTTGTGTGTTTAAAATGCTGTTGCTCTTTCAATCAAAGCATCAATTGATCTTCTCCTTTTGAGTTTGCAGGTTAGAGTCTGTAGAGAAAAATCAACAGGTCATGTATATGCCATGAAGAAGCTTAAGAAATCAGAGATGCTACGCAGAGGCCAGGTATATGTTTTCATTAATCCTGCCCGGCAATTTTATTGGTTTTTTTATCTGTTCATTATGCTTATTTTCAGTTTGGATCTAAAATGTTCAGGTCGAACATGTGAAAGCAGAAAGGAATCTACTTGCTGAGGTTGATAGCAATTGCATTGTCAAACTATATTGTTCTTTCCAAGATGAAGAGTATCTGTATCTCATCATGGAATATCTACCTGGTGGAGATATGATGACTTTACTGATGCGCAAAGACACACTAACCGAAGATGAGGCCAGGTTTTACGTTGGGGAAACTGTCCTGGCTATTGAGTCTATCCATAGGCATAATTATATTCATAGGTAACTCAAGGTTTTTGACTTGAGCTGTTGATCTGCTTTTCTTACCTTGTACTTCTGATAATGTAATTGTGGCCTCATCTTTTCTGTGTTTTCATGTTGCAGAGATATCAAACCTGACAACTTGCTACTTGATAGAAATGGTCACATGAAATTATCAGACTTTGGATTATGTAAACCATTAGATTGCAGTACTCTCCAAGAAAAGGATTTTTCTGTGGCAAACAATCTTAGTGGAGCTCTTCAAAGTGATGGACGCCCTGCAGCGCCAAAACGTACACAACAGGAGCAATTACAACATTGGCAAAGGAACAGGAGGATGCTCGTAAGTTCCCTATATGTAGTGGAATGACCTTTCATTCAATAGGAGTAACATTGTCAATCAAGGCATTGTTGTTGATGCCACAGCTTCTGCTTTATAGCTGAATGCTTGTTTTCATTCTATCGCTTATAACTTGCAGGCAATAAGTATTTATCTAGAGTGATTAAATACTCTTCCAAGCTTCTTTATGGTGCTGTTTTATGGACGTGTTTGGTGAACTTTTCTTAGTGGCTACGCAGAGAGACTGGAAAGCTCTATAATTCTAGCCTCTTTTTTTCTTGGTTTCTCTTGTTTCTTAGTAGGATGTCTTGATTTCCTTTACAATCATAAACCTTCTTTTTTCCTTTAGTAATTATTTTTCCTATAAAAAATCTTTAGACATGCTAGGATGACCTCGTGTTCATCTATCATTTCTGCCCTCATGGGTATGTGTAGTATCTGTGGGAATCCCACTGGGATTTCTATTTTTTAAACCTTCAATGTGGTAATTTTGCAGGCTTATTCTACTGTTGGAACTCCTGACTATATTGCCCCAGAGGTCTTGTTGAAGAAAGGATATGGAATGGAATGTGATTGGTTGGTACACTTTAAATGTTTCTTAGCTAGTAATTTTATTTTCTGAGACCATTCAGGTGTGACTTTGTTTTATACATCCAGGTGGTCCCTTGGTGCTATTATGTATGAAATGCTCGTGGGGTTCCCACCGTTTTACTCAGACGAGCCCATGTCAACTTGTAGGAAGGTAATCTTGCAACTGTTTACTTATTTGTCAATAGAAAAGCTTGCTTTTCTTGATTGTGATTAATGCATGTTGAAATGAGCCTTGCGAACATGTTTACTTGTTATTTTTTCTAATCTCATTACCAACTCAAAACCATGCTTTTCAGTTCAAATTGCTAACCTGTAGTTGGTAACTTCTCAAGCTTTTTGCCTAAATGCTAATAAACCTCTAATTGTCAGCACCGAGATCTAAGTTCCTTTCCTTTTTCAATGTTTACCTTTGGAGCAGTTCATTCTACTCGCTGTCTCCAATATCAGCAGTCCTACTCATTTCACAGTTTTTGTTTTGTGCAGATAGTTAAATGGAGAAATTATTTAAAATTTCCAGAAGAAGCAAAGTTATCTTCCGAAGCAAAAGACCTTATTAGCAAACTTATATGTAACGTTGACCAGCGGCTTGGAACAAAAGGGGCAGATGAAATCAAGGTGTTGTGTCGTGTTTTCTAAATTCTTTAGTTACTCCAAGATAAATTCGAGTTTGATAAAATTTACTTGCTGTGTTATTTTCAGGCTCACCCATGGTTTAAAGGTATTGAGTGGGACAAATTATATCAAATAAAAGCTGCATTTATTCCTGAGGTCAATGATGAGTTGGATACTCAAAATTTTGAGAAGTTTGAAGAGGTAGATTGATTGGTCTAAAATTTAATCACCTTTTTAGATGCTTTATCTTGGTAACCTTTCTATCATTCATGTGATTGTTTGAGTAGGCTGATGACCAAATTCAGACTTCAGCAAAATCTGGTCCGTGGAGAAAGGTTGGTACATACAAATTCTGTTATTCATATTTTAAGCATATGTAGTTATTTTTAGGGTTTCTTTATTAGTATTCCACCCAAGGATATGCGTTCTCTGTTCATTCTATTTCATTTTTTTCAATGAACAAATCTTTCATTTCCAAGACAAATTCAGTAGGAAGGCGTTGACCAATCAATTCACCCTTCACTTCTACTGTACTACAATCAACCAATTTATATCAAAACAAACAAACATCAACTAATGATAAGACCTCATGAAACACCATTCAGGAAAGCTGAAATTTGGGAGCTTGAGGAACTTTACATTTTTCCAAACTCACATATTACAGCATTCCTTTCCCTGAGGGAGGTGGACATTCATGCATGAAAATGTTAGTTCCACAGCTTAAGATTTTTTGGTGGTAGATTGGCCTGTGAATTTAATTGGAGTATTGTAGCATCAAACACAAAAGCTATTTTGCTTTATATAGCCTGCAAGTTAAAGGTTTAATTAATTGGGGATAAATAATGTTTCTGGCATCTAGATGTTGATCAAATGATCGTTTGTCTTTTTTTGCAGATGCTTTCATCTAAAGATATCAACTTTGTTGGTTATACATACAAGAACTTTGAAATCATAAATGATCATCAGTTGCCTGGAATTGGTATATTTTTCTTCGCTATATTTATATAATGCATCCTCTCCATTCGAGTATCCTATTTAGTATTTTGTCTCCACATTATCTAGAGTATCGAATCTTTTATCTTTTATTTTTTTCATAGTGATATTGTGGTCCTAAGGTAGGGAATGGGATTGTTAATAATAGAAGTGTTTGGCCATGCATCGCACCGTAACTTAAGTGCTCTACAAGTTTTATTTTTTTACAGTGGCTATACCTCAACTTAATCTATTTTTGTTCATTTATGCACGGTTGGAAATGCTTGAACCTAAACTTTCTAGTGGACGCAATATTGAGGTGTACTTATCCTGGGGATATTTGTTTGTTTCTGGCCTGAAATATTTATTTATTCATATCTTGGCTATAAAATGTTACGCTTACTAGTTAGTAGGTGATGATTAATTTTAATTGCTAAAAGTTACAGATTATGTAGAATAACAAATGCGTGTCTTGTGCCTTGTAGATCAAGCACAAAGAGCGTTGATATTTTTGGAGTGAACTTTAATGTTGCTATTACAGATTCATCAATTTTCCACTTGTTCTTAGTTTAAAATTTCCCAATGTTACCTCTATTTTTGTTAGAAAGCTCCAATTTTGCCCTTTATTGTTAAATACTAACCAAAAGTTCGCTTGTATTTTTTGCTATTTTGTCTGTTTTACTCACTTTTTTTCCTCTTTAATCTTCGTACGTGTTGTGGTATCTCACAAAGATTATTATAAACCTAAAAAAACTAAAGAACCAAATTCAAAAGTAGGCTATTTGATGGTTATTGTGACATTGGAATTTTTGAGAGCTAGAAGGGTAGCAATGGGAAAATTTAAGCTACATGGGTAGAAGCAAAATATCAATCAAATCTGGAGGTGGAAGATCGAAGCTTGCACATTTTCTTAGATGTTTATTTGTGAAGAGCGCAATTTTTATCTTTGTCCAATCATCTACTTTCACGTGATCCTTTATGTGACTTTTTTCTACTTGCAATATGCAGCTGAATTAAAGAAGAAGAGCACAAAATCTAAGAGGCCTTCAATCAAGTCACTTTTTGGTAAGTTTTGTTATCAGTTTTAGTAAAATACTAGTTGTTTGACTAGCGCTATGTCGTAAGCCAAATATTTTTTTTAAAAAAATATATATGCAGGCTTTTCTGATGTATCTTTATACATAAAAAAAATGTAAGTGTAAATTAAAAAACTTATATACATGTAATTAAATAAATCGAGAATTATGTGCGTTAATAAAAAAAATTTCATTAACGATAATTAAAAATAAATTAGAAAAATCAATAGACAAATATAAATCAAGATATTTAATCTCATAAGATAGGACATATACTCGATTGTGTTTACTGAATTTGTTTATTAAAATTATTTTTTTATTCAATCAAACAATAATAGAAATAGACGCATACATTAAATTGATTAAATAGCATAAAAAGAAAAAAAATATATATCATGCAAGGCTGCATAAATCAAAATAAACATTTTTTATTTTCAAGAATAAATCTATACAAAAGATGAAAAGAAAAATTATAGATAAATCATAATAGTTTTTCAAAAATTAAATAGAAAGTTAAAAAAATTCTATTCAAAAAAAGATAAATAAGCAAAAAAGAAAACAATTCCACAGAGGAGAGATATTAATTGAAACATAAATTAAAAAATTATTTAAAAAAAATTATTTTTAAAAAATCAATATTAGAAAAAATAATAATAGCGCGGGTGTTGCGGCTTAACTTGTCAAACCTTATATATATATAAAGAGCCCAACACGCCTGGGCCACTATAATGAAAAGCCTAGGCGTGTAGGTGGGCCTTCAAGCCTGTGGGCCTAGGCTTGGTTTTATTTAAAAAAAAATAATTTAAAGAAGCCCTTATTTTTTTTTGAAAAAAATAAGTTGGCAACACGTCGCCTGTTAAGACAGATGACATGTAGTCTGCAAGCCTAGATTCTAGTTACCACTACAGTGGTCGAAAAATCAAGGCAGTGTCTCTTTTGCCCAAAAAACCTAATTTGCAAGCCATTTCAACCCAAAAACATCTGACTAACATCCTTAGAACACCTCATCAACACCTTTAGAACACCTACAAACCAATCTATCACCTTAAAATACCAAAAAAAAAATCAAAAAACTCGAAATCAAATCAGGTTAGTTTTGGCGTCCTTGGCTTTGATTTATTTTTTCAAGCAACATTGAGGCTCTAAGCAGCCACTATCAAGCCCTTCTTATCTCATGAAACTCATGAACATCAAGAAAAATCATTTGGTGGCCGAAAATGGCGTGAGCGACAACTCTCTCCCATCATCGGAATCCGGCGAGCCCCCTCTCTAATTAGGAATTGAAAAATAATACAAATAAACTTTTGTGCCAAAAATGAATTTTTGAAATATAAGGGGACCTAAATTGTGTAAATTGTGTTATTTTTAAATTTTGAGGATCTAAGTGTATTTTCCATGAAATATCAGGCACACTATCCATGTTTGATGTCGTTTTAATTTCAATGCCTTTTCTTCCAGCTCCAGCATTTCCTAAGAAATCAAAATCAATTGTCCTTCTATTAGGATCAAATCGCCCGAAATAAAACTTTGATGATGAAAATGAATTATTAAAAAATAAACAGAAGTCCACTATGTGTTGTGAGTGTGAACAGTGTCCATCTATAGTAAAAAAAACTCACATCTTTTATTTTTTCCTATAATATTTTTTAGAATGGTTGGGATAATATGATAAAAAGTAGCCAAAAACAAATTTTAAAATGTGCATTGAGATTGCAAACTCACAAAACTGTGATCTTACTCTTTTGAAACAATGTTATTTGTACTCTTTGCTACTTTGTAGTTTTTCTCAAATCAGGTCTCATTAATATTATTTATAAACCTATTAATAGTTATCAGAATTGGCTGGCTCAACTGGTGAACCAGATTTTACCCCTGTCTGGTTCGAGTGTACGGACTAATTGTGCAATCAATATGGTAAGAACCACCTTGAATCGGGCTGAACTGACTTAGAACTGGCCTGAATCAGATTGAACCGGCCGAGAATTGGGTTGAACTGACTCAAGGCCTACCACGTGTCCCTCGATAAAAAATCTGAAAAAATGTTCTTCTAGGTATTAAACCGGTGAAATGCCAGTTGAATCGGTGAACCAATGAATCGACACCTTTGTCGGTTCAAGCACCGGTCTGATTTTGATAATAATGGGACCCACTATTATGCTCTATTTACACCTTCTATGCATCATTCACTACCAAACACCACAAACACTTTCATCGTCGACACGTTTTATGCCCTTGGCACTTGACTCTCAAAATCTAACCCCTTGCCATACCCATCTTCAAATTTATCATATCATACAACGAAAATCTAAAAATGTTTTATACTTATGGTGATATTTCTTTCTGGTTTATTAACCGACAGATCAAGCTATCATTTATTTATGCAAGTGCTCAAATTTGGTAAGGGCCTGATGGCTGGTATTACTTGAAGTTAGTGGCGATGTATTTAAATTTCTTTGAAATAAGCAAGTGCAAAATCTTTGTTTGAGTTGTTTCAGAATTTCATTCACGTCATCAACACACTTGTTTTTTTTATAGTTATTTCTTTCAAAACTGTGTGTAGTCTGTAGATGATGCAAGTTAAACACTATCATGCTCTTAGAACCATCATGTATATTTTCACTTCAAAATACAGCAAAAAAAGTTGAGCATTGTAATAGCTTGATATTGTATTGACCATCAATCAGGTTGCATTTCTTTTTTTCTTTCTTTGTTCTTATTGCGGTGGTTCATATTATTTCAGAAGATGAGTCAGCCGAGGCTCCTAATGAACCTGTTAAGGGGAGCTTCCTAAGCCTCCTGCCTCCTAAACTAGATTCTTCGGAGCAATCGGGAAAAAATCCAAATAAGCTGTTCTAATCTCATCATCCCTTCAGGCGGTCACATAACATTCAATTAGAGATAAAATGAAGGATCATTTTCTTGATGGATAGCTCCTCATTTTATGTTGCCGAAATCAAAGCTTCAAGGGCGAAGGGCCCAAAACATGAGTGGTTTGAGTTTACTAATTGGCTCGTCTTAGTTAGGTTGTTAATCCTTGTAAAATCGTCCCATAGTAAATATTCTTTTGAAATCGTTGTGTATTTATTTTACCCCTTTTGTCAGAAATCTGCTATACCAGATCACTATTGTGGGTTTTTCTTGTTACTAATCATTGCTGAGTTGATTAAGATGTATCATTTATTCCTGTGAAAAATGCAGAAACAAGAGATTTCCCCTCCCTCCCTCCCTCTTGGATGTAACTTCTATGTTAGGGTTCTGGGCATTGCAATTTTGAACCCCCTCAATCTTGTAATTCATGTGAGGATGCTATCTTCTGCCAAAAACAAAATCACAAACTTTTAATTATAATTTAGTCCCTGTGGTTTCTCGAAACAAAATAATTAATTTTAATAATATCAAAAATAATTTAACAGTCCTTTGATCAATGCAGGCCATGCTAATGCTAATGTTGTGTTCTAAAAAATGATTTCTTGACTACTCAAACTTTCCAATTCATCTACGTGCTTTTTTAACTCTTCTATTTTTAAAAATTAAAAAAAAAACATGAATTGATGAAAAAGATTAATCTATAAATGAAAGTAAAAATCGAGGGATTAAATAACAATTGTTGAAACCATATGACTAATTAATTATTTTTACTAAACTACAGGGACTGTTATAATCAACTCGATACCTTTTCCTGAGCAGATTACTAGAAAAGAAATTACAGCAGCGCACGGTAAAACTATAGTGAACAAGAGGAAAAGCGGGGACATCTAGCCTACTACGCCCCCCTTTTTGTATGTGCCTGTAAAGAAAGAAGAAGACAACGACTCAATCCTCCGTTGGTAGTCTGCTCTGTTAGCAATCATTAGACATCGTGGTTGCGTATCTTTGTAATCGAAGATGCAGGTAAGTCAATCATTTCTTCAATTCCCTCTCCTTGTTTTCTCAAAACCCTAATTTCTTCAATATTAACGATGATGATGATGCAGGCCAGTGATAGATTTAACATCAATTCACAGCTGGAGCATCTCCAGGCCAAATATGTTGGGACAGGCCACGCTGATTTAAACAGATTGTGAGGGTTTTTTCCCCCCTTTATTAGCCCAGTTTAATATATATAATTTCTTTTTCAAAAAAAAATTTGATTGTGATTGGTGAATTAATACAGCGAGTGGGCAGTGAATATTCAACGTGACAGCTATGCATCGTATATCGGTCACTACCCTATGCTTGCTTATTTTGCTTTAGCTGAAAATGAGTCTATTGGAAGGGAACGTTATAATTTTATGCAGGTTCGTTCGTCTTTTAATCTCCTTCCTTTACTTTATATGTTTATTGATCTACTTTTTTTTTTTTGAGTTGCCATTTGGTTACATCACTGACTTAGTTGATGGGTTTGTAATTTGGTGTTTGAGGATATTGGGGATGATCTTCATGTTCGTTCAAAGTTGTAGTTTCCATTTCTTTTTATCTTTTTTTGTGATAAAACCTGATCATTGACACCGGTAAGAGTGTTCCGTTTAATGGGTCTGTAAGAGGTAGTTAGGTATCATTTGTGGTTGTCATTTTCAAATTTTTGAAAACGGATACTGGAAACTTGTTTGTTTTGATTTTTTTTTTTGTTGAGAAAAAGCAAAACGAGCAACCCTAACACAATTTTTGAAAACCACTTTGTTTGATTTTGAAAAATTCTGACACTTGGTTGTTGCTTTTTTTATGTTTTTGAAAATTAAAAACAAAAAAAAACAAGTTTTTTCTATTCATGTTTCCGAATTTGTTTTTTACCCAACATGGAATGGAAATGATACCGAATGACCCCTAAGAAAAAAGATGTTTTTTTTTGTCTTATGAAACCAAGGGATGAAAAGTTTCATGAAGTAGGTGCTGTCATGTTGGTGCTATAATCACATCACTGGCAATGCATGGGGACATGCCAATTATCCTGCAGTAGGGAAGCCATATGCCATATGTTTTGTCAGAGTCAGGTGCTGTTATCAGGAATGCATCCTTTATAGGTTTTACTGCTTCACTAAAGTCAACATGTAAAGCCTTCTCCCATTTATTTGGTTAGCTGTATGAGTTTTACATGATAGCAACCATCTCTTTATGGAACACATTTTTGGAAGATTAGTTTTTTATACACTATGACTTTACTTAAACTATGATGAGATCAGGCTACCATTTTAATAGTTGGACTTTACTCGGTCCAGATTACTTTTTTATATCCCAGTTATTTATGAATGATGATCTTAAGATCCACAGTCAAAAGTGTGCAACAAAAGTTGTGTCAATTTGAATGAGCAATTCGTAAATGCAGGGGGGATGCTGGAAGATCGCATTACATATAAGCTATTCTAGAAGTTCTAGAAAGTATAAGATGCAAGAGTTTATTGTTATTTCAATTGCTGATGGATAGGTGTCTGAACTATGACTTGCTTCATGTGTTAGATCTTGACAATCACTGGAAAATGGCTTAGTGACTGATAATGTGTTTGTCCTGTACATTAAAATCTTGATTGTGTGAAGATATCTCAGAGAGGTTCTGATTTTCTCTTCCATACTTATTACATGTCTTAAATATGATCACCTAATGATTCTTTTTAACTTGGTGCAGAAAATGCTTTTGCCTTGTGGTCTACCCCCAGAAAGAGAAGATGATTGAGACATGTTCTGCTTGATCCGAGTCAGCTGTGGCTAACTGATTGATATGCTTAAACTTGTGTATGGCTGAAGGAACATTGGCCTTTTGATGACAGTTATGAGTACTGAAGATATCATTTGTGATTGTGGACTTGTAAAAATCATGTTTTACGGTTTCAAGGATGGTTTAAGCTTGGAGCGTTTATGTGGTTGAATTTATAATTTCTTATAATATGATTAGCATCCGCCTTTTTCAATGTCTTTTTGGTTTTCTCCATGTTTGTTGCTTATGCCAGTTTTCTTAGAAGACCCCCGTGATTATTTTTTATGTCAAGACCCTGATGATTGTCGGAACAAAAATGATAGAAGTGATATTTGTTGCCATGTCCCCTCTGAAATGACCTAGGCTTTTTATAATGTGTATTCCCATCTTACATTCCTTTGCAAGGCAGCTTTTTACTGACTGCAAGATTTTGGTGCATGCACTTCCATTTGGGCGGTGAAGAACATCTGATGGAAATGAATTTATGTTTTTCTGTGTTTGCTGCCGAGCTTCTTAAAAGTATAACGCTATTCTTTATTAGGGGGGTTGTGCTGGCAATTCTGAAGGGCCATCCTCAAACATTCCGGTGGCTGCTGAGAATGATGCAAAACACCAGGCCATCCTTGGAAAAAAAATTGTGAAGGAAAGAAAAGGGTGCGAGGGAGCTGTGGCAGGATAAACCATCATAACTTTGGATGCTGTGAAAAGAAAGGTGGGAAAGCATTCTACATCATTACGTTATTTTATATTTACACATTGTCTAGAGGGGTGTGAAAAGGGTCGAAGAAAACACTTGATTTTTTTCATAAATTTTTCTTATTCCTTGGCGCAATTAAAAGTACCATACGGTAACGTGAAGCTAGCAACAGGTACCATCCGTTTAACCTATTTCCTTCTGTTTTGTGTAACGACTCTAACTACTTTGGAAATCGACACCAAGTAGTAAAAATGATTTATAATATAGTTCAATTTGTTTTTTAAAATGCTTCTTGAAGTGATTTTTGTCTGGGAAAACGTAGTCTTTTTTAGATATTTTTCAAAAATTTTAATGCACTAAAATTAAAAAAATACAAATATAAAGAATATTATTTTAATATATTTTACATTAAAAATCACTCTATAAAAACATCCGCACGTTATAAATCCACATGAAGTGCCTTGTATGGGATGACTCGACGACTGGAATGGTGCGTAGAAAGAAGGCAAAATGGGTTCAAATCCGGACCACGTGTATGCTCGGGTCAATTCACTTACCAGCAAGTGGTTTCTTGGTAAACCAATGAAAGCTACGCCGCCTATCTTCAAATGCATGCATCCGTTGACAGAGCAGGTGACTTTCGATATCCAGTTTAGGTAATTTTTTATTTTCTGTTTTAAAAATATTTTTTTAAAAAAATTAAATATTTTTTTATTTTTTTTTAAATTAATATTTTTTTAATATCAAAAATAATTTTTTAAAAATAAAAAAATATTATTTTGATATATTTTGGAGTGAAAAGCACTTTGAAAAACAACCGCAACCATATTCTCAAATAGAATCTTAGTTTATGTATTTGCAGCAGCCAACAACATTTCACGAAATTTTAATTATTTTTTTTGCTTTGTTTTTTTTTCTTGTATTTTTAAATTAATTTAATACACGGACATCAAAAATAAATAAATAAAATTATTTTAATATATTTAAAAAAATTACTTGAAAAACAATTTTTATTACTATTTCAGACTTTTTTACGAGTAGACGTTATGGAGAAGCTCATTATCGACATCATTATTAATTAATTTATTTTTTATCGAGAAGAGTTTTGCATGCTTCTTGCGTACTGTTTACTCGAAAAAATTAGGATGGCAGTGAAGAGGGTAAACACCAGCATCCTGTTTTGATTTTAAAACAAAGCAATTTGCTTGCTTTTAAAGCAAATTAGAGCTAACAAAATACTTGAAAAAAGACTGGTAAAAATATATATGTTTTTAATAAATAAAAAAAATTGACAAGCGCACTATTTTTTCATAGGAAAAAAATAATTGTTTTTAAAAAATAAAATAATTAATTATTAAACACTGTCTTCACCTTAGGCTTTGAACAAGAAAATGACCCTCCTTCAAAAATAATCCCATTATCCTCTTTACTACAAAACAAAACTAAAAAAATAAATAAAGTAGGTAGAGATTGGTACTACCAATGCCACTTCTGCGAGGTAACTACAACTATAAAATGGAAAAACGCAAATAATATATATATATAGATATACACACACACACACACCACACACACACACAGCATCCACTTTTTCTCAGATCACTTTTTTGGTAAGTATTATTTTCTTCACAGAATCTCCAAATTTTCTCGAGAAAACACAATCCTTGTCTTAGCCAGATCTTTAAAATTCCCCAAATTCTTGCCGCACATATCGTTGCCACCCCATACTCTTTCTCTCTTTCTCCCTCCTACTTTATTATTGCTGCTGCTGCTGCTGCTGCTATTCTTTCTCTCCAAAGTCTATTTTTTTCCCCGTTAATTATTTCAAAGACTTTACCTTCCTCTCTCTCTCTCTCTCTCTCTCTCTACTTCCTTTCTCTTCACTTTCTCAAGATAATGCAGTTTCGTGATTTGCAAACCCTAGTTTCCCTTCGCTGATTAATGGGGTTTTCTTAGATTTTCAAGTAACATCTTAGTTTGCTCGGTTGCTAAGTAGATTGGGTTACAAAAGATATCTTTTCTTTTATTTTGCTTTTCAATTTTGAGGCATTTACTGAATCATTTAGAGTGGTCTTTCAGTGATCTGGGTTTTTTTTTTTTTTGACAAGGAAGAGTCTTAGGTCACTTTAGTTGGTGAATTTTGACTGCGAACTTGAAAGAAAAAAGGGGGGGGTCTTTTTTTTCTTTCCTTTATTCGTTTGGTGGATTATAATATTTGATTGAGATTGTTAGATCATGGATCGTGTGATTGGTGGCAAGTTTAAGCTTGGGCGGAAGATCGGTAGTGGGTCCTTTGGTGAACTTTATTTAGGTATGCAATTTTTAGGGTTTATTTAGTAGAATTCAAAGTGTTTTGATCACTCTTTCCTTTTGTGTCTTTAGATGGGTTTTTGATTTTTTTTGTTCTTTATTTGTTTGCAGGTATAAATGTACAGAGTGGAGAGGAAGTGGCTGTTAAGTTGGTAGGTTTTACATCTTTAGCAATTATCTGCAATTCTTTCTTATAGATTGTTATTTCTTCATTCCTGCATTCCTGGATAGTAGTTAACTGTCATGTTTTGATATTCTAGATGGCTGATGATCATGTTTGTTTCCATCTGTTTGAAGTAGCAATTTATAGTTGATGATAGGGAATTTGCTTCTTCTTCTTCTTTTTCTCCAAATGCTTTTTTGGTTTTGAGAAATTTAGATAGTTACTTACTTAAGATGGATTGTGAATTTGGTTATCCAAGTGGAGGACTTCTTCTTGGTGTCTTAGTAGCTAGTTAATGTTTTCCTCAATCAATTCATTATATTTATGTTACCAAATGATCCTCTCAGTGGCAATGCTAAATGCTCCCCTCTACTATGTTCTTAAAACAAAAGGATCCCTGAATAAAAAGTCGTTAAGTTTTCTGTTTTTGGCTGGTGATTCCTTGTACCCTGGTCCTACTAGCTTTTGACCGAGGTCTATTTGCATTGGTTGGAAACATCAAATATTGTACTTTAGATATTGGAAGCTTCTAATTAGCGACGCTTTTGGTCATTTTGTGTATATGTAGAAGAATAATTCTATTCCTTTGATTATGTACTGTTACTGTGAGCAAAAGATATTGTAAAAAGTTTCCAGTTTGCAGTCGGTGTGTTCTTGAGCGTTGCACTTTCCATGTTATACCATATTGAGGGAAAAAGCCTGCTGTTGAATTAAGCCTGCTCTAAGGTTGTTTTGACTGGATGTTTTAATATGAAATTCTGACCTTTTCTGTTCATTTAAATCTGAGGATGTAATCAAGTAGATTCATGTATTATGTCCTTTTTTATATATATGTTATAATATAGTGTAATTTGCACTTTTCATTTTGTAGCTGATACATATTCTTATGATATTCCCAGGAATCTGTGAAAACCAAGCACCCCCAGCTTCATTATGAATCAAAACTATACATGCTACTTCAAGGAGGAAGTAAGTTTCTTTCCTTTTTCCTTTTTTTTTCCCTTATTGTTAGCTGATATGTTTTTTTCTTCGCTTGAGCAAAAGTCAATTTATTTATTTATTTATTTCTTCATCCTTGTGAAGCGGGTATTCCTCATCTCAAATGGTTTGGTGTTGAGGTTGATTACAATGTCATGGTTATTGACCTTCTTGGACCAAGTCTTGAAGACTTGTTTAATTATTGCAATCGGAAGTTATCTTTGAAAACGGTGTTGATGCTTGCAGATCAATTAGTAAGTATGCCCATTTTTAAGAAAGGCCTGCCTTTTTTATTAGGATATCAATTGTTAAGAACACATGCTTTTTTAGTAGCTGCTATACTCATTGTTGTTTCGCATTCCTTAATGTAGATAAATAGAGTTGAATATATGCACTCACGGGGTTTTCTTCACCGTGACATCAAGCCTGACAACTTTTTGATGGGTTTAGGGCGCAAAGCAAATCAGGTATGTTCCTTTTTCCTTTTTATGTTCAATTTAAATAGAATTGTTAGATATTGCAAAGGTGTGAGCTTACTAGTTCATAGTTGAGGGGACAATGTAAATATGTCAATGGGAAAAACTTCTTTGCAATTTAGAGGTTTTAGATTTGAAGTTCGTTGGCAATAGGAAAAAAAATGAGGCTTTTTCCATTTGAGCAGCACTTGTCAGTTTACAATCCTCAAATGGGGTTGACTTGCTAAGTCAGTATTCAATATTGCACTCTGTTACTGAATGTCTTAGCTGTGTCAAAATCTATCTTATATCTGATATGCATATGCAGTTTGGTTTTATTACTTAACATATATCTTAGGATGCCCTAATAGTTACCGCGGATTGTTTTCTTGCTACACCCTCTCTGAAACACAGGTCTACATTATTGACTATGGCCTTGCAAAAAAGTACAGAGATCTGCAAACACACAAGCATATACCATATAGGTAAAGTGTTGTTTTTCTTATGTTTCTGGATCCTGTATCAATACCATTTTTGAAACCCTGGTTTGATGATGAAATTTATTCCCCCTCCAAGCTCTTAGATCTTGCCCTTTGTTCATTGATAGCCAGTTGGAGCAAAAATGAAGTATATTATGTTTTA
Organism: Populus nigra; assembly: GCF_951802175.1. NCBI lineage: Eukaryota > Viridiplantae > Streptophyta > Magnoliopsida > Malpighiales > Salicaceae > Populus > Populus nigra. The sequence continues at coordinate 4,917,703 of NC_084861.1, read as the reverse complement.
ATGTGCATGCTCATGGTTTTGTTATAATGCAGTATTCAAGTTTACCAAGGACATGCTTACCTAGGATAGAGTCCTAATAATTTGTGAGGATTCATTCTTTTGCGTCTGGCACCTAGCCATGTTATAGTCTATTTCGAAAAGTAAAAGGAAAGAAAATAGCCAGGAAAGAGTTGGCAATTTGTTGTTTTCTCCCCAGAAGAAAATGGAGGTCTTGGAACTGAGACTTTGAATTGAGAGCAGGATCAAACATGAGTAGTTTACGGTTCAAGCATACTTTTGTATATCAGATGTTTTATTATATTTGAAATAAAAAAAAAGGTCTGTTAGGAAGGAGCTTGCAATTTATTGTTTTTCTCCGAGAAGAAAATGGAGATCTTGGAACAGAGATTTTAAATGTTCAGTGAATCTTAAGAGCAGAATCACGCATGAATAGTTTACTGTGTTTCTCATGGAGTACCTGTGAATCTAATCAGTTCATGTGTACTTTGTTTGATCAGCTGTTGTTGAGTTTGACAACTACGATCATAAAATTCCAGCTACTTTTAATCATAGAGTACTTGTGAATGGAAGCCTGACAAGTTTGGTAAATAAACAATGCAATAAAAAAAAAAACTGGTTTCGTGAGTTGAATCTAGAATTAATGTTGCTGGCAAGAGCCTAGTTGTCCATGCATATTCAGCTTGCTTCTATTATCTGGGTATAAAGCTGCAATTCAGGGAAATCTTCTGCTTGGTATGTTTCCTTTCAAAAAAGGGCAGTGCTAAGAATGCTACTGTTGGTAATGTTGCTTACTTTTGCAGAGTTGCTTGGGCAACTATCTCTTGCTATTGTTTTTATGTCTTTAAGCCTGTTTTCCTGGGAGCATTCAATGTCACTATGTATCATGTTTTTATCCGTACATGTTATCGTGCATTTTTTTTGCACATCTTTCTCTAATATACTGATGTAATGATGAATTCTCACCTCCTCCCCTTTTCAAGCCTCTTTCCATTGTCTATCATGATATATGTAATAAGTTTTTGTTACAGGGAAAACAAGAATCTCACAGGCACGGCTCGCTATGCTAGTGTTAATACTCATCTTGGAGTTGGTGAGTGAACTGATTGTAACTGTAAGATGACTATTGGATGTTGCTAGCACATTTTCAAATCTTTATATTTGATCTTATTATTATGCCATTCTTACTTTCAGAGCAAAGCAGAAGAGATGATCTGGAATCCCTTGGTTATGTGCTTATGTATTTTTTGAGGGGAAGGTTAAGAACTTACTCGACTTGCTTTACCCTCCTATTTGTAAATCTTAATATGTGTTTGATCCTTTTTCTTTTGGTGATTTCTCTAGTTCAGCCTTCCATGGCAGGGCTTGAAAGCTGGTAATAAAAAGCAGAAATATGACAAGATCAGTGAAAAGAAGATGCTTGTTCCTATAGAGGTACAATCATTTGCTTTTGCAAGCTGCTTGCTCCAAGCACATGTTTTTCATGGTGTAGCATATGATACACAACCACAATGGGGAGAATTACTGGTGTACAAGGATACCAGTTTGGTGTTTAAACAATTAGTTTGCCTTAATAAATGTTTTAAATGATTATCATGCTGGTGGAATATGAAGTATAATGGTTACTTTGCAGGTCCTTTGCAAGAACTATCCTTCAGAATTTACATCTTACTTTCATTATTGCCGTTCACTGCGGTTTGAAGACAAACCTGATTATTCATACCTGAAGAGACTTTTCCGCGACTTGTTTATTCGAGAAGGTTTGTTCATGCTCCAGAATATATGATGCTTTTAATTACTATTTAATTGTTATTTTTATTTTAAATATGTTGCTGAGGTTCTAAATTCAATTGTTAGTTTAGGGTCCTGCCAAATTTTAGAACCTAATATAGGTTTCTAAACTGTTGCAGGGTATCAGTTTGATTATGTTTTTGACTGGACCATGTTGAAGTACCCGCAGATTGGTTCAAGTTCTAGATCACGAGTTAGTATACCTTAATTCTTTTTGTGACTGATTTCAGTAGGAAAAAATATTTTGAACTGGTCTCTCTCCAATTATTCTTGATTCCGTGTCTTCTTTTAACAGCCAAGTGGCAAACCAGCTGTATACCCAGGGCCATCTGCAGAAAGAGTGGAACGGCCATCAGGTCTGTTCTGATTTTTAGTTAACAAACAATTTTTTTCTTTAATTTTTTGATCAAGTGAACTGCTGATGAATGCCTGTACATGATATCTGAAGTGTTGATGGGTAATTCATTCGTTGCTTGTTTTGCTATTCCCTAGTATAGATTAATATTTAGCATGACATTCATGGTACTATTTTGTTGCCCCCTCACTTTTGACAAAAAGAGATTCCTGGGCTACTTTCTCGTGTTTGAGACAATTGTATTTTTATCCAGTAGGCCAGGAAGTCCAAGACAGATTCTCTGGTGGAGTTGAGGCATTTGCTCGAAGGAATAGCTCTGGACATGCTTTGCACGGCGATCAGTCCAGGCACAGGTCCTCGGATGATGCGCCATCATCCAAGGATGTGGTGAGTATTGCAAGAGAAATTATATACCTTTTAATTTTGGTGGAGTTGGTCGCCCTTTTGCCCTGGATTTTAGCTTCACTTCTCAACTGCTTGCTACTTTTCTTCTATCCCCGCCCTTTCTACAGCATCCTGATTCAGAAAGGCCCCGTTCATCATCTCGAAATGGAAGCACTTCAAAGAGGGCTGTCATGTCAAGCAGCCGGCCAAGCTCTTCTGGCGAGCCTAGTGAGAATCGGTCAAGCCGGCTGGTCTCAAGCAGTGGTCGCCTGTCAACAACCCAAAGGGTTCAACCTGGGTTTGAGTCAAAATCATCTTCTTTTACTCGTGCTTCAGCCACAAGTGGTGGTCGTGGCAATGCACTTAGGAGCTTTGAACTCCTGTCTATTGGCACAGGAAAGAGGAAATAAGCACTGGACCTGTCTGGTACGAAGATTTACTTGTGCAAGGGGTCAAAATTCCCTTGTGTATTTCTATCAGTGTTGGGACTACAATGGTGTGTCGCCAGTTACTGTATATTCATACCCACCATTAGGTTTCCATCACAGCAAAAGATCAGGGAATCCTCGCCTTGGAAGACTGGGACTCGTCTTGTATCCATCTCTCTGGAGGATTGGCAATACAAAGGCAAGCGGACTCAATTCTTAAAAGAGAAGAATCATTTCAGGGTAGGAATTGTTCATATATTTGAGATGCTTTTAGCTCTAATAAATACTTGAATTTTTCTGGAAAAAAAAATTACAACTTCCGCAAAGAGACCGGTATGAACTCCGGCCATCCTCTCTACCACTATATACATAATCTTAGCTGTGGTTCAGGCAGAGGTCGATTCAACAATGGAGCGAAAAACGGAATAAAATGGAATTGAATTCTTTTTTATTCTCTGATGCTGAACTCATCTAAACTGTTCTGTTCAAAATAAAGTAACAATAATAAATAAATAAAAATCGTAATTTTATAAATAAACAAAATGCTGGGCATTTAAACGAAGCTTTAATATGATGCTTTTGAGTTTTTGTCATGTTTGTCACATTCCCCTCTGGGGTCCAAAATGAAGGGATTTCATTTAAGTACATTTTGAAAATGGCAAAAATATGATTTATTAAATACTAGTTTTTCTAGCATGACGTCGCTATCCACCAAACATGAACCTCATCTTTTCCACTATAGAGGAGTCTGCTAGCAAATTATAAATACCAAGTTTTTTCTTTTTTTAACCAGAGTTATATTCTTATATTGTTAATTATTTAATATTCTTATCCAATTATTTGCATAAAAACTAAAAAAAATAAACGACAATTATTTGCTCAAAAATAAGTTTTGAGGGGATTTATTTAATATTCTTATATTTTTTTTAATTTAAACAACCTTTTTTCAATCATAAAAAATAAACGAACTGAAAGTAGCCTATAAAAATTAATATGAACTCCATTTGGTGGGTTTTGATGACGTTGAATAATTTCTGGATTTTAATATTTTCTGCTTTTTTAATGTCTTATTTTTAAGTTTTTTTATAATTAATAAATAATAGTTAGTTTGTGTGTGTTATTATGAACCTTTTTTTATCATTTTAAATTGCTCTCTTTTTATCATATATTGTGACATAAATATAAATGAAAATTAAATTACATACATAAACGAAAATCTTATTAGTTTTTTCCTCAAAGAGTAAGACAATATTTAAGACAATAACTCTATAAATAACTAACTAAGGTTCAATTTATTAATTCGATGAGTTTCGATGATGTAATTTAATTATTTTTATTTTTATTTCAATACTGTGTTTCTTAGAATTTTGATGGTAAAAATTAGTTACATTATATAGTTTAAAAATAACTTCAACAGGTTATTCTATCTTATTAGTACTGATAGTAGGTATTGCCGTCAAGGTAAAATAGTTCATGAAAAGTTTTTCAGTTGTTCTGGATTGGTGTTTATCTAAAAGAGTACAGTGTAAGCTAATAAGAAAAAATAGCTTATAATAATACCTAGGGCTCGATTTATTTTATTTCAATGTAATTTAATTATTGTAGGATTCTAACACTTCATGTTTCTCATTGGCTTGTTTTTAATCCTTTTTAGAGTTTTGATATTCAAAATAAAGTATCAATAAAATACTATATTTATGAGTTATTTAAGTAGTTTATTTTCTTGTACTTAGGGATGAGGGTTTTATGTGGTGTATAAATAATAAAATAATGAAAAGGGGATTGATTTGTACTTTACTATAAATTAAATAGCATATGTTTAGGAAATAATATTGTCCTTTCATTGACTAGCTAGATGTGGGGTTGAATTAATTCACTCATTTGTATGATAGTGTATTACAACATAATATTGAATTAAGGGTATATAATATATAGTTAATCAGAAGTTTCTTAAGAGAGTTCATATTTTCATATATATATATATATATATATATATATATATATATATATATAAAGGTGACCTTAATCCTCTGCAAAATAAGTTTTTTCAAACTTATTTATTAATCTTATATATAAAGAGTATAAGAGCAAAAGGTGACCTTAATCCTCTGCGAAATAAGTTTTTTCAAACAACTGTATTTATTTTATCTACTAATTAATTGAATTTATTTTAACCAAATAAATAAATTTAATCTAATCTGAAAATATTTTTTTATTGGACACAATAGTAATTACGAGGGGATCCCTTGTAATTAATATGGTGTCCAAACATTAAGAAAATGAAAAAAATAGGTGGAATTTTGATAGAAATATTATATTGGCACTCGTGAAAAGGATGGTATATATTGAAATGTAAAAAAATCAAAATCTATGAATTTGAATGAGATACTAATTAAACAGAGCGATTTTCCTGATTGGAATCTAATTTAATGGCAAGCCATTTATTATCGCCCGCCTCGAGTAGATTATATATAAAATTAAGATGATCTGCATGAAGTCCCTGCCAGAACTGGTATTGAAATAAGTTTACAAGATCTAATTAACTGTGCTTACTAAATTAATTGCTCTGTGTGCTAATTAATGCAATCAATAATTGTAAGCATTATCTGGAGTGAATAAATGACCCAAAAAAAAAAACACGATGTGGCATAATTTATTTGCTTAATTATATGTACATATAATATTTTATTCCTAGTTAACAGCTTTAATTATATATATATATACACACACACGTTCTTACAGAGCCAACAATTCCTAAGATCACCCTTCTATTATAATTAAATCCCATGCTAATTAATTATAAAATCAATGTTTTGATTTCATTCTTGAAAGGATATATATCTTATGAGTAGATTCTCTAGGCATTAGTTATTTTCAAAAAATAAAATAAAAATGACGGTGAAAATTAAGGAAAAAAATGGAAACTTCATGAAATCTTGATAATCTTTTTTGTTTAAAATAAAAGAAAATAAATAATTTACCAAACATAGTAAATAATAATAATAATTCCTTTAAAGACACAATAGTGAAAACAATGAACTCTCGAGCCTTTTCATATTATGAACAGAAATATTCCCTTGTGTTTTATAGAAGATCTTCAACAAATTAAGGCAAATATAATATATATTCTGATTTATAAATTCTCTTTAATGCTCTGGATTGTGATCCCTTTTTAGCTTTTGCACGTAGATTTCTTCAATAAAATCACAATCCTCCCTCCTCCCTTGTATTTTATGATGTCGAAAATGTTAATTAGCATCAATTTACTCAAAATCTATGCTACATAGCTTTTGCAGATACAAAACACATTAATGGCATGCCTGCTCATCGTATTACCATAAATGTACTGAAACAAATTCCCTATAAATACATGATTAATCCTAGGATCCAAGATATACTTGTACTGAATTCTCTCTCCCCCCTTTGCAAAGTCTCTTCACAGCATCAAGTCTTTTCACTGTCATAGTCGAGAATATGGCTGGATTTGGTTGGAGCTTAAGGCATGGCAACACACTTGGTTCTAAAAGGCCGTTGCTTCCTTCACAAATCGCTTGTCGAATATGTGACCATGTGTTTACGAGTGTACAAGCTCTCATAGACCATATTGAATCTCACATGGTAGAGGATGTCGAGACTGCGAGATGGAAAAATGGTCTCAGATTTTCCTCCTCCCGTGCAGATCCTCTTGCCAATCCTTTCAGTTTTGGTCCTTCGACTCCTTCTCGTTCACCACAAACTGGTTTCCTTGGCCACAGTCGCTATAATTTTCTTTCTTCGACAGAGAGAAACCCTGCCTTCAGTCCCAGCACCCCACAAAATATTGCTTCAGCACAACCAATTATTAGAACTCCACAATCACAACGTTCATCGTTGGCTAGGAACAAGTACACAGTTGGGTCACAACATGTTCCCTTTGCCTTGCCAACACAGCCCAAGCTGGTGATGGAAGAGCCTCACAGTATTGATCGCACCAGGCCGTTTCTTCGACAATTGGAGAGACCGTTCTCCTCCGGACGTAACCATGGGAAGAGATCATATGCGGAGACGCTGGATTTGACTTTGAAGCTGTAGAGCTTGAAGAGGGAGGATCGATACACGGGTTTTATGCCAAAACCCTAACGATCAAGTTTGTAGGGACATGCATGTTATTTTATGTAATTTTATTTAAAATAAAAAATAAAACACTTAATCCTCCATCGGGTGATTAATTATACCATGTTTTGTTTCGTTTTAATCAATTAACTATTTTGTTAATTTCTGTCATTATGTAGAGGAGAAATTATCCCACTCCTTGTTCTCCATGCGCTTATTGGTCATAGATGCGATGAAGTATACTCTAAAATTAAATAATTTTATAAACTCAATGTAACTTAATTATGGATAAAAAATTATTTTTAAACATGTCTGATTTTTCAAAGATAAGGTCGGGAATTAATGTAATGATTATTGTTGAGATTTTTGTAATATATATTAGGCCAGATATGCATTAATTAATTATTTGTAAATTAAAATCTTCCAAGGTTATTTACATCTGATGTTGTAAATCTCCGGTTTGTAAATGAAATGACTTAAATGAATCATATTTTGTTATGATCAAACACCTAATCTATGCTTTCAATCGCTTTGCTTCAAAGAAAAACACAACCATATACTCGAGATGTAATTGGTTAAATATATACACTTAAAAAAATATAATATAAGTCAAGCATACTCTCAAATAAATAAACTCATAATTAAAAGTCAACTTTGATTTAACCAAAGATTCATTGATTAAAAACAACTAGATTATTAATGATATTTATATTTGATGCCATTACCGGACATCAGTTAGTGGCGTGACTAGATTATCTGTGTGGTCCAGTCCTAGATTTATTATTACGAGGTGAAATTCAAATCAAGATTTAACACTTTACTTGAGACTCTTAGCCAGCCACTAAACTACAAACCCATTGGTGACGTGGAGAATTATTCTGCTTCAGAATGGATACAAGACGTTAAAATTTTGTAGCGGCGACGAAGGCTTTATTTTCTTTCTCGGGCTCTAACCCCATGTTATTGGTTAGCAAGCCCGATCCATGCCATCGTGCCCCATTGACAACCTTTTTCTCTTTTTTTCAACTTAAATTTCAATGGGACAGCTCAGTCTTCAATATTCTCCCACCTTTTTTGTTTTTTTTTAAATGAAAATCAACATCAGAAAAAATTCGGAGAATCCAGTTTTTTTTTTTTTAGATTAAATAAATATCAACTGAGGAGCAAAATCATTATCTGTATTTTTTTTTAGTATGGCCATATGATATATATATATATATATACACACACACTAACATGGATGTTTCGGCCAACTTGCGTGCACCTCGATTAATCCTATAAGCCGTAAAACTACTGATCATGTAAACTTTCAATGGCCTTGAGGTTTGTGAAACTTGAATTGATGATATTTAGAGAGCAAATCAATAATCTGATCAGTTAAGTTACACCTCTCAAAACCATATAATATATCTTGTTGGTGTTTGCTGTAGCATCGCCATTAGTATTAAAAGCAGAGAGGGCCATTTTTTTAATTTTTAAAATTAACAACTTCACACTCTTAAATTTCTTATGTTATGTAAGCAGCGCAACAGAACGTATAATTACACCATAAATGTTATCCAACCAGGGACAGGGTCATCTTTTATTTTGCTTATATTGTCTTTCTTCCAGAAAAAAAACAGTATGGTGTGGAATTTGGACAAAAGACAGGTGAAAGAGGCCAACTGTTAGAGGGCTTTAAGATACATCTAGTTCGGGGAGGACCGTTCAAATTGTGGGAGATGGGCTGTCAAACATAAGGCAGGAATGAGAATGCTCTATGAAGATCACTAAGTTCATGAGAGAACATGAATATAAAACTACATAACATTTGCTAAATTGAGGTCACCAAGTCCATGAGAAAGATAAGGAGAAACTACCCCCACCATGTCCTAAAAAATAGAGATGAATCTTTGCTTTCTAACTTCCATAATATTATTTAAAACTTTTACAATATAGTATACAAGTTTTGTGCATGACACATATAAGTATTTTCTTTATTGAGGTAATAATAAAGTTGAGAATTTTTATGTATATTTTGTTCACCATTCTATTTTATTGTTTATATTAATTTCGTTTGCTTAGAACAAGTTAAAATGTGAAAAAAATATAGGTGAGTAAGATACATTAGTGTATATAAATATATAGGGTGAGTAGATGCTTACTCTACTGTCGTATAGTACTGAAATTTTAAGTGAAAAATTTATCTATGTGACACTATCCATGTAGTTCCAAATTTAATAGTAAAGTCTTTTTTATTATTATTAACGTGGATTTTTGGGGTAATTTACACACACATTAATTAATTTAATAGGCTCTGAAGTTAACAATCATGTAAGTTTCCAGTAACTCTGATATTTATAAGGCTCGAACTGATAACCTCTAAGAATCAAAACTAGATCCGGACTAGTTAATCTATACTTATTGGAGTTGTAAAACTCTTTTAATCATACGGGACATTGCTTCAAAACAAGGAAATAAGCTGATGCTTATATACTCAAAGTTCGGGATGTGGCCGGGTAAAGTACATTGATTACAAGATTGTTGGGTAAACTTGCGAGGATTGAAGTCAATACAGATTGGTAATTTTTTATATACATACAAAATGATATCATTCAATTTTTTAAAACAATAATTTTGACTGGATTGAATTTGAATCAAGTTAAGAAATATAAATAGATTGCAAGTCAATGCATTAAATCATTTAGGTTTGTCCAAATCAATATCAAAACTAATTTAAATTAAAACATGAATATAATCATGTTCTGGATCATGGATTTACCTGGTAGTTTAGGGTTACTAGAGTAGTAGAAAAATAAAAGCCAACACAATCCCGTGCAATCTCCAGGTTTGCTGCCAATCCAGGAAGATAAATATATAAATAAAAGTTTAAAAATGTAGGGTTGGGTTGGTGGGATAAGTTGTACCAGTTCATGGACCTTCGACATCAAGAGTTTCATATCCCAGGCTGTTATAATCAAAGAGTTAGGAGAGAAATTGAAGAAGGTTAGAGAAGAGAAGAAACCAATCAGTGCAGGACAAATATACATAGTAAGATTGTCAGCTTTGAATTCCACTGTTGACTTAATTTATACTTGCCTTTGGGTTTTTTTTTTTAAAAAAGAAAGATTATAAATTATATAACATATTTAAGTATAAAAAATATCTTTTAATTCATATTTTTTACAGGTCTAAATTGGAAAATTAATAATTCTCTAGCTTTTTTTAGTACCAACCAGATTGTCTTCTTTCACTATTATTTTGGTAGATCGATCCAATTAACGAATAAGGAAACAAGATAGACAAAATAAAGCCCCTGAACAACAATATTCAACTCGTTACTTTTATTGCATTATTAATTAATTCTTACCTAACATATGAACTTCCTACATTGAACATGCCAAGTCTAGTGTTAACAATTCAATTAAGTTGTCAGCTTTTTTTCAATAGTCTTAAAACTCTGCCGATCCAGAGTTGGAATCAGGCCGAGTTGGAAAAAAAAACAAGAGAAGAAAAAACTCGGTGTGACCCGGCAAGACCTGGTTAAAAACTGGTTGTAACTCGTTGACTTTTGTTTTTTTACTAAAACGACATCGTTTTAATTTTTTTTAAAACAAATCGACCTGGATGACCCGATTAAAATCCAAAACCCGGACCTTGAACTGGACTGGATCTAAAAACTATTGCTTGTACGTTTTTATTTTTATTTTCCATTTAGTTAAGCATAGATGGAAGTGTGGCAGTAACGAAAGAGTCCTTAACAGACCTCAGGGAGGTTAAGCTAAGTCCATCGTCCTGATCACAAATGGGTTAAGCTTGCAGCAGGCTTCATGAAGTGATGCGAGTATTTTAGCTCAAGGAAATGCAATGGAGATTGGCTTTGTCATGCGAAATAACGAATATTCATGTTGTAGATAATTAACAAAGAATTGAGAGACGATGGAAAAGCTAGGTAGTTAAGCGCTCCATTGTGGGTTCGGTGATTTTTTTTTTTGAAATTAACAAGTAATATTCATATTCATGTTGTAGATAAATATTTGTTATTTTTATTAATATTATTTTACATTTCAAAAGTGTTTTCAAAATTTTAAATTTTTTTTTTGCTTTAAATTAATATTTTTTTGGTATTCTTAAATTATTTTGATACGCTGATATCAAAGATAATTTTTAAAAAATAATAAAAAATTATTTTGATATATTTTCAAATAAAAAATATTTTGAAAAGTAATCATAATTACGCTCTCAAATATACTTTAAAACTAGCTCAATATGTTAAAATTTAAAATCTTATAATTCGACTCTCTGTCTAATTTGAGTTTAAAATTAAACCATGTAAGAGTTGTTATGACGTGACTCAATTAACTTGGTCATTTTAGAAGTATCTCAGCTGACCGATAAAAAAAAACTTGAGGATAAAATTACAAAAAAAATAAAATTGATATTAAAAACTTTGTGTTTAATTTTTTACCTATCCTGGATTTAAAATTAAATAATATGAGAGTTGTTCTAACATAATCCAGTTGATATGGCTGGTCGACTAAAAAATATTAAAGAAAAATATTGAGAAAAATTAGGAGGAAATGGAAAAAAATTAGGAGGGGTTACATTGAAAAAAAAAAAGAAAAGAAAAGGACGGGAGCTTAAATGCTAATACGAGAAATTATTCTCCATAATGATGCTCCATAATGCTAATATAAACAATGATGCTCCATAAGGACACATAGAAGAAATTTCAGGCTTGTTCTAAAAAATTATGCAAAAGAAAATACAATAATTTATAGGAAAAATGTTTGTTCTTACCGAAATTCCCTGAAAACTTTGATTCAATTAAATTGTGATAGTTGAAGTTTCAATCCCACCCACGATATATGAGACAGTAGAAGGACAGAGACAGTAGAAGGGTTTATATATATATATATAAAATAGAGTTTATTTATGTTATTACTTGTATTTTTTGAGTATTGTTTTAATATCAAATCTAAGAAAAAATAGCAAATCAGAGGGACTCATTTCTAATTTGTTTTTATTTATTTATTAACAATTAAATTTCATATGGATTTCAAATAAATATCATTAAAAAGATTATAAATTAGTAATTGATTTAACTCTTAAAATTAAATTTAATTAAATCTTTATTTTCTCTCCTTTCTATTTAAATTCCTTACCACTTTCATTTACTAACAATTATGATTTTTAAGATAATATTTGGTAATTGTCTCATAGTAAAAAAGACAAAAATAACAGGGACAAAAATAACATGTCTTCGTCATGTTTCATGTTCTAAAAATATATAAATCAACTTTAAAACTGTCACATAAATAAATTTAATATATATTTCTATCTTTTTCACCAACATGTATTTACATCTATTTTGTATTTTTTATATAAAATATTAACCAAACACAACCTAAATAATAATTGTTTACTTCTTTTTTTTTAAAAAAAATTACATTTAATTTAATTTTTTTTATCTAACATTCACATACGATTTCTACGCTTATCAAATATTTTGTCATCTCATATTTGAATCACTTTATTACACATTTAACACTCCACTGTCACACAATTTAAAATATTACATGTTAACTCTTTATTTAAAGACAACCTCAAAAAATGTCAAAACAATTGATATAAAAATGAATTATTGGATAATCAAGGATGGAGCAATTATGTTGAAGAAATGCAAGTAAACAATCATATTAATTACAACTATTCAAAGTATTTTATGTTAATTAGTCAAACAAATACTTCCTAACCAAACGAGAAATCATTTAAAAAAATTCGGAATCATAAATAAGATTTATTTGATTAATCAACTGAATTTGATTTCTAAGAAGAATTCCTTATAACTGACCGCATAAATACTCCGAGCTGAATGGGAAATTTTTTAGAAAAAAAAAAAAAAGAAAGAAAGAAAAACGTTTATAAATTAAAGTACAAGCACGTGAGAGGAGGTTGACTAACTCCAGCCAGTAACAATTCAGTGGAGGTAGCCATCCCATCCATCAAGCATCAACGGTAAACGTTGAAAAAACAGAGGGCTACATTAGTAATTTCAAGTCTAAAAATCTCGGAATCATTGTCTGAACTCCAATCCTGATAGACTCTTTGTCCTTATATGTCAACATTAGTTCGGTTTCTCTAAACTACCCTTGATCACTTCCTCTATTTACCTCTGCCACATTAACGTCATGCCTTTTCCACTTGCGGACAAATTTCTTACTGCCCAGTTGGTATCCAAAGCAAAATCTCTCTTTCCCCTTTACTACCTTGTTGGGCTCTCAGCTGCAACTTTTCTTCTTCTTTTCACAGAGAGCGAAACCTTTATGTATCAATGGCTCTTTTGGCAAATTGATCTTTCTTTCTTTCTTTCTTTTCTTCCTTCCCCCCCCCCCCCCCTCATTTGATCTCATTTTTTGGGCCATTAAAGATTAGTTTTTTTGTTAAGAATGAAGTGTTCAACTCGGCTTGACTCGGCCGTTTTTCAACTCACTCCAACTCGAACCAGGTAATCTACTCTTTTCTTTTACTTTACTCTCTTTGCATGCGTAGCTTAGCTTCTTCCAGTATTTGTAAATTTTTGTGTAAGCTTTCAGGATTCTGTTATTATATTAATTATCACCTTTTATTTCTTTTGAGCAAAAATATTACTCACTCAATGCTCGAGCACTCAAGCATAAACCAGCTTTCTTTTCATTTTTTTTGGGTTTTATGAGAGTTGATTTCTGTATTCATTGGAAACCTTTTGCTTCTTGAAAAGATCTGGGTTCATGAGTTATAGATAAAGCTAATGATGTATTTCATGTTAACATTTAGTTGTGAATTATTTTCAAGTTTCGAAGCTTTACTAGTCAACATTTCAGAGCTCAAGCCATTGACTAATGGGTTGTAAATTTTCCGGCGAAAATTAACTTGAATTTTCCTGTATTTTTTTATCAGGTGTGATTTGATTATATGTGTAAATGGGAAGATAGAGAAAGTAGCTTCTGGGTTGGTACAGCCATTTCTTGACCACTTGAAAACTGCTCAAGATCAAGTGGCCAAGGGGGGCTACTCAATAATTCTTGAGCCTGGAAGTGATGCAACGTGGTTCACGAAAGGAACAGTTGAGAGGTTCACATTGTTTTCTAATGCTCCCCAGTTACCACTTTTAAATATCACTTGTTGTTTTAGTGGTGGTAGTGAGTATTGATCTTTGATATATAATTTCTTGGTTTTGATCGAGAAAATGCATAAATGTTTTTTCCAAACGAAGTTTAATTAAGAGTTTGGAAAGATAGAGAGAAAAGATAATACTTGAATGAGAAATGGTTGAGACAAAGATAAACTACAAATAACATGATATAGATATTTCCTATATCTGCTATTGCCAAATGACTATTTTGTGAAAGAGGGTTTGAACTTTATGTGATTTGCCACTGTACCTTTTATTTAATAATGAAATTGGTTTGATTTCTTAATCATAATTTGATTTGCAGTTTTATGTTGTCAGCTTTAAGTAAGTTTTGAGCTTCTCAAGCGTAATTGATGCAAATCTTGGTTTTATTTTGCCTCCAAATCGATGTTGCGAACTAATTTGTTTTGTTCATATAGATTTGTTCGCTTCGTGAGTACACCAGAGGTGTTGGAACGGGTTTACTATTTAGAATCTGAGATCTTGCAGATCGAGAAGGGAATTGCAATTCAAAGCAACAATGATACGGGGTTGAGCTCAGTAAGTACAATCGTGAAGCACCTCATGATGCAAAGTCAGAGCCTAGAATTCAATTTTGGTTGTCCTTTTTTATCCACAGGTAGAAGATCATCAAGCAAAACCTGTAGAGCGCATTGAAGGTACTGTTGCAAAAGAATTCTGGCCTTGTGTTTGTCTTTGTATTAAAAACTCTTTTACGATCCTGTCTTCTGCTTCTAGTGTTTTCATAATTTTCTTTCTAAACTGTGGTCAATAAAACTTTGTTCTTCTTCTTTGTTTTTATATCCTTTCTGGTGGGTGTAAGGAACGGGGCATTTCTTTTTTAGTATATTTACCTAGTAGTCTTTCATTCTTTTTTTTGTTTATTCTTGGTGTTAAGTAGTTACGGTAATGCTAGTAAAGTGTTTGATCACATTTTCTATCCTAAGAACTAAATGGTTAAGAATATAATTGTCTAGCTGCGGTGCTGTTTTTTGTTGGTTTTGGATTATATTGGATGACTCTTGACAGGTAGCAAGCCTCTGACAGATTCTAGTGAGGAAAAAGCCATTGTCCTTTATAAGGTAATTGGTCACTAATAATCCTTATCACATAGTGAATTATTGGCATTTTCTTTCTGTAATTTCATCTCTTTGTGTTCTTGCAGCCTGGCTCAGATCCACATGAAGCAGATGGGTCGACTGTGCAGGAAGGAAATTCCAAGTAAGTATCATAATTCCCATGAGTAACTGGATAGCGAAAAAGAAATTAATTTATGGAAGGAAGTTGATTGATTCAAAATTCACATACCTGATTGCTGTCATGAGTAACAAATAACAAGATTATGATGAAAAACGAATTTATGTATAATTGTTAAACTTTTACTTCAAAATCACAATCCTCAATGTGACTATTCATTTCAATTTCCTAAAGATCTATGGGCCAAATTGCAGTTATACAAATTACCAAATTCATTTCAGTTCCCTACTGCAAATTTCATCATGATTGTCTTCTTCTACCCAATATAAAATCCTACATAAAGGGTATTAGAAGTTGTATCATGATTTCAAGACACATACCAAGAGTCAGATAAGATTGCAGGGTAAAATTACTTTCTTGTTCTGCAAAACCTCTATATTGACTTCATTTTCTGTCATTGTAATGCAGATTCACAGAATGCCAAAAAGTTTGTGTTAAGGAGCATGTTGCTCGCATTCTTGAAATAATAATTGTAGTTGATGAAGAGTCACCAGACTAGTACCATATCAAAATGTGATAGTTTCATGACTGCTAGCATATCTAAGTGCAATCCATTGTTTATGTAGATTCACCAGCAAAAGCAAGAGTATTATTCAAATACTGCATGCATCTCTAAGTTTAATCCATTGTTTATGTAGATTCACCAGCAAAAGCAAGAATATTATTCAAATACTGCATTTGGTTTGTGTATGCTAGGGTTCAGCTTATGAAAGCTCTGGAGACACGAAAAACTTTGCTGCAGAAAGAGCAGGGCATGGCCTTTGCACGTGCTGTGGCTGCTGGTTTTGACATTGATCACATGGCACATTTGATATCATTTGCTGAAAGTTTTGGAGCCTTACGCTTGATGTAAATAGCTTTTTTTTATGCATTCTCTATATTTTGTTTTCACGTTGACCACAAATTGGTCTGTGGTATAGCTATATTTCCTAGAGGATAATCTCTAATGTGGTTTCATTCATCAATGTCAACAGGGATGCCTGTGTCAGATTCATGGAATTATGGAAAAGGAAGCATGAAACTGGCCAGTGGGTTGAGATTGAAGGAGCTGAAGCAATGTCTAGCAGGTCTGACTTTTCTTCCATGAATGCGTCGGGCATTGTTCTTTCCAATACAATAAACAAGCAGTGGCCTGAAACTCCTGATAGTAAAAGGAAAGCTGGTGCTGACCCAATTGCAGGTATGAACTCAAAATGTAAGTAGTTCCCTAAAAATGAAGAGTTACTCTATTGTCATTGCAACTCAATTACATGTCTCGCTATCTGATGGAAATTAAATGTCATGGGAATCGGAAAGGAATACATCTGATACTGATTTAAGTAAACCTCTCAAGGAGTGGAAAAGCCCAAGACCTGACCTCAGCCTTACTTTTCACTTAAAACAAACAACTGACTGTAATCTGCTGGACTGGCTAACTTCAAGGGCTCATGGATTTGCGCACCCTTTTTTTTTAGAATAATGCTTTCTTTGTATTAAGAACAAAGGTGCAGCTATTGAGGTCAACATCACATAGGGTGTTCCAATAGCAGCTAAAAACAATTTGGACAAAAGAAGGTCCAGTCGCGTGACAATTTTCTTATAAGCATGCATGTTTAAAAATGGTGAACTTGGAATGTCCTTGCTGTAATTATTTGTGGCGTTGAATTTCATTTATTTCTTTGTTTTCCTTAAAAATCCAATTATTGAACAATTTTCAACTAATCTGCCAGATGAGCGGCCTCCAATAGATCAACAACCATCACCAGGCCAGCAGGAGTATTTTCAAGGCCAGTTTCCACATCCTATGTTTCCTCCTTGGCCCATTCATTCTCCACCTGGAGCAGTGCCTGTCTTTCCAGGGTATCCCATGCAAGGCATTCCTTACTACCAGAATTATCCAGGAAATAGCCCAGTTTTTCAGCCACCATATTCATCAGGGGAGGATCCTAGAATCAATGCTGGTCAAAGAATGAGTCACAGAAGGCATTCAATGGATAGCAATACTGAACCTGAAGCTTGGGAAGTGGATGCTTTGAGAACAAGATCTCAGGATGAGACAGAAGAGAAGGAAACTTCAGGAGGTCGAGAACCTGGGAGGAAGGGAAGTCGTTCAGGTAAAAGACAATCAGGTACGGTTGTTATTCGGAACATCAACTACATTACTTCAAAGAGACAGGAGGCATCTGGCAGTGAATCTCAATCAGCTTCTGGTTCTGAAAATGACGAGGAAGATGAAGTTTTATTGAACACCACTACGAATTCCAAGCATAGGAACTCTCTGAGATCCTCAAAAAGGAAGGGAAGCCATAAAAAATCTGTGGATAAACTGAACTCGTCAGATGTGGCTAGAACATCTTATGGGAAGGAGGATGATGGTGAACACTGGAAAGCATTTCAAAATTATTTGCTAAAAGATGCTGATGAAGCTGAACGTGCTGTTGATCAAGGCATGTTTGCAATGGAAAAGAATGTTCGAGCAAAAAGGCGACAAAATACAATGGGTGATGATCCCTTAGTTATTGATGGACGAGATCCAGGTGATATTCAAGAAGGGGATGTGACAGATATGCAGAAAATTAGTGGAAACTGGACCCGCATGACTAATGCATCAAAAGATGAATTGTTGATATCAAGAAAAATGGGCCAGCCTAATGATGGTACAGGGTTTGTAAATGGTCAAATGGATCTACAGTCTGTGGATATAGATGGCGGGAGAGGTCGGTGTAGGATGAATGCAAATGATGATTTTGTAATTCATGGACGAGAAAACAAGTCAGGTTATAGAAGTTCATCATCAGATCCACTAGCTATTAATGGTTTTGAGACTGCAAAAGGTGATCTGGACAGGAGATCATCCAACAATATGGATGACGATTCATATGTAGTTTCACTACGGTCAACATCACTAGATCAAGTTGTAACTGAGGGAAGAAACATTATCGATGTGGATTCTGAGTTCCCATCAACAGTTCAGAAGACAGAAAACTTATCTAACAGGGTTGGAAGCCAAGTCAAATATGAACCAGATGATTTAAGTTTGATGCCTGAACGTGGGACAGAAAAGGGATCAATCGGTTATGATCCTGCTTTAGATTATGATATGCAGGCCTCACTACATAAGAAAAATAAGGTGGTAACTGGGCAAGGCTCTATGAAGTCAGACAAGTACCGGAAACCAAAACTCATTCCAGATACTTCAGATAGGAAGAAGACGGTAGGACCAATAAGGAAAGGAAAGCCTTCAAAGTTGAGTCCTTTGGATGAAGCAAGAGCCCGTGCTGAGAAGCTAAGAGCATTTAAAGCTGATCTCCAGAAAATGAAGAAAGAGAAGGTACTTTTCCTTGACCTTTTAGTGAGCACTCAACTCCACATTGAAAGTCTGAATACTTTCAGCAAAGTGGGGTGCTGATCTAGGCTCCAACCAGTGCTACCATGGGTTCGTTCTATCTTCCCATGGGGGATGATTTATCTATTTTACTAGCTAGCTCATTAGGAGTTATCCTCAGATTTGGAATTTCTTTTCTCTTTCAGGAAGAAGAAGAGATTAAACGACTGGAAGCTTTGAAGTTAGAGAGACAAAAGAGAATTGCTGCTAGAGGCAGTTCCACAACTGCTCTGCCAGCATTGCAGCAAACCAGAAAACAATTGCCTACAAAACTTTCCCCAGGCTCTCACAGAGGATCAAAATTCAGTGATTCAGAGCCTGGATCCTTGTCACCTCTGCAAAGGTTCTCCATCAAAAGTGTTTCTGCAGGATCGGGTGATTCTCGGAAAGTCTCTAGGTCCAGCAAATTGAGCACTGGACCTAGCACAGCTGGAAATAGATTAACTCTGTCATTATCGTCATTGTCTGAACCAAAGAACGAGAAAAGTGGTGTAACACCCGATTCAAAGGCGTCGATGGCCAGGATTAGAAGATTATCAGAGCCAAAAGTAAGTAGCAGCAATCATGCTTCAATTAAACCACGAAAAACTGGACCAGTACTGAAACCAAAATTATCCAGTGGGACTGAGATCAAGAAAATATCTGCCATCATGAACCATGATAAAAGCAAGGCGGCATCTCTTCCAGAACTGAAAACCAAAACCACTAAAGGGCATGATTTTGCCCCTGGCAATTCAGCAGCAAAAGAAATTCCACAGAAGATGCACGAAAGCAAGGCCATTGCAACTTCAGAGAGCAATGAACTGAAACAGAATGGAAACAAAATTTCACATCATAGTGATGAGGATGACAATCCAATAATTGAGAAGACTGTTGTTGTGCTCGAGCGTGAGAAGCCCTCCATTCCCTATGTACACACATCAGAGCACAAAATAGAAGTACAAGATGGATACTCTAATAACTATAAATTAGGGGAGAAAACAGATACTGTGGTGGATTATGCTGCTATTCGAGCACCAGTTTCACCACTTACCATGGATGGGATTGGTAGAAAACACACTGAGTACCAGTTACCAAAGCACCCTGGGCTTCATGAGGTAAGTGACTAGAAATGGTTGACTGGTATATCAATGCACATTACATGTAAAATAATTGTCATGTAAATTCATCTTGGAGATTTAAGACTTAGAATAAGTACGCAGTGCATTTGAAATGAACATGGTAGTATAACATTGGAAGTGTTCTTATAGCAGATATGTAGTTTTGAAATCTATTATGTTATGTTTTATTACTGGATTATACAATACATCACAACCAGTTAATAGCTCCTTTCATGTCTCAATGGAAATCTTGTGAATTGTAATGAACCTCCTTTATTGATAAATGAAACTTATAGCAAAGGTTCATCTAAGTTTATCTCTTTTCTTAAAACCTCCTTGCTGCTGTAATTATTTCTACTAAGTCCCAGAATCAATGTGATAATCTGCTTCTGATAATCTTCTCATCAGGAAAATAGACTAATATTTTGCCTCTGAATGGCAACGCAAACTTCTGTATTGTTGTAAATTCTGCACTCTTGGATATGAGTAAACCATTTTTTTTTTGCCGCGTTGGAAATCTGTTTCATGATTTGATGTTTGTTATGTATCATCTTCTGTTCTCAGGCTGCATCTGTACATGCAAGTCATGCAGAGAAGGAATCACCAAAGCTTACAAGCACCATTGTTGAGAAGCCCTACCATGCCCCTTATGCTCGGGTCTCATCTTTGGAAGATCCATGTACTGGAAATTCCGAATACGGCAAAGCACCTCCATCAAGCGTAACGGATTCAGCAGGCACAGAGACCATTAAAGCTCACGTGTCTGGTTTAAAAAGCTTGAAACTAGAAGAGATCCCTGAAGCATTGGAGAAGCCTCATGCAAAGGAATCATCGAAAGGGTTTCGACGATTGCTGAAGTTTGGAAGAAAGAGTCATACTACAGGTGAACGTAATGCAGAAATAAATCATGTCAGTTTGAATGGGTCCAAGACAGATGATAATGCTGCCTCTTCCAGTGAAGGTAAGAGCAACTATACTTTTGCCCCTGCTTTTAGTGAATAGTTGAACCTGAAGTTCCTTGGACTGCTTAGTGGTTCCACTGAATATGACTATCCATGAAACATTTAGTGAGCAAATGGTATCTTAAAATTCTTTCAGCCAAGTCTAGTTTGAAAGAATATACCACGTGATATTGGTAAAGTCAAAGGAATATACCACTAAATGCTCCCAAGGATGAGTTTTATGCAGATAAATAAATTTAAGTGCAAGCCTTAATCATGATTAATCATATGTACTTTCCACAAGATCACTATCAATTTTTGGTTGTTGCACCAGTTCATACATTGAAGAATCTTATCTCTCAAGATGAAACCCTCACTGCTGGCTCCAATCAAAAGAGTAAGCTCTCTCCTATGCCCACATCAAACTCATCATATAACACTGTTGTTCATAGATTTAGTTGTCACTAAGATACAAAAAACTTGGCTGCAGCTTCTCGTCACTTCTCATTGCTATCGCCCTTCCGAAGTAAGACAGGTGAAAAGAAGTTGACTACTTGATAGCTGATATGTGGATGTACCAAAGCAGAAAGCTGGTCTTGTTTTGCACCATTTTTTTGTGCTTTGTTGATTTTCATGTCTTGTAATTGAAAGAAAGGTATGTTAGTTTCATTACGCATATCGGTCAATGTACATTCACATTCAATTTCTAAATTTCTTTTGATTCATTAGGTTGTTGACTTGTTGCTCCCACTCCTATTAAAGTACGACAGTGTTGATAGATTGTTAGAAGTTTTTGACATGGCTTACTTGGAATAAGATATCCTGGAATCTTCACAAATGTAAGGCAAAAGCCTCAACAAACAGCAAAACGAAGCTCCCCAAAATCTGAGGAGGTTTTGGGAGGAAATGGCCCATCTAGGATTTTGTAGACTTCTTGTCCAAACTAAGGTACACCAAGAAGCAATGCGGGAATATGTATCCAATCACTTGTTGCTATGGGCACCAGCACCAAAACTTCTGTGGAATCTGCTTGCTGTTGGCATCTGGCTACTTTGTTACTAAACTTAAAATTTTCCTTAACTGAATCAAAGTGGAAATCTAATGTTGTCACATTTTAGCTGAACAAAAAAAAACTTAGAAGTATAAATTCTACGATAGTGAAATTATAAATTACAACTGCCAATCGCATGCCTATGCCATGTCGAATGGAAAATGACAAGGAGCTTATTGTGTTATCATACAAAGCTGAAACGGTGATTTTCTATCATTGAAATTTTTTTATTTTCCTATTGCTTCCAAGAGTTCTCACTGCATATGTGCCTGCCAGATAAAGAGTACGGAGAAAACACATGTTTTAATCAAAGCGAATAACAATGCATGAAATGTTGCTTTTGCTCATTCTAGTTAAAGCCTCCTTCGCCAAGCACTCGGCAGCCTCTTGGGGATCCTCCAAGTGTCCGATGAGATGCACTGCTTCTTGATTATTCATTGTCTGGATAAGTATCGAAGTTAAGCGAATGTCTCTAAGTGTACGATAATTATTAGGACAGATGGAGTGTATGTTATGGTAATTAGATATATCTTACCTCCCATATGCCTGTGCTTGCTATGATGACAAACTCAGTATCAGAGTCAATTCTTTCAGCGCCAACAGCAAGCTCGGAGCCTTTAGATTTCTTGGTGCTTGCTGCATCGCTGGATTTCCACGATAACATGCTTCCTGGATGCACAAAATAGCACCCGGTATCAGATCACGTAGGTATATATATAACTGTTAGATTGCTTTTCCATTGCATGTAGACTCCCATGTCATTAATTTTCCGTTTTTTTTTATATATATTTTTTTTCTGGATGACCAAAAACCCTTCTGTAACTTTCTGGCGAAACAATGTAGAGTGCGCAGCTTGTTAAAATTTTCCGCATCACTCCAGCAAATATCGTTGATCCTAACAGGCGTTGTACTTGTTTTTAAAGAAATTCTTAAAAACATTTGGGTTACGTTGTCTGATCAGAATTTAATAGCATATACATCCACTTTAGTTGCAAAAAGACTGGAGTAAGGAGTGCTCCATACCGGAAAAAAGCCTGTGAGACCAATGCCTTCTGGCTGTTTGCTGGTGCTTGCTTTTCATCTGATGAGCCACGCCGTCTCTGCACACTACAACTCTAAAGTCACCCATGTTAGCTGTCACAAGCTTCTCTCTGTTGATCACCATAACAGATGCCGCACCTGCTTTCAATGCCTCAACTGACTTCTGTGTCTCCCTGATCTTTGCTCTTGCAGCAAGATACGCTTTTCTCATCATCTCCTTACTCTTTGTCGTTATCTGAGACTGCAAGCCATCTTGTAATGTCACATAGCTATAGACAAAGACTTGAAAGTGAAACAAGTACATCTTAAATATTCTTTTATGATCACAGTTACATGCATAATGGTTCTGCTTGCAGGTTCATTAGTTGACTTTCTTCAGTAACAAAATTGTAAACGAGAAGTTTCCATGCTTTTTTGCCTTGTATGCTACTGCACAGGTAAATGACCTGCACCTTTTCATTTGGGCATGATTTCAGCTGTGAAGGTCAATGCATTAGCATAATTTCCAAGTCAGTGATCACAACTTTTTTTTAGTGTTAGTCGTCATTTTGTCGTACTATGATATTCGTGCGCATGAAAGAAAGCATGAGAATGAGCAAGCATTGGATGTCATCTTGATTACCTCGCTGGGGTTCCTATAAAACAGGTGGGATTGCAGATAGTTGCTGACTCCATGTCCAATTTGTGCATCGGAAATTCCGAAATACCACAACTCCAGCTCCGCTATTTGCTCTCTCTGAACCACTACAGAGTCAGAGTCTGACTCATCTGCACCACCTTTAAACGACTGATCCTCCACGACATGATATCCATGCGTTATTGGCATCATCCATGAAGCCTTCTTTGCCATACTAGCCGTTCTTTTCTTGCGCCAATTTCCAAGAAGAGGGCGTTTTAGCCGAAATGCCTGAAATTTTAACAAGCGCGTTAATGAAATGACCATTCCACACAATTTGACTTTCAATGGCAAATTCCAAAATCTCAAGTCTCCCAGCACCAAAAAATTGCTTTTGAACTTTACACTGCCTTTCCTTGACAGTTTCAAAATCTTAGAAATACATGAATCATTGTTATACAAGCAAATATTTAAGGATTATGATCATAGCAGTTCCTGAATCGTTTTTATTGTTCGATACTGATTTCTTGTAGAATTGTAGCCATAAACACAATAAAAATGATCAACTCGATCTTAATCTGATTGTTCAAGAACTCGAGATAAGAAGACTACCCTGCCCAGTTGGATACGATCCTCAGAAAGTGAAAAATGAATCAAGATGAAAACCATACACAGCATGTTGGACGTATAAAAACTTTGAACCAATCAAGAATTCAATTCCGCTGTTCATTTCTCACAACCTTTTGAACGTCAAGAATTATGAAAAGACCACCACGAAACCTGTAGGCATACCTTGAGCTTTCGATGAAGATCTTTGAGTCCCATGTTTCTCCCTGGAAAACTGATGATAGAGACTGCTTTATGCATACCCTTGAACACGTAGTATTTGAAGGCCAAGATATATATACGTATACTATAAGCAAATCAAAAGGGAATGGTTTTGGAAAATTACAAGAAAGAGGGAAGGAGGGTTGGAGAGAGGGGTGGAGGAAGGGAAGGAGACAGTCGTGCTTGGCAGAAAGCTTTGGTGTTTGCTTTGAAAATGAATCAAAAGAGAAGTTTGAAGTCAATCTATGGTCTAAAGGTGTAAAAGACTATTATCAAGTAGTGCTATCTTTAGGTCACTGTATTAAATGGGAAATTTATGGGTTTTTATTTTATCTGTTGAAGAACATGAAGCCTTATTGCAGTCGGTTTCTACCTTCTGCCATTTTCGTTAAATGCCATGTTAAACACATAATAATAGTCACCTGTTTGAGTGACTCTTGTTCAGTTTTATCATAAATGGTCATCAAATTTGTTTGGCACTCTCTGATTAAAAACTTATTTCGAGCTATATTTATTTTCAAACTATTTATTCTCTGATTAAAATTCAGTAATTTAGCTAATACGGTCAAAAACTCGGGTGATATATAACTAAATTGGTTTCAAGTTTTTTTTTTTAAAAAAAAAACTTATTTAAAATAACATTATGTTAAATTTTTAATTTATTTTATTCAACTAACTTTTTTTTATTAAAAAAAACTAAAACAATTTGGTTTTGAAATATTAAGCATGTGATGAAGGAAATGGCGAAAAACAACCTTCTTGAGCAAAAACCTCATTATTTTTTTCCCCAAAGACTTGACAAGGGTTAGGCATGCATGTCTTCAATTAAATCTTTTTCATGACTCTCTCAAGGCTCTTTTGGTGAGCAGTCATGTAAATTTGAGCCACGGGCAGCTTTGTTCTTTCTGGCTATAATTTCTGGCTGGAATTATATTTGTAATTATTTTTTAAAGTATTTTTTATTTAAAAAAATAAATTAATAATATTTTTTTATTTTTTAAAAAATTATTTTTAAAATTAGTATATTATATTAATTTGTAATAAAAAAATTAAATTTTTTTAAAAATATTTTTAAAAAACACTACAATAAATTAGTACATTGTCGTCGTCATTACACTATTAAATTAGACGCATTGATTCATGCCTGTACTATTTCCTAATCTATCGGTAAAACAAGGCAACTCGTGCCCATGCTTGCCGGCAATCGTCTTTGACGGTCAGAACAATGGCTATTATGTTTTTAGATATTTCTTACAAGTAATTTTGATTTAAAAAATATTAAATTAATATTATTTTAGTGTTTTTCTATAATTTCAATGTATTAATGTTAAAAATAAAAAAATTCAAAAAATAATTATTTTAATATATTTTCAAATAAAAAATTATTTAAAAAAATACTTATACGCTGTAATTCCAAACAACTTCTAAATACTTGACGAGCAATAATTTTTTTTTTCATGTCCGTGTATATTCGTAGAAATCTTCATTAATCTTTATTAGGATTGATATTCATTATATTTTTATGAATTATGGTAAATAAAAAGACTTTAAATTATAATTTATTGCTGAATGAAATCATGAATGACGACACAATTTTAAGTCATCAGACAATACCAAACAACGTTGGCTTAAGAAAATAGAAGTGTTAACATACACATCAAAGCCTCATTTGGCTTCAAGTTTGCGACCATTTTCTAGTATATGAAAATATTAAATTATGATATGATAACGCTTTTGAAAACATAAACTGGTAAGAGTTCTAAACAAGGATGACGATGAATTCAAAGATTTCTCCTTTTGATAATGCCTTCCTCTGTTTTTATTTTCTTTGGTGTTATAATAGAAATTGTTTTTTAAAATATATTTCTTTCGAAAATAATATTTTTTAATTTTTTAAAATTTATCTTTTAGCATATCAAAACAATCTCAAAATACAAAAAAATATAATTTAAAATAAAAAAAAATTACTTTGAAGTCTAGAAAGATACAATTACTTTTGTTTTAAAAGTAAAGAAAGAAAGATAACAGGGAATGGCAGGCAGGTCAACAGAACTAAAGCTAGATAAACATGATTCCATATTAGTTCCTTGTGTAGGCTACTAAGGTTGGTTGCACTCATGGATCAATGTCGGCTTATGTAACATTAATTTTCATCTGATGCTATTATATTCAGTAAAAATGCATTGTTTTCCCAGCTAGTTGAAAGATCAATGATCTTCCGCCTTTTGTTTCAAGCTACTACACATGGGGATGCATCTGAAGGTCTTGCCAGAAGTGGCAGAAATTTAGGGTTAGAAATATATCAAAATGATATATATTTTTTTATTTTTTTAAAATTATTTTTAATATTAACACATCAAAACAATTTAAAAATACTAAATAAAATAATAATTTTAAATAAAATCCAAAAATTTCAATATTTTTAAAAACACGAGTTAAATCACATTTTCAAACTCGGTAAAATGAGTGTATCGTGGTGTTCTTTGAAAAGGATCCTTGCTAATCTCAAGGACAGAATGCTCGGAAATCCTCAGTCACAAGCAAACTAGTCGTGAGACAACACATTCTACTGTTGATTCTGCTGCATCTGAGGTTATTGCAACACAAACTGGTGATGGTGAAAATATTGCTGAATCTGAGGGGTCTAATAATGTACTTAAGTCATCACCCAACGACACTGGAGATAATTTCAACATGTAGAATTAACACAACAGCCTTTGCTGTTATGGAGATGCGTGGATCTACTGATAAAATTGAGCATAACGAGCGTGATAGCACTCTGTTCAAGTTGCAGGAGCTATAATTTCGAGGTGATAGTACTGTTCGAGTAGTAAGAGTCATAATTTCTGATAAACCAAACGAGGTCTAGCTTGAAAATGGGAAGAGGCTGAATGGGGAATCGACATTTGGGACATTTACATGCTATTGATAGTTGATTAGAACACCATCTGTTAGATGATCTTGATAAAAATCAGATAACACACATCAAGATTAAATATAAAAACACAAGGGTGAAATTGAAATTTTTTTACCAATGTATGGGTGATATAATGGATTAGTCCAACAGAAAATTGATAATAAAAATAACCAAAGGATAAAAAATTAACAGTGCACTTGATAGAAATCATATTTAATAACAAATAAATGGTGCCGGATGTTTTTGATCGATGAAGGGTGTACCGGCATAATGTGTTTTTTGATCCACTAAGTAGCAGCACAAGGCAGAATGCATGTAAATAGTGACACTTAATGCTGGCCAAGTAAGAGTGACTTGAGGAGAACCCACAATTTTCAACGCAAAAAAAATAGCAACAAGATCACAAAATATAAATAAGGTAGCAAGATGAAATTGACCACAAAATCTTAAATGTATAGAAACTGCTCTTAATCTGGGAGTCAACTGAAAACCAACTGAAAAACATCCCAGTAAAACCTGGCATCATATTGATAACAAAATTGGAAGTCTCTAAACAGGTAACACTTAAGCAGCATTTTCTTTCTTCAACTTTGCAAGTTCTTGCCTGATCAATCCACCCCTCTGCAAGTGTATATAACAAGATTATAATTGATTCAGAAAGAAAGAAAGTATCGAAATTAAAAAAATCACGCAAAAGAACTTTGCTGAAAGCACAGAGCCAACAACGATGAATTTCTCCAAAGTGAACTAAGAACTTAATATCAAACAATAGAAACAGAAGTTCTTAATATAATTCAAACCTAGTAAAATAAGCTAGGGGAATCGAATCGGAAAGTAATGCATTGTGATATTTCAAGAAACAATTGTTTAAAGCACTATCACCAACCTTGATCTTAGCCAACATCAACTTGAACCTATCAAAGTCATTGAGAGCTGCCCTTCTCTGCTGGACAATCAGCCTTCTGCCCCAGGAGCTTTTCTCCCACTTGTTCTTAACATCTATCATCACAGAAACAACACAACTCAATGAATGGTAGGTATAATGACCCTCAAATTTCAGCAAAATTATTGTCCTCACCAGCCTTCTCCATAGCTTCAATCAAAGCCTTCTTCTTTGGAACCCGGTTGATCTCAATCTTGATATCGGTAAGTGAAAGCCTCTTGAAGTTCATTTGGCTCCTCACCATATCCGGGGCATCAACTAGAGCCTGTAAATAAAAGACATACAATTGCAATCAATGTAAGGTGACCAATTCCACGTATGAACAAAAAAATCACAGAACCAAAAGACATTTGACAAAAACTAAACACACATCCTAAACAATTTCATGAAGACTAAACACCGTCAAAGACGTAGACTTCAGAATAAAAATTACATACAAAAAACTGCTTTCCTCGGACCATCTACATTAATCCTAAACATCCTAAGCTCCATAGAAATTCAAAGTCTAATGCTTACAAGAAACAGAACAATCACGCACAGACGAAGTAACAGCGTACATTAAAAAAATTATTACAATGCCGGTATGCATATGAAACTCTAATTCTTAATGGGTATTTTTCTGTCATGTTCGATTGCTCAGGCCTTAAAAAAATGCCTTTCGAATGAGTCTAGCAAAACGCTTCTCGATTTCTTTATCGTTTCTTTATGACAAAAAAAAATTAACAGGAAAAATAGAAGCAAAAGAAGCAGTAAGCATAAGTTAAGAAACATGAGAGAGAAAGAGAGAGACGTACGCGGTTCTGGTCGATGACATCGACGATGACAACGAGCCTGCCGTATTCTTTTCCATAGTTGACAAGAGCTACCCGCCCGATCTCCACGTATCTCTTGAAAGGCTACAAGACCGAATCACAAACACGAAGTGATTGCCGTCAGATTAAGAGAGACATGAGAGAGTTGCAGAGTTGAAGAGAGAGAGAAGAAGCTCACCATGTTGGGTTCGTGCGCTGTGTGTGACCGTGAAAGCAAAGAGCGAGCTAAGGAAGATGCAGAAATGACAAGGGGTTAGGGTTTTTTCTTTTTATATACTTCGTTTTGTAGAATATTTTGGGCCATCCCATTTAGGGTTTGTATTTGGGTTAATGGATTGGTTCCGAGCTGGTAAAAGCTATTGGGTCTTACGAGGTTCGGCGGATTCGGACAGGACCTACTATTAGGCCATAGAATGCTAATGACTTTGGGCTTCGTTACGAGTGTTTTCTGTTTTTCTCCTTTTTTTACGAGTTGTTTTGGACCTTTTGGTGGTCCCCTTTTATGTTTTTAATTATTTTTTTATCTTCTAAAGTTATTTGTTTTTTTTTTTAAGAATTATAAGTAAAAATTATTGGATAGAAAATCAAAAACAAATACCGGTGGTATTTTCCGTAGTTTTAAAATTTCATGATTGATTTTTTTGATGTTTTTTTATTTCCTGTTTTAGATAATTGATCCATATCTTGAAGATTTTATGTTTTTTTTTTTTTTGATTTTTTATGTTTTCTAAAACTGAATTTTAGGTTATAAGCTAAAATTATAAGCTAGCAATAGTTGTTGTTCATTTTTATGATTCAAAAATATTTTTAAAAAAATTTAAATTTTTTTTATGTTTTGCTTATTTCATATTAATATGATTTTAGTGTTTTTAAATTATTTTAATGTGTTGATATCAAAAATAATTTTTAAAAAATAAAAATATATTATTTTAATATATTTTTAAGTGAAAATCAACCACAACCATACTTTCAAATAAGCAAATATTCTTAGCACCTAAGTGAAATCTTAGATTATCATTCTAACATAAAACCATTAATTTCAAGTGTGTTTTACATGATTTATGTTTATCTTGGAGTCATAATTCAAAATTTATTTTTCATAATTAATTTATAATAAAAACAAGTTTAGTTGGAAGGGTGTCTGGTAAGAAAACAACTCAAAACAACTATTTTAAAGAAGAACAAAACCCCTCCTTAAGCTGCTCTGACAAGAACAAACTTACAACTGTAGCAAGATCTAAGAACCTAGAAGGATGGTAAAATGATGGTGCTCTTATAACTTGCGCCTCTGACATTACAAATCTATGTCTAATATATAGCTAAATCCATACTAAACGAAAAGCCAATGGTGAATCATCAACGATTCAACCTTACTAGCTTAGATCAGTGACCATAACATTGATAGCAACAGCGAGGAGAAGGCACCTTTGATCGCATCATTGTATTCCAACACAGCAAGATTTCTCCAGACAGGCCAAACATGAGCAATATAAAACATTAAGACACTTCTTTCACAGGTTGTGATGAATGCATTTCCATGGTATGAAGGCATATTTTGGCATGAAATGTGCGCAGACTAGACAATGGATGCACATTCACAAGTCATTTTCTATCCCTGACCATACCCTGTCTTCTTAAGCTAGATAGGAACAGAACCCTAACCTGTCAGCAGCTTCCCCCACCCTATGTAAGTCTCTGCCAAATAGGAATGTTCAATTGAAATACTGAAGTAAGTTCTTTAATTATTCTAACACTGAGATAATCCACCACAACGTAACATATCAGAACCTTCTGTCCCAAAAAGGAATCCTTAGCTTCTATCTTATCTTCTTTATCTCAGGAGACTGAGGCGTCATTATTAAGTTTATCTCATGGCATCTAAAATCTATATTCTACTTGAATTATGCCCTTCAGCGGTTGCGTTTTGCACTTTGAGGACTGCTAAACTGCTTGTTTATATCAACTGTCAAAAGAATTGATTCCCCTTTTAGCTTGCAATTCTTCTATTCCTCGAAGAGGCCAAATCGGATGGAATTTTTTCTTATCCTAATATTTTTTTTCTTATTTCTTTTAGTTTTTTTATGTGCATTCCGTGTTGAAGTATCTCAAGGTTGTTTTGTAATTAATCATTTGTCAATGGCTTTTAGAGGTTTGATTAGAATGATATGTGAAAGTCTTTTTCTTTCTGCACAACGATCATAAGAATTTTGACAATTTGGAATCATTGAGCCAAATCATCAATGTCATCTATGCCTAATTCTACTACTTGTTGGAAAGGTAATTTTTTTTTACTTTATTAAATAAGCACCCATTCCTGGAAGAAAGAAGCTAGCAAAACGTTTTACCTTTTTAAGGGTTTGTTTTTTTCTTTGCAAACCATGGAGGATGCATGATGAAAAGGTTACTTGGAGCATTCACAAGCAGAAAAAACATACCCACTGGCTCATGCAAAACATGTCTTCACCTTTTTATGGTTTTGTTTGATGCATTGTACACTGGTAGTAGTGGAGGGCCTTGCTGCTTGTCCAAAGTGTTTCACAGATCAATGATCTGGACAAGTATTCACATGGTTTCTATCTTCTTTTCAGTCTTGGTTTCCTTTCTAGATTTTTAACAGTTAGTTGCAAGTTGTTGGAAACTTTCAGCAACGCTGGACTCTTATCTTATGACTGGAAAGTTTATGGCCGTTCCGTTCTGTTCTTATTTGAGAGCATGAGAAAATAGAATTAACTCAGATTTCTAAGCCTTTACTCGTAATCTTTTAGACTCCAAACTTCAACCAGCAAATGGCAAAAGGCCAGTGCCAAAAGGGAACGCGCCATGCCTCTGCAGATCGGTTTTAAGAATATTCTCCTATGATAGCCATTCATTGGGCTACACATCTTCGCTATGGCAAGAACCTCTGGCTATTATATAGGCTATAGAAATAATGGAGCAAGCACTTAGTAGTGGCAATAAAGCATGATTACATATGTGGAATCCATTGTAAAGCATGCCTGTCTAAGAGTAGCAGGTTTTATTGGGCTTTTGTGTATCACACTAATTTACCCACCTGAAACAA
Organism: Populus nigra; assembly: GCF_951802175.1. NCBI lineage: Eukaryota > Viridiplantae > Streptophyta > Magnoliopsida > Malpighiales > Salicaceae > Populus > Populus nigra. The sequence continues at coordinate 4,885,572 of NC_084861.1, read as the reverse complement.
TAGTGTTGAATCACCGAAAATTCCTCTCATTTGATATAGATGGAAATCTCACCGAAAGCTATCTGACAACCGTGCTGATTAATTTAACCATGCATCTGAGTATAGTTAGGTCAATTTTCCCTTTTGCTCAAAACATAGTAAGGCATAGTTAAATTGGAATATTCTCAACTTATTTCAGGTACTGAAGTTGGCCATTTGGCTTGGTGGGGACTGCCAGGAATCTCATGTATAAACCATGAGGAAGGCATTTTTCCTACTTTCGGTCCTTTTCTTTTCGTTTTTATTTTCGCAGAGGATACACATATCTTGAGAAACATTGTACTACTAATTTATTTTTTTTAATCCTGTCCTTTTAGGGCTATAAGAACTCCTCTACTCTGCAAAGAGACTCAGAAGGAGCTGAAACATGGAAGAAGGTGAAGAGGTCACTATTGCAGAAGATCAGAGGGTAGTGGACATTAGTCTTAAGGACCTTGCAAAGAAACTAGAGGAATTTGCCAAGGCCAGAGATTGGGAAAAGTACCACAGTCCAAGGAATCTTCTTCTTGCAATGGTATTGGCCTATCTTTGTTAAATTTGTTCAGAGTAATCATGTGGAGATCTTTTATGCATGTGCCATGTAATGTTTCTTCTTTGCTACATAGTTGAATGTCCCTGTGTATGGCAGTATGGCTCTCTCGATATGTTCGTTTGATCAATGTCTTCAATTTATTATGATGATCAGTTGAATCTAGGGACAACTTTTCTTCTAGTTTAATCATCTATGTCAAAGCCGAAACGTGACGAGTCACTGACGGGAAGGACAACATTAACCACGATAAACTTTATTTTTTTGAGCAGGACGAAAGGATTCACAAATTGGTTGGGCGTTTACTACTGTGAGATTGTTTTTTTTTTTTTTTTGTCGCAAACTGTGTTTTATTTCATAATTTCAGAAAGAAGTTCCACAAAGACTGTTAACAGAACAAATATGTAGCTGAAGGAGGTTTCAATGGCTACTTGAGACGATTTCAGACACCAATTTTATGGCAGAATAAGGTGGTGGGGGGGGGGTGGCCAGAGGAATCTCTTCAGCCAAATTGCTCAAGTTTGGAATTGTACTTGAGGAATTTCTGAAGGTGCCCTTGTCCTTCCATCTGTGAAGCTTGAACCACTGGCTAATAAAGGGTGTATAAATATGCTTCTTTTTGTCTTGTAGCTGTGATGGTGACAATATACATGGGTTATTATAGGCTAAAATCTTCCTGATGATGGACTGAGTTTTTACACCATCTAATATTTGATTGACTCCCTTTTCCCCTCTGGTATTTGATGTGTAGGTTGGTGAGGTAGGAGAGCTATCGGAAATATTCCAATGGAAAGGAGAGGTGGACAAGGGGTTGCCAAATTGGGAGGAATCCGACAAGGAGCATCTAGCAGAAGAGCTATCTGATGTCCTGCTCTACCTCATAAGGCTGGCTGATATTTGTGGGGTTGATCTTGGTGATGCTGCCACCAGAAAAATTGTTAAGAATGCTATCAAATACCCGCCCAAGGCCTGCTGAAATAGCAGTTTGATTTAACTCTGCTAGTTTTGTTTTGTGAGCTTGAAACAAACATTTTGATGGAATCCTTGTGGAGACTATGTGATAGACTTATCCTTTTTGTTTATTGTTTTGGGGATTGGATAGTATATAGGCTGCAAAACACAACTGAGCTCTTGTGGCTTGGGAGCTCCTTTTTTGGTGGCCTGGATAATTTCTGAAGTATTGCTTATGCCGTTTGCTACAGCCAGGCTTTTTTGCCAGGTTACCCGCCTGGTTTAATCGGAAGAATAGTGCAAAAACGGCCCAATAAATTACGCCCCGGAATCCAAATCAATAGTTCGTTAGCCACCCACCAAGCGGATAGACGTGTTTATGAGAAAATAATAATAATAATAATTAAAAAAAAAAAAGAAGAAGCTAAAGCTGAACTCATTTCACAATAGTGAAAATGATGTCTTTTCTCTACCCAAAAAAAAATTATTTACTTTTGATTTGGAGATATTTTATTCTTTTTACGCCATTAGTAATTAAAGATTTAGGCAGGGTGTAATTATCTTTTTAACCTTTTAATATAATAAAATAACCTAATTACCCTTTAAATTAGAAATTTTAAAATAAGAGAGTTATTTTGGCTTTTTTTTTAAATGCAATAAAACAATAATTTTGCCCTTGGAATAAAAAAAAATTAAGTCATACATAAAGGAACATTTTGATATTTTCAAATAGTTTTTACTTTTATGAAATCCAGAATCGTGTTTTTATCTTTTAAGTTTGATAAATTAATTTTTTAATCTAAAAATATATTGGCATGTATGATGTAAGATGTTTTTTGGGTGACGCATGTTATACTTTTTCATGACCAAAGTTGCTCTTCCACCTATCATTGAGTACACCGTTATGTTCTTTTTCTAGTGGTGTAACACATGTCAATGGAGGTGAAGTAATGTATTATTGGTGGACTTTTTTTTTCTTTTTTTTTTCTTTTTTCCTTAAAAAAATACAAGTTTGTCCTTTTTTTACTATTTTAATTCTGGTTTTTATTATTTTGATTTCTATTTTTTATTCTTAGCTCTTTTATAAATTTTTTTTTTTTTAATTTCATCATTTAATCTCAAATTATCATGTATTGTTTATTCAAATTTGATCTATATTATTTTGATTTTTAATTTTTACCTTGATCATTTTATAGAAATTTTATTAGTTTTTAATTTCACCATCTAATCCAAATTTATGGTGCATTATTTTTTTTACAATTTGATTGTAATTCTTTTAATTCTTTTATCCTTATGTTAATGTTATTATTTTTTTCAATTTAACTCTAAAATTGAAACTTATTGTCGCCTTCTAATTTATTTTTTAGTTTGATTTTAACCCTCATTTTTTTTGTTGCTATTTTTATACTTTAAATATTTTTGTGTATTTTTTTATGATTTTATCATTCAATGTTTTATTTTTTGAGGATCGGGCTTCGCGGTTTTTCCATGTATAGTGCTTCCAGTCTGATAACTCGAGTCACGAGTTTAAAAAGTTAACAAGGGTTGATTTTATCCTGAACTATGTGGTTTTGCAAGGTTTTTTTTTTGTTATCATATCATTAAGTAAAAAATAATTTAAAAAAAACAAAATTGATAAACCTTGTGGAGACAATGATCCAAGACACAAGTTTGATCAATTAAACCTAGAAGCCCAAGTTAATCTAATATATCACTGTCTCATTATTAAATAAAAATATCATCTTGAAATGTTTTTTAAGGTTAAACTGTACTTTTTATCGGCTATTCAAATTGTTTTTAATTTTATCAAGTTAACTGAATCACGTATAAATACCACTTATATGATTTTATTTGAAATTCAAGTTAAATAAATAATCAAGGTAAGAGTTTTTAACTATATCAAATTTAATAATAATATCAAAAAATTTCTCGTAACCTAAATATTTATTTTAAAAAATTAATCTAATATCCAGTGTAGCCGGGCTAGGAAACTAGTCGAATACTTATGGCCAAAACTATTCAAGAACAAATATTTGCCGTACAATCCAACCGGATACAGATAGATATTAACAGGACCCTCAAAAGGGTCGGTCCAGCTATTGAGCTGATAATGCTCAAGCGGGTGTGGATAGCTGACTCCAAATGTAACAGGCGAAAGACCTGGCTTCAGTTTTATATAATTTTTGTAAATTCATTTAATTTGTTTTTTTTTTACTCGCATAAAAGATATAAATATATTTTTTTGAAATTAATTTTCAAATTAAATTAAATATCTATTATAAAATTATGTTAAAATTTAGCTACTAACTTGTATTATTTCCCATTTTCAAAAATATTTTCTTTTCTTAAAAGTCATTTCTTTTATTTTTCTTTATGTTGCTTTAAGTATTTTATATATATATATATATATATATATATACACTCCTAGTTATAACACAAAATATCTAAATGATCAGATTGGAAGGTGCTGCCTGGACGGTTAAGGTTGGATATCTCTCACAATGCAAGAACACTAGGCTAAGTTTATATGATTATATCCTCTGACAAATAACAAAGAGCCAAACAATCAGATAGTTGTTAGGCTTTAATTCTATGAGGTCTGTCCTTGACGATGGTGAATCATCTTTATCGGAGCTCATCAGCCCCTCAGCGAAGCCAGCAAGCTTCGGTTTCGAAACGTGAAAGCGACTAACCGACTCCACCGAACTTTCTCCTCTCTTCTTTTCTTCTTCTAAAATATCAAAGGCGATCATCGCTTTATCAAATGATTCTCCACTTCCAATGGTACTATCAGATTCTTCGGCATCTCCTTTCCCTTAAAAATCAAATCCAACCCAATCCAATCACACCAACATATCTTCTCTTCCTGTTCTTGTACTGATACTGAAATTGCCGGTAGATCTGATTAAAATTCAAATCTTAGATTACTGCATATTTCTTTAATTTTTTATTCAGATTTCTAACTCTCTTTTCCTCTTCTTTTTTTGTATGAAAAGGTTGTTGCAGTGAAATAGACGATGGGGGCTGATGGTCTAGGAACTGTGTTTACACCATCATTGGAAGGAATGAAGCACGTCAAATCCGATCACGGAGAAATGCTCACTAAACCTTTCTTGGATGTCTGCAAATTGATTTTGCCTGTTATCGGTCCGTTCTGCATCTCTTCTCTTCAGTATGGTGGTTGCCCACCGCATTACCATACTAAAAGCTTTACGAGTCTGTTTGGCATTACCTTTTTTTAAAATAAAAAAAACTCCTGACAAAAATAAGTTTAGTTAGAAGTATATTATGCAAAAAAATGATTTACATCAACTCTTTTTACTCATAGAAAAATGATAAATATGTTTTTGTTAGAAATAATTTTTGACATGTCATTTTGTAAGTCATGCCAAACGCCAAACGCCAAACGGACACTTGTTATTTCTTTTATGAGATTCTTCACTGTAATGATTTTATTTTATTTTATTAGTCTTCTGGATTATCATATCTTCTTGCATTATTCAACTACTACTAGATGCTTGGTTGCAAATTGAACTCCTGTAGTACTTCTGATGACAGATAAGTTTGGAGCTGCCATGACCCTTGTAAAATCTGATATCGGTACGGTAAGGGATTATTTCTTCCTATCTGCTTACTTGCTTATATTAGTTATGTTATCTGCATATTTTTTTTATAACATTGCCTATGATGGGCATTTGAGTACTGTGCAGATGATACATGGTATTTTCTTTATCACTTTTGGAATGTGATTTGGCTTTTTTTCCTCGTCTAATATTGACTCTAGGTTTTTACTTGTAGAGATTGGAAAACAAGTATTTGTCTGATCCGTCTAAATACAACCACTTATACACTATGATTCAAGAGGAGGTTGATGCTAAAACAGCCAAAGGATCTTCCAGTTGTACCAATTGTCTTCTTTGGCTAACCAGGTACATGCTGCAGAACCTTGGCAACATATTTTGTTTTGTATTTTAGCTTGTCATTTGCATGCCATTTTGGTATAATGGAGAGATTGTTTTTCTTTAATTTTCCAGTGTGATAAATTTTGAGCATGTTGATCATTGCAAAGTTTGGTGCAAAAGAGTTATTGAGGATAAAGATATTTTAAGGCTTTATTTATCTTATTTTATTCAAACCATGTCACATCAGATTTTTGAATATGTCCCACTGGAACAGCCTCAGTGCATACTTTTCAAGTCATGAAAGGCATGCAAGATGAAACGCAGAACAAGGAATAGGATAAAAGCAGATAATTTTAGGCATTGATTCTTCACTAGATAAGAATCTTGGCAAACTAGAAAAAAAATCTTATTTACACTTTGTGACTGACAGTCATTGCCTATCCTCTTATTATTAAGGAATTTACAATTTTATGCTCTAACGTGTTTTATCACTCTTGAATGTCCTTAGAGCAATGGATTTCCTTGTGGAACTGTTCCTGAATTTACTTGCACACCCAGATTGGACAATGTCACAAGCCTGTGCAGATTCGTATGGCAAGACACTGAAGAAATTTCATGGCTGGGTTGCTAGTTCATATTCCACTGTAATGTCTTTGATCTATTCGATTCAATCTAATTTTTTCTTTATATTAGTGGAATTTGTATGCAATGTGTCTTGCTTCCCATTGAATCTCTGAATTAATTTGATGCTTTCAAATTATGTTTTTGAAAATTATTCCATTCACGTGCTAAGGTTTTAGAAATTTTATGAATTCTTCCTGTAAATTTACTGCTTCCGTGTATTCTCTCGTATCTTTAAACCTGGCTTCCTCCATTCTTCACTTTTTCCCCCTTCAGTTTTATGGATTTAAGTGCAAACTCACATGAAGTATGGTTGTATTGATGACAAGGATTTGATTAGAAAAAGTAATGGATTGCCGTAGCTATGCAAGGATACCTTAGTCCTCATACTGCAGAAGTTTAATCAATAAATGGGAATGTCATTTTACTCCCTCCAGCATTACTAGAATATTAACTATATGCTATACATCATAGCTAAGACTGGTGCTGAGTTATCTGAATGACTTTTTGAGACTTCTTGACGTATTTCACGCTGGATTACAGGTTGTCATGAAGCTTGTTCCAGACAGGAAGAAGTTCATGGAAGTAATTTCTGGCCCAGGCAATGTTTCTGCTGACATGGAGCAATTCTGTACAACCTTTCCTCCATTTCTTGAAGAGAATCACAAGTTCCTGGTAAAGTGTTTCCATAACTGAATTGCATGGTCAGTGATACCCAATATCTTTGTAACTGCTTAATCTAAGGATAGTATACTTCATATTTGACAATTAGGATCAAGGGGCCAAATTAAAATGCCAATAATGAAATATGAAATGTCAACCAAATTTACTGTTTTTATTTTATTGTTAGATAGCCCAAATCTATGTCAGTGTCTGTTCCTTGCTTTCCTGTTCGTGCCTAAGTTGTAAGCTACGGCATTACCAGTACAATAAGAAAGGATGGCAAGTGGAATCAACTATGCTAGATTCCATATGTGGTGTGTACTCAGCATAAAGGAACCAAATACACTCTGAAACTTGGGAATTTCGGAGGTTTGAAGGAAGGGCCAGAAAGTCTAGTGGGCTAGTTGGAGATTTTTTGTTATAGGAGCAACATTGTTGTGTAATGTCACTTTATACTTGTTTTCTCACCAATTCTATTTTGTTGATGCAGGCTAGTGTTGGTCTGGATGATATGAAAACTTTATAATTGAGGAGATCCTTCTGATGACCGGCAGTGGTTTTGGTTACCTTTTCTCCCGTTGATTTAGCTTCAAAAACTTTTGACGTTAGAGCTACTTCAAATTATACAGCTATTTACTCTTCCATTCAACTCTTCTGTTCAACATGTTTTATGATAACTTCAATTTTTTGATTTAGTCTTTGCTCTCTAGCGTTCTGTATGGTTTGGGAGCAGGTATTGCGCACTGAGGAAGGCAGTGTTGCCCACCCTTAAGCATAGGTGAACTAAGTTGCCATTCTGCTCCAGTCCAATGCATGCCATTTAACGCTTGGAACCCCCTGGGCTGCGACAGCAATTCTGATAGCGGTTTCTTTGTTTAGATACTAGAGCTGCATACAAGTGCACTCTTAAGAAATCATATTTTCTTGCAGCTTCTCCTAAGATTACAAAAGTAGATGATAATGTTGTGAATACACAGTATAATAACCTTAGAAGGGTATTTCTGCATATAAATTAAAACAAGAACATCCTAGAAGACAGCAACTGAAGTTACAAATTTAGAGCAGGGTGCTATAAACAAGGCTCCTCATTGTTGTTAAAATTGCAAGTTTACTTATAAAAACATTCAATTTGATGAGTTAACATGTATCTAATATGTAAAATTAAACTAAAAACTCGAAAATCGGTAAAATCAGACTTGACTTGTGTAAAATCGATAAAATCAGACCGAGTTTAAGCTTATAGGATCCATAAAAATGCTATGTAAGATAGTGGTTTTTTTTGTTTTTTTTGAATAATCATGAGACCGATTCTGGGTTTTCTAGAAACCGGTTACCTTGTTATTTTCAGTTTTTTATTTTATTTTTTCTGATTCCTCCTTGTAATGGAAATTTCTTTTTTGTTTTAAGACATTTTATTTTTTCATGTTATTAACTTCTTTATTCATATTATCTATCCTTGTTATTTATTTATATTATCTATCCTTCTTATTTTACTTAGATCATTTATTTATTATAATGTTGTTGATTTTTTTATCAGATTTTAATATAATTAAAATTTTCCATCCAAGGTAGTATTATATTTTTAGAATTTGCGATGGCAATATTACAATTAATTATAGTTTAAAATAACATCTATATTCATCAAAAATTGATAACAATTCTCTCATTTAATTAAAAATTATTTCTTCAATTTCCATTTTTTTTTATCTCTCCTCCATTGTATGTATATCTTATTATCTTTTATTTATATGGTAGTGACACTCCTGTCCTACTATTTGAAAAAGAAAATTTTCATTCATGAGCAGCAGGCCTCGTGTAATGATTTGTAATCCCCATTATTGGGACCTCCACTTCGAATGCCAACCCAGTCATCTCTTACCCGATAAAAAAGATAAATAGCCGATGAGCCTCTGATGTCTCTGACCTGATTAGTTTGGTAAGTGTTCTAAAAAAGGTGTTCGTGATTTATTTTTTCTAGTTTGTTTTGGATACTGCTAAATTTGCATGCTGATGTGTCATTAGAGAGGAGCAACAGAAGAAACCAAAAGTAAGAACCGTTTTTCCCGCGCTTTTATGAAAAGACAGGTAACGAAAAACACCCAAAGTTAGATGGCTCTGCCTTTCTGGATATTTGGCCTGGAAAATAGGCTATCTACTGGTTTTGATTGACAGAGGACGGGAAAGGAAAACGCGTCCTTGAAACAAAGATGATGTGTTAGACTACAAAATTTGGAGATTTTCCAGTTCGTAGTATCCCTCTTCTCTTCTTGATTGGAGACAAAGCCAACAACCAAGAACTTACATCCATTAGGGTTGAGGGATGGCATCTTGTTCATGGAACCAAACTGTGTGTTCCTGGTCAGAGATTGTTTGATGTGCAATCACTGACATTGCAAGATCATGGCATTGTCTTGACTTCTTCGTTTTGTTTTTCCAAGGTGCGTTTTTCTCTATAGAATTTGCACATCCTTTGTTTCGATGGGAGTTTTCTTAATGTTTGTTCTTACTACGTTGATTGCTCCAAGTTGTCATGAGTTTGTTTTGTGATCCTTGGTGAGTTAATGGATTTGAATTTTCCATTAGTGATGATAATTGTTTTAGAATATATTAAATTATGGAAACAAATTTTACAGTGTTCAAAGAAAGGTTTTTAGATGTACATAATTTATTTTCGATTAGCAAGGATATTTTTCTTAAATTTTGGTGCATTTTGATGGAATATACTGGATATTGTGACAGGATAAGCGGAAAGATTTAAGAATTTTCTTCTGTCAGCTTTGCTGATACACACACACACTTGCTTTACTCCATTTTTCAAGTGCAGAAGCACCAATTCAACAAACGCATCAACTTTGCAGGCGCGGCCAAATTAATTGCTTGGTTCGGCCAAAATGACAACCAAAGTGAAAGGTCTTTTGAGAGGTCTAAGATACATTTCACAAATATTTGGTACGTCTACTTTTTCACTCATAAAGAATATATTATTTCAGAACAAAAAATATTGAAGCTCAACGTTGCATTAATACTTATCAAGTATTCCCAATAAACTTGGCGGATATAAGCAGTAGTGGTACTGTACTATGCCTGTGGTCATCAATCTTTTCTCCAATTTTGCAGATGAAAAGGAACAAGAAATGCAAATTGGATTTCCTACAGATGTAAAGCATGTTGCTCACATTGGATGCGACGGTCCATCTGCAACAAACGCACCAAGCTGGGTATGCCAAAAAGTTTCCTTTCCTTTGCCTCTGAAGATCGTAGTTATCCATGAAAACGATTTAGGTTGCTTATGCTCCTATAGATAGGCACCCCCATTTCATGCTTCCTTTGGCTACACGCTGCCTAACATTATCAGCTTATGTCCCTATTCCTCCAGTCATCAGTGAGTTTGAGAACAAAATATGCGAAAGAAAAAGAAATGAAAACCTTAAATTTTGCATAGGTATTGTTCCTCGTCACTGCTCTAATAGACTTTCTGATGAGAAATAATTCCTTGCGTGTGCAGATGAATGAGTTTAACTCTCCTCCAGAACTTTTATGTTTGACTTCAAATTCTAAAGAAGAAGAGAAGAGCCTTTCAACAGATCCACCCGCAGAAGGTTTACCTTTTTCTAATGATCATGGATCGGTGTTTTTATGGATTAAAATGTGTGCAGGGTTTTACTGGATCATCTATTCAGTTGGGAAAAAATGTAGTTTGCTGATGTTGCTTTGCTTTAATAGACACAATTCAGACTGAAAAGCCGAGGCATAGGTCAAGGCGCTCATCAGGCAGTGCGAGCTCACTTTTAAATTCCCCAGACCGAAGGAGCACCGACTCATCTAGGAATTCCAGGCACCAAGCCTCTAGCTGTACGGGTTCACCTTTAAATTCCCCCCGCGGCACTGATGCGCCGAAGAGTTATAGGCGTCACCGCTCTTCGAACAAGTCAATGGACTCTCCAAAAGGAGAATCATCGGGGACCAACCGAATCTCAAGACGGCAAAAGAACTCAAGTCTTGGAGCTGAATCTCCTACTCATGACCAGCCCTCCATCCCAAAACATTCTCGTGGAAGAAAGTCCAAAGGATCACCAGGCAGTGGGTCATCAAAATCAAAAGAAAAGAAGTCTTCAAAAGAAGCGGTTCCTTTCTCAGATCCTGGATCTGGGGGTTGTGAATCTATAAATGGAAGGAAGAACATTGCAAGCCAACTAAGCTCTGTTTTGGAAGCCTATGAAGAAGAGGGATGAAAGCAATGCAGTGATTTGTGTGTTAGAGATTTAATGTAATGTGTATGAAAGTGTTAACTATAATTCAATTTGTCTTTAATTTGCTTTTTAGTTCTCTTCATGTCGTACAAGTTTATCTTGCATAGCCAAATGTCAAAAGCTTGTGCTTCAGCTTTTTGGTAGCCTTATTTACCCCATGTTTTATTGACGGATATGATGACCAGTCCAGAGCGGAATGACAACAGGAGTTTCTCCAGCATTGTTTTAAAATGTTCAAAAATATGAATGCTCCATCAATTTATCAAACAAATAATTAAATAACATGACTCTTTCTTCTCTTTTTTCTTTCTTACAAAAGTGGAAGGGTTTTCCTTGCAGTATTAGACTCAGTGATTTATGGCATCATGTTACTATTGATACATGCAAGACTCAGTGCAATTCTTTTGTTTGTATAGCTTACACTTGTATATAATAATGGCAATGTCAAAATTATGACTACTAAATAAGATTAGAAAGAAACTGATTTTTGTGAGAGAATTGCTTGCACTTACAGGACAAGAAGCGCAATGATATTTATAGGATGTTTGAGAGTATGATAGCGATTGTTTTTCGCTTAGAAATTGTATTAGAATATTTAAAAAAAAATTATTTTGATATTAACACGTTAAAACGATCTGAAAACACTAAAAATTATTAATTTAAAGCAAATAAAAAAAATAAAAATTTAATTTTTTTTAAATCACTTTTGAAACATGGAAACAAAACTCAATTATGGACAGGGTTCTAGCAATACAAGAAGGTGGTTGTTACTTCAAATTTCACTTTACAATAATTTTAATTTCGTTATCCACTTTAAAGAGTTGGTTCCCTTGTCATTTGCAGGGAACTTGGGTGCATCTGCATTGTTAAATTTGCAGATTAAATGGAACTGGATAAGCAGAGGACCCTCTCTATGCAGGGATTAAAACAGCCGTGCCTTGACCGCGTTGGAACAATCAGATTTGAAGATACAAATACTATGAAGAGACAAAAACGAAAGCAGCATAAACAAAGAAGAGGAATGATTAACCAAACATACCCAGACCGATTGCCAAATTCATTTATCGACAGCAAATTCACATTTAAAATCCAGAAAGAGTACATACGCATATATACTCAATGCATCAGATACACACCATGACAGCTAGCGCCTTCGAAGAGTGATGAAGGGAGTAGAGTTCAGGTGTGCAGCTAGTTTGGGAGATAAGTCAACAGCTTGTTGTGACAAGCAAGGCATTGGGGTCAGTGGTAGTTTATTTTCCACCGGTGTCAATGGAAGAGGGGTTGCTGGGAGACGATTCGAACCTTGGGTTCCCTTGGCTGGTCGCAAGCAAGCCAAGTAGCCATAGGACTGGTTGTTGCAAATGGGGAGTTTGATGGCCTGTACCGTCGACTCTTTCTCTCTTGGAACTGGTGCTCCACCAGGATCCTGCACATGTAAATTTATAGCGTTTCCATAAAAAAACAGCAGCAAGCAAGCAAACTCAAAGAGATTGGTTATCTATCTTGTTTTAAGGACTAGCTAAAGGAAGATAAAACCTTACCCCAAGCACAAGAAAAGTGAATGCTTGATTGTCTGCAGCAAGATAGATTTCAATCAGCTTCCGCAGGTCAGCAAGTGTCGCATCCTTCAGAACCTTAAGTGTAGTGATGAACTTCCCATTGTTTCCTTTAGAAGCTTCCCATTTCACATGCACTTCAATCTGTGAATCATTACTTCCTATTAAAGGGTTGTAATTCTCCTTTGAAGCTATCATATCAGAATGATTTTTCCCACATTCCATCACAGGCACATTTTTCTGTAGCGGTGGTGAGTTTTCCTTGTTTGAACTCTTGAGAGCATAATCCTCGCCATCAGTCAAAATTGGAGGAGGTGTTTGGGAATCAGTATCTGCAACCCTCTTTTTTGCAGGTGGAGGAGTTCTGAATTGTTGACAAAGCTCTCTGTTGTTCCCACAAAGTGTAAATATGTTCTGGATTCTTAATAGTCTCGAAGAGGCTGGATCTTTCGAATTCTCATGCTCATTTACTGGCCCTGAAACTGAGTGCCTATCCTCTGACCCATCATTGTGTGCCTCAAACTTCAGAGGAGAAGACATCAAGGAGCCAGCACCAAATTTGATCACCGGACTGGACACATCAACAATCCTCTTCACCTCTATTACTTCTTTCTCCACTTCTTCATCTTCCACTTTGTGTTCCTCCTCTTCTACCTCTTCTTCCTCAAACACAGTGCTAAGACACACTTTATCACCATATGTTGGTGCAAATACTCCATGATCAACCACCTGATTCAAAGTACTTATATGAGGATAACCAGACAAGCTTTGGATTCCAATGTTGCTAGATTGGTGAGCAGATGTGCCAACCAATTTCACATCACGAACAAACGCATCTTGATCACCCATGTCTAAATCCATCGATTTCACCATCCCAGGGTCCTCATCAGCATAAACCCCCATCAATCTTCTGGCAAAGCCACTGCCATCAATGTCCCTAGGACCATTCACACCACTGTTTTCACCCTTTGAATGACATAGCTCAAACTCAATTTCTTCCAAGCGCCTTCTCAGCATCTCAACTTCCTGCTGCTGTTGAAGTATCTTTTCTTCCATCCTCCTCCTCTCCAACTCAACAAACTCTTCAGCCATTCTTTGACACTCATCCAGCTTCTTTTCCAACTGAAGTTTCAGTTCTTCTGTACGCTCACTCACTTTTATGTTTATCTCCTCCTCACTTGCTGAAGACCCCTTCTCTTCAATAAGTGCTCTCAGTGCAGCAACTTCTTCTTCTTTCTTCATTAGCTGTTTGTGAGCTTCATTTCTCTCCTTTTCTCTAAGCTTGCTCTCCATTTGTAGTTTATAGATAAACTGGTCCATGGCTGCTATCCTTGATCCTAAGATGACAGCAGAAGAATCTCCAGCACCAACTTTATCCTTTATCGGTGTATGAGGGCCACGGACAATACATTTTGCTTTTGCTCCATATTCAAGCGTGCAGATTGTCTTGTGTATTTCTTTCGGGTCTGGACTTGCACACAGAATCATCAAAATTTTTGACTTGTCATCTTCAAAAGAATCCTGAAAAATAAGGAACAGGAAAACTTGATAAAGCAGAGTTCAAACAAGCTACACAAACTAACCTAGTTGTAATCAACATGAGTAGGGAGATTACTTGGAGCAGCATAGTCAACTTGCTATCTCTGAAAGGTACGTGAGAATCTCCATTAGCAATAGATTCAACCACTCTCTTCAATGCTATATTCCCTTGGTTGATCTTTGCTGTCTGTCATTTCAACAGAAGCACAAAATCAGTTTTCCTTTTCAATGCCAGCACGCAGAAAAGGGGGGCAAAATGGATCCCAATATTTTACCTGCATTTTAGCTTCAAAACCACTTTGGCCTGCTTGGTCAATATTTTCTGACCCTGCCATATCCACAAGCATAAGCCGGCCACCTACTGTGGGAACATCAAGGATTATCTGTGCAAACAAGCCATTGAAAAGGCAGATCAATCTCAGTCAACAACAATAATTGCCGTAGTTTCACTTTTTCATCCAAGTCTGTTCTAAATGAGTCATACCATGCAATGACTCCTTGAACTTCGCTCATTGCAAAGCGTGCTCTTAATTATCCTTCGCTTCTCAACTTTCTGGATCTCTTTTGAAATCTTCCCAGCTTCATTTCCAGAAATAAAAGTCGCGTTTTTTGCCTTCTTTCCCATTACTTCAAGTCTTACCTGCAAATTATGATGACAACCTCATAATCCACTATAACATCTTGTCCACCGAGAACTGATATGGCATGGCGAACCCATAAAATGTCCTCATGGGAAATAAAAAAATGCATCCAGGCAAATCATCAACGGAGAGATAAGCTAAGAAAATTGTTCAAATTAAAATTTCATAAACAACAAAAAATACAAGCACAAGAGAAGATTATATAACAGTTTAGCTGTCACAGGTACATATGCATTATTTGAACTAAGAACTCCTGACTTATTCTGGTACCATAACAGAAAGAACAATTTCAGATATCTAGTTCACACACCAACCCACTTCTTCAGATTAAAGAAAGTTGCTTGAGTTTCACTTTGTTCACACCAATTTCAGGAAAGGCACAATCAGAGAGATGGTATGGGTACAACAACAGAAAGAAGAAATTTAGTTATTCTTGATTTCTTATTACAAACTAAAAAATGAACCATAAAATTGAACAAAATTTTCATAAAAAAAACAAAGAGCAATAGTTAACAAGGAACCAATTCTAAAAAAAGACAGCGTGATATCATAATGCCCTAATCATAACATAAAGAGCAATATCTACTAAAAAATAAGCAAATCAAAACCGAATTTTAATCAAACTTTTCGAATTTTAAACTTGTCCAAAAGTTTACCTTGGATCCACTGCCGCCCTTAGGCCACCCGATTCCAAGTCCACCCCCACTATTAGTTGACAAAAGATCATAAATTTCTTCATTATAAATCTCTAGAACTGTAACTTGCACAAAAGTGCCAATTCGTATCTTCTCCCCATCACCCCCTTCACTTCCCTCTTCTCCTCCTCCTAAAATATCCTTCAAAGATCGATAGACAATGCCTGGCTGCTTCGAGCAGCCAAACATTGTATGACTT
Organism: Populus nigra; assembly: GCF_951802175.1. Lineage (NCBI taxonomy): Eukaryota > Viridiplantae > Streptophyta > Magnoliopsida > Malpighiales > Salicaceae > Populus > Populus nigra. The sequence continues at coordinate 4,869,984 of NC_084861.1, read as the reverse complement.
TTCCCAGAACCAGTAGGACCATACATCATTATCGTGCATTTTGCACCCAATTTAACCCCAGTAATCCTCGACTCCACGAACTTCTTGTAAAAGGAATCGAGGTCTTCTTCTTCAGAAAAAGAGACCCCATCAAGGCTAAAGTCTCGGTACCCGATGTCTGCACGGACACGAAGAGTTTGATTGTCGGGGTTTATTTGCAAGATGGAATTGGGTTTCTCTTTTTTGTCAGGATAATCTCGTATTCTGCTAATTACTTCGATCGGGTGGTCTTGAGGGGTTTCTTTGACGGTGGAGTTAGGGTTTGGAGATGGATTAAGACTTGGGGTTCTTGTGGAAGAGAAATTTAACCTATGTTTTGATTGCGGTGTCTTTAAGAGGTGTGGATGATTCGATTTAGAAGAGGAAGAAGAAGAAGAAGAGGGTGTAGGGGCCATTGTGTTTGCTTTCAGAATTTTCAAGACTCTGTTTTTGAAGGATATGGATTTTTGAGTTGTTTTTTGTAGGGGTTAGTGAAAGAATTTCAAGAATGACTGAATTATTGCGAGATTTAAGGTTTCTCAAGGGAAAGACAAGAAATTTCAGGTCTGTTGATGGTTTTTCCTGGGTCTTTCTTTCTTTCCTTGTAGAGTTCAAGACTGCAACTGTGAAAAAAAAAACTCAGTTTTCAGAGAGAGAAAGATTGATTTTTGATCTGGAAGATAGAGAGATGGGAGAGAAAGGGAGCTAAAGAAGAGTTGGAAAGAGAGAAAATAGCAGTAGAAATTGGAAATTGAAATTAGGGTTTTTCAAGTTTGAAATTGAATATAGCCGTTATGGTTTCTAACGTCTATTTCTGCGGTGGGAGGGACGCTTCTCTTCTCTTCTCTGTGATGATTTGATGGTGGTCCTGGTGGTCTTATTTATTTATAGTAAGGACTTTAAAATTAAAAATAAATAAAAAAGCCAATTGAGAGGCATGATGAGCCCTTGTAAAAAAACAAATAGGAAATCACATTTTTATTCCCGTGTTTGTTTTTGGCTATTGGTCCCTATCTCTTAAACTTGATCAATTTGCACCAGCATAAACTAAATGTTTGTCAATTGACACCCCAATCAATGGCTGATTTGCATTTATTTTTTTGAGTAGGGATCGAATTAAAATTTTTTATAAAAACTCCCTCCTTTTTGCATTGATATTGTTCACCATCAGCTCGCCATCAATCCAGCCACCAGATTATCCCAAGTAACCACACAAACCCTTCAAAAAACATGAAAATAGTTCTTTTAATTAGAAACTATAATTCAGATTTAGGAATTGTTGTTGATTGGGCCAATTGATCAACATGTTGTTGCTTTTTGGGAAAATAAATAAATATTTTTCAGTTTAGAATTTTTATTTTTCTATTCAATATTATTAAGATTTTCCAGTGTTCATATTTAAAAGGAATAGTTTCTCTTTTTTTTCTTTTTTATTTAGTATTAATATGGTTTTCTGATTATTTTTCAAATATAAATAGTTGTAATAGCTTTTTTCAAGTAAAATTTTAATAAAAAACAAATAAATATTTAGAGTGTCTCCTCGTAATTATATTACTAGTAATACTTGAAGATTTTGACTTGTAACAATCTCGAACGAGGCTTTGGTGTCATGTTGTTGATGCACACCACCACACGCCAGACCTGTATCGATCATCTAACATGAATTTTAGACTAGTTGGAATGCAGTGATCACGGAGAGCATTCTGTCGTCGACAGTTCTAAATTTACAAGAGAAAATTTTACAATTATACAACGATTCGAGTGTGTAACCACCAAATGATATCATTTACAAAATAACAGAGAGCAGTAACATGTGTACAGAAAACCTTGAATGGAATATTAATGGAATGCTGAAACCTTCAGTACTGCACGAGAAAGAATTCACGATAGTACAAAAACTCGAAGCTCGCTTCTATCTCCTCTTGTGACACGAGTGTCAGCATCAAGGTAGGTAACTTCAAATTCACCACTTCCAGTGTTAGATGGGGGCCTTAATGCATCTGGAATTCGAGGTACTTCTAAGGGTGGAAGTTGTGATAAATTCCCGGTTGTCTTAACAGTTGTTTTCTCGAATGTTATTTTAATCTTTGCCGATCCTGTTCTCCACACAAGCAGAGGCATCCATCTTATTTTCTAGTTCACTGGAAAAGAATATCACGGAATAATAGCAGTAAAGAGAGTAACAACCAAATACAGAAGGGAGAAGTGAGCGAGAGGCCAACCTATGAGTTCGAATTTGTGGGCCAATGTGGCAGTCACTTCAACAGGTTGTAGGGGCCATGGAGCTCCTAGTTCGAGTTCTACGATGTTGTCAAAATCTTTGCTTAGGACATCGATTCTTTGGAAGACCTAATTAAGAAGCCAAAATAAATTTAGGGCAGATTATATCTTGTAAGCGTAGCTTCCACATCCAAGAAACCACGAGTCCAAATGATTTTCACACGTCTAGCTTGCCCATGACACACGGTATCACAATATTGTTACTTTAGACCAAACAATTGTAGACGAGGCCTTCACACAAAAAAATATCATTTCGATGGGCGTTCACAACATGCAAGAACGCCTGTCAAGTGGCAAGAGATCTACAAACTACTCCAGTTACGGTGCTTGAAGGACTGCACCTTGATCTAGGTTTCACAGAATGGTAACATCAAAAATTGACCTGCAAAGGTGAAAAGCAGATCAATAGGTCGTGGTCAAAATACACACCTGACCAAGAGTTATGGGGAGCAGCCTTCCAGTGGGAGGTCCAGGACGACTTCCACCTAGGGTGCGAGATGAGAATGCACTGCTATAAATAAGCTTCCATCTCCCTTGCAGCTTATCGATATCCTTTGAGAGATCGACTAGTCCTCCAGCAGCTTCAAGATCCTTGGCGGCAGCATCTGCCTTCTGTTGATCATCTTCGCTAGCAGCAAGACCTCTGTTCAGGCCAGAAACAACACTCTGCATTCAATCAAACATAAGTGCGAAGATTAAGAATATTCATGAAAAATTGAATATGCACCCCTAGAAGGAAGAAAATAAGCTTGGTGTGTCTGTATTGGCATTCGTGTACCAAAAGAAAGGGATCCAAGATTTTGCCCAAGTTTCTAGTGTTTTGAAATGAGTCCATAAATTAAAATAAATGTCACATGAACTTATTCAAAAAAATGCATTCAAATCATAAAGAGTGTGAAAACTAATGTAAGAGATTCTAGGAATTAAACATCACATCAATTACTCCTCTACATGACCATAAGAAAAATATTATGGAAATCCTCCAATATTATAACAGACTCTCTTAGAAGCTCCTAACAGAACACAAGGAGGCCTCGTTTCCCTGTCAAGTGTCTCTAACTGCACTCATCTAGTCAAAAGCACCATCATTCTTCCCCTAAAACCGTCCATTTGCAAGAGAAACATGTTGATGCACGTGCTTTGTGGAAGACATACTGTTCAAACTTCCATTCTATAGCATTTGCATCACAAATGACAAAAGCGTAGATACTTTACATTTCAATCTAAAGAGAACAGAGGTAAGCTCTATTATATTATATAGAAAAATGAACATTGCCAGTTTTCCTGGTGGTTTCTCTATTATATAACAAAGCATGTCATTGATGGTTAATCATTCTATTACGATTTACTGATACTGTTACTATCATAAAAATTACATCATTTTTTACCTCCTAAAAACAATATTTAATGAAATTTTTATGCCAATAATACACAGATTAAGTACCCAACAGATGAAGCAAGGAATGATAACCATATTTACACCCACTTTTCCAAACACAGCCACCCCCTAGTTGAACAAAAGATCAGCATTTATTAACTGCCCAACAAAGTTTATAACCAAGTTTTGCTTTAACCACGTCTCAATTAACCATTATGAGAGTTATGCACTAATGTTTTTCGATCAAAACCTAAATAACATACCTTTTACTACACGAACAGTACATTCATAGGGAATGCAATATGCATCCGAAATTGAAACTATTGAACCTAATTAAGTGGAACAATACAAAAGAAAGGTGGTGAAAAAAATTGCAACTGAACACACATATGCATCTAAATTTACAGCTGTGAGAATTAACATGGAAGTTTTAAGAATTAATCAGTTATATTAATATTTATCGTTCCATGTTTTCCTTTGACTCCACCTCCTAGGAAAATATTTTTGACATCATTTTATACTAGAAATATTACTTTAGATTTTTTTAAAAACAGGCATTCCTCATAATATGTTCCCTGTTTAGCATTTCTACCCCACACTCTTCCATGAAATCACTGTCATCATTCTCTAAGAATCAAATCTGCACATGTGAAACTTCCAGTTTTTGTGATGCTTTTAACTTCAGAAGAGACTTGTTTGAGAGCTTTTCTTTTTCTAACTCATTTTTGCAGCGGAAAAGAACTAGGCCACTCATTTGTGTACTTGTATTCTTAATTTATAGAGAACAGCGATAGCAATTTCCATTCAGAAAGGAAGCGAGCATTAACAGTTCTCCTGGAGGTAGAAAGTTTGATTACATCATATGCTATTGATTGTGAAGTGTGACTGCCTACTAAATACAACACAATAATATGACTTTCCACTACCAGAAACAGAAGGATTGATAGATGCCAAGAATACTTTATGTCATCCAATATACAGAAGAAGCATGCATGACTCCACATATTTGTTGCCACTTCCCTCGACACAACCATCTATACAACTAAAACCCATAATAAGCGTTCACTCACATTTCAGTCAGAAAGAAATTATAATTCCTGTTCTATCTCATTTACACCATGAAAGTACAAGTGAAGTTATGCTTGAATGTTCTAGATTTCTGAGAGAACAAAGGTAGCAAAATACATACATGGTGGATGTAATTGTTACTGGTTCTTGTGGTAGGAAGTCAATTTAATCAAACACCATTGACTGTGATGTGGTGCTAACTACAGAATAGTACACAATCCTATCGATTTAAACCACCAAGAACGCATTATACACCGATCAATAAGCATCGCCCCCCTTTCCCTCGTCACAGTTACTTATACAACTAAACACAATACTAACCATATTAAACACGCATCCATGATTTGATTAGTGTAAATGAAGAATCGGCCTTGCTCTTAAGGAGGTTTGTTCCTTTCATTGACTTTCTGGTTTCAAGTCTCAGGGCAGCACATAGACCAATATGAAGGGTGCATTTTTAAAATGTCCTTGAAGGGTGACTTAGTCTCGGTCAAAGCGTAAGATGCTAAAAAGATAGCCATTATCGATCGAACAAAAAAAGCGAGAGAATTTAACCTATGTTCCCCAAGAAAAAAAAAAAAAAAACCAATCAACAGCAAGCTTTCACTCACCCCAGAACCAGTACAGAGCATCTGAATCTAAAAATTAAAGAACCCAATTAAGTATAAAGCCATAGATACCGAAAAGCAAGTAATTGAACCATAATCAAGATCACTAACATCGAGATTGGCCATTAAATATTAATCACATAAGATTGAAACCACAAAAACAAGAAGCACCCAGTTGGCAGAATCGAGTTATCAACTAGATAGAAAAAAAAGGTAAATTACAATTACCAGCAATTTGAGTTTCAGTGAAGCAATGGGTTCAGTTTTTCCCTCTTCATATGGCGAAGACGGAGGTGGGTCCAGAACATAAATTTCATCAAGAGCTGACCTCAAGACAACACTTCGCTGTCGATGGTGTGTATAAGAACTGTCACGTCCTGTTCGAGTTTCATGTGGAGTTGGTGAAGTTCTTTGTACAGTGTGAACTTTGCTGGGAAGTTTACATTTTGCAGCAGGAGGAGGAGGGGAGAGAGAAAATACAGGAGGGTGAAGTGGAGAGCTTACAGATGCCATGGTTTTTCTCTATTGGATGCGGTAAGGCTTTTTTCTTCTGAATAAGTAGGTGGGAATTTTTGTGGCCAGGGGAAGGAGATTTTGTTTTTCTTTTTTCTTTTTTCTTTTCTTGTGTTTTTTCATACTTTTGTAGAAGTAAATTTATTTATTTTTTCTATTTTAGTGCCTCCATTCTATTTTTTAATTAGATGTCTCTATATTTATTTTTATATTTAAGAATATATTATATTGCTATTGATGTGGTTATTGGAAAGATATGTGTTATCTTTATTATGGATCCTGCTATTTACGAAATTAAAAAATTAAAATTAAAATTTGAAAATAAAACGAAATGAGAAAGAATAAAGATGTACACTTCTTCTGGGAGGAAAATTTCTCACCCAGCTTCTCATGATATCAATTTATTTTTTATTTATTTATTGTGTTTTATGATTATGTAATAACCCATGAAAAGAAGAAAGGTACACACGAGGCTTGTAGCTCAGTGGTCTTGGCAGGCTTTGCCCTGCCTGAGTGTCTTGGTTCGAGCTCTCGTGTGTACCCAGCACATGAGGGTTTAACTGCTGTGGTCAATTCGTGTGACTTGTTCCGTCCCCGTCCCGGGTTCGGCCCTCTATGTGTACGCCTGTCACCCCCGCGGTGCCTTACCTGCTCCTGGGCTTGCAGAATGTCCAGCGGGCCGTGGGGAATAGTCGTGGTGCGCGTAAGCTGGCCCGGACACCCCACGTAAATCAAAAAAAAAAAAAAAAGGTGTGGAATTTTCCTACTGTGGGAAGATTTACTTCTTTATTGTTAGATATTTATTTTCTTTTCTTTTCAAATTTTAATTATATCATCAATATTGCATTTTATTTAAATTTTTTGTTTGGCCTGTGATGTAATGCTTAATTTATGAAAGTATAAAGAAAAAAATATAATTCAACCAAATTATAGAAGGGCTTTTGTAATTATTCCTAAAAAATAAAAATACAAGTAAAAAGATAAAATTTAGAGATATGGAATTATTTTGGTAGAATTTTGTTTTAAGAAAACATCAAGGTTTTTTTTCTACATTGTAATAGTTACAAGATTCAATTTGAAAGCCGATATAGTTTAAGATCTAAACCATAGTTCAACCAAATTAATCAAGGTCAACTTAATATTTTAAAAAACTCGTAAAATGATATTATTTGAAAAAAATAGGATTTTGCAATAATCCATTCCATATTAAATTTTAGGTTGACCAATTAATGAGTTCATTTAAAAAAAAAATAACACAATCCAGTAAAAGATTTTGGAGAATGAATAGCATAATCTAAACACAACAACGTTTTTGAATATTATTTTTATTTATATTATTATTCCCAATAACAGTTATTTGATCAACACCAAAATATATGTTCTATGTAAATTAATTATCGTTAATAAAAATCAACCTAAAATTTTATAAAAATTCAATAATCAAAATATGAGATTCAATATCAAATAACTAAGAAAAATAGAAAAGATAAGTTGGTATGGTAAGAAAAAGATAGAGAAAGACATAAGTGAAAAAAATAATAATAAATCACCAATAACATATGAAAACTCTATTTTTTATACATTTGATATTATTACAAAAATCTCAATTAGAAGATTCTAGCTACAACTTGAAAGACAACCAAACAAGGTTGTAATTAACCCGAATAAAATTCTTAATCAATTACGATCTTATCTGGTGATATTCTAATGTGTGACTAAATTATTTTTTTTAAGATATTTCTAATGATATTGAATATATTGAAAACAAAGCCCTAATAGTCTGTTATTTTTTTTTCTTTTTATCCTCTCGTTTTCTCTCTCTTGCTATTCTAGCTTGTCTTGTTTTTTTTTCACGATGATTAGATCTTAAATCTCTTGATTTAATTATTGAATTTTTATAAAATTTCAGGTTGATTTTTATACATATTAATTAATTTGAATGAGATATGAAATTTATAACAACTACAATTATGTATAGTCTGTACTATTTTTATAATATTTTTTAAATAAATAATTGTTTTTTAATAAATAAATTCAAATCGAGTCAAGAATGGTAAAAAATTTTGATTTTACCTATTACAAAAAAGAAGTAAAGTTATTTTTTAAAAAATAACCATTACAAATTTACAATATCCAATCCACATCATAGATAGCAGTGACTTTTTGGCTAACAGGGACACCTGGGATCCTGACCGGCAAGGGATAGATTGCGTTGGACCCACCAATGAAGACTTCTATGATCTATGCCATTAATTTACCTTTGGTATAACTACAAATTAGTCCCTAAAACTTATATATTTATTATTAGATCAATTCCAACCTTGACTCTGTTTTTTCTAGATGTGACTGTTTTCAGTTCGATTCAATTTTTTAAAAAAAAAATTAATAAAATCAAAAAAAATTTTAAAAAAACCAAAATCGGTTCAAACCGGTTTGGCTCGGTTTGATTTTTTTCCAGTTTTTTCTATTTGAGTTCGGTTCGGTTCAGTTTTTTCGGTTTTAGGATTATAAAACCAAATCTAACCAGTCGGTTTTTTAAAAATTTTAATTGGTTTAATCGATTTTTTTTTATAATTTGATTTTTTCAGTTATTTTTTTATTTTCTTAATTTAAACAATTTTTAATTTTTTTACTTTCAAAATTACTTTCCCCAGCTTTAGGAAATTGTTAAATGAACTTAGTTTACCGCATCATGTATTCTATATAATTTTAAAGTCAGTAAAGACATGAGATATAAACAAAATCATCTAAAATTCATATATTATCGAATATAGATCACTGTATTTTATTCACGTTTATTGTGTTTATTAACTTCATTGGTAAATAACGTGGTTGACTAATTCAATGTAATTACTAGATTTGTAGCTAGTAATGTGTTCCGGATTGAATTCTTTTTTTAATTGAGAAAAAAATATAAAGATAATGTTAAGGTGTTTTATGGGAAAAATAATCAATTATAAATCTAAAATTTAATGTGTATTGAATGATTTATTTTTTAAATATTGAGATTATGATATTTTGAGCGATATTTAAAATATATATATATATATATTAAGATAATAATATATTAAATTAATTTTAAATTAATTATGTAAAATTTGTATATTGAGTAAAAAAAATCATGATAATCATATAAAAAATAAATAAAAAGTTCAATGCTAACTAAATATTTTATCAATAAAATTTTATCATATTTCCTATTCAATTAAATGAATCGGAAGAAAGTATAAACTAAACATTTTATTTTGTTGATCGATGAAGACTACAAGTTCTCTCTCCTAACTATATAAAAAGCAGAAATATACGAATCTTTTTTTTACTATCGGTAAAAATATCATTAGTCTTTGGACTAAAAACTTCGCACCAATGATCTTTGGAAAATTGTTTGATGTATTTCAGTTCTTTATATTTGTTTGACTTTGTAATAGAAATCTAAAAATATTTAAAAATAATTTAAAATATATACAAAATTCAAAATTTTATAAAAACACTTTTTAACCGCAAAACTCCACTCTTTTTTTCCTTGTCTCCTTGTTCTGTCGTGATTCAGCAGCCAGCACACCACTAGCAACCTCTTCTATGCCATCAGCCACCGGCAACACCTCCGACAACCTCCACTGGATCATGAAACATGAGTAGTGACTTCCAATGTCCCATCATCTACCACCATGCCATGATAATTACACTGCAACCTACACATACCATTACACCACCATCAAAAGCTTCGTTACTTCAGCAATAATCAACTTTTATGTAATCAGGAATCCTGTGTTCTTTCTCGGTCCCCCCGGGGGGGGGGGGGGGGGGGGGGGGGGGTTGTTTGTGGAACAAAGTGGGTCTAATATTGATATAATTACGGTTCCTCCACAAAATCTTTGAATGAACTTTGATTAATATAGTATAATTTTGAGTGAATTTGTTAAATAAATATTTTGTAAGATTTGAACAAACATAGCCACACAAACTCTCACAAAAACTTGCCTTTACACATAGACATAATAGTCGTACCCGCAAATTACATTATTTATGTTATTTCATCTTAATTGACTTTGATAAATTAAAACATCTCATATGTTTTTTTTTTAATTTAAATCTTGGTATCTAGAAGTTTATTGGATCCCAGCTAATTTGGTTGAGCTGGGACGCCTCACTAAAAAGTAAAACTCTTCCAGTAATGATATACTTCATTAACAAAACTCAAATTCAAAATTTTATTCAAGAAAAACAAGCACCAAACCATTTGAACCAATAACCATTAATGAAACATCTTGTTTATGGTTAATTAACGTGTGATTGATAGATAAAGGATAACGGAGTCTGATGACATGTTAAGAGATAATTTGTAATTGCTTTTTATAATATTTTTTATTTAAAAATATATCGAGATAATAATTTATTTATTTTTTAAAAAAATATTTTTAATAACAACACATCAAAACAATTTAAAAATATAAAAAAATCAAATTAAAGCAAATAAAAATTTTCAAGTTTTTTTGAAACGCAAAAACAAATATGCTCTGCTACCTCTTTTGGAAGAGCGGTCCAAACAAAGGTTTGTGAAAAAAAAATTTTTGTTTTATTTTTTAAAATTTTTTTTGATCGTTTTTATGTGTTGATATCAAAAATAAATTTTTAAAAATAAAAAAAAATTATTCTAATATATTTCTGAGCAAAAAAACACTTTACAAAACAATCACAACCACCTTAAATATTGTGTAAATGTATTTATTAGACTATGTTTGTTGTCAAGATTGAGTTGAAGAAAAGGAACAAAGATCAATGATGTTAATCAAGATCCTGTTTGTTTTTGTATTTCAAAAATGTTTTTGAAAAAATTGAATTTTTATTTTATTTGTAAAATTTATTTTTGTGTTTTTAGATTATTTTGATGTGCTGATGTCAAAAATAATATTTAAAAAATAAAATAATATTATTTTAATATATTTCTAAGTAAAAAAACACTTTGAAAAGTAACTGCTATCACACTTTCACGTACCCCTAAAAACATTAAATACATGCTATTTTATACACAGTATTTTAAATGGGAAAGTTTTTATGGTGCTAAAACATAAATTTTATTAGTAGTTATTCCTTGAGGTTCACACAAAAAAAAATACTTAGAATTTATTTTCTATAGTTGCATTTTTCATGAAGAAACTAATATGATAACATTAATTATTCTCTAAACATCATCATAAAGTTATTTTTTTAAATATTCATCATGTAATTATGTTTTTTTTTAAAAAAATCAAGTTGAGTCTTGTTTTAATTATTGATAAACCTATCATGTCAACCAAGTTAATTTTTTATTGGTATTTTTTAACATCCAGCCCAAAATAAAAAAATAAATAAGTTAATCATATCTTAGATTAACAGTCTACAGGTTGAACAACAATAATAAAAAAATATATAAAAAACCCTAATATCAAATAAAATAAAAGGCACAATCCTACTAAAAAAATTTGAAAACTCAAAATGGGATACATTTCCCGCTCAAAATAACCTTTCCCTTTCAAAAGAAGTGATAGTGATGATAGCGTCCTAGTATTACAGATCTATACTACTAGATTCGTTTATTCTCTCCCATTTCTGTCTAGTACACAAATCAATTGAACAACCTTAAATATCCATAATTTATTGATTTATCAAATCTCTTTAATCCATGTCAACCTCCTCAGCTCGTCGGCTAAGAGATCGAAATGGCGTCGCCGCCGCCACAGCTGCCCAAAAACCCACCAAAACCGTAACCCTCAACTCAACCTTCTGTAATAACCGCAATTCAGCCATAAAAGGGTCGCTCCCCGGCAAAGAGAACCCCACCAGGCCCAACTCTCGGGCCCAGAAACCCTCAGTCCTGCCAGTGCCCCGTGTTGACAAGGCCGCTGTGGGAGATTGTAGCGAAGGGCGTATGCGGTGGTCGACGTCATCGGCGCCAAGAGGTAGGAGTCCAAGCCCATCTGAATTTATTAGGGTTTTTAGGGATTCTAGGGTTTCTAAAGGGGAGAGTGATCAACGAGTGGTGTCGAGTGCAGGGAAGAAGAATGGGATCAGGGGTTTGAAAGAGAATGGTGGATTTAGTGTGGAATTGAAGAAAAGGAATGGACTTTGTGAAGGAAATGATTTGAAAATATTAGAAAGTAAAAAGCAACTTTGCGGGCTTAAAGTTTTGAATGATAATTGTAATAAACAAGTTAATTTAAGAAAATCAAGTGAGCTTGATTCAAATTTAGATTCAAAAGCTGCGAATGTTTGTAAATTCGATAAGTTATATGAAGAGAAATCCGAGCCTGAGTATAAATCTGATCGCTTTAGAGAGTCTAGTGAGAAATCCTCTGCGAAAGGTAAGGTTTTGGAGAACCTGAAAGATAAGGGGTTGATTGATGAAGGAAGTGGAAGCAAGGTTGGTGTCAAATATCCAAGCAAGCTTCACGATAAGCTCGCTTTTTTAGAAGGAAAAGTGAAGAGGATTGCGTCGGACATTAAGAAGACAAAGGAAATGTTGGATATGAATAACCCTGATGCGTCCAAGGTGATACTATCAGATATTCAAGATAAAATTTCAGGGATTGAGAAGGCAATGGGAAATGTTGCGGGTACTGGTACATCAAGAAGTGGCGGGAATGATACTGGAACAGCTGTGGTCGTGGAGAAGAGTGAAAGTGAGAAGGTAGATGATGTGAAGAGCTCGGTTAAAGGGTTGAATACCGAGGAACTTGAAGAAAGACTCTTTCCTCATCATAAGTTGCTTAGAAACCGAACATCACTGAAGGCACCTATAGCAAGTTGTCAAAGTCACGAGTCTGGATGCGAGTTAAAGGTGGGGGAGAAGTTTTCTGGTCCTTTTGAAGAGAACCCAAAAGCATTCGAGCTTTTGTATTCCCTTGGTAAAGAGGATAAAAAAGTAACCATGAGAGATGCAAAGGTGGGTCTTGAGTCTTTTGAGGTCCAAGAAATGGGTGATGGTTCAGTTTCAGGCAAGCAAGACTCTTCAAACATGTTCAATCTCAAGTGCGAGGACCTTGTTCTTACAACTGACGAAACACTCGATGAGTTTGATGACCAGGAGAATGGAAATACAATCATGATTGGCGAGGAAACTGAAGATACTTGTGTCTATGAGGTGAAAGAAATAGGCACCAAAAATTCTACAGGAGGATGGTTTGTGTCAGAGGGAGAGTCAATTCTTCTTACTCATGATGATGGGTCCTGCTCTTTTTATGATATTGCAAATTGTGAGGTATGTACTAGAACTATAATTTTCTGTTTGGCATTGAACTTCCATTTTGCTTGGAGCTTTTACTGATCAGCATCCCAGGTCTTCCCTGACATGCTTCTTGTTTATTTTCTGAATTTTCAATGAGAGATTTCTAAAGAATGTAAAAACAACATTTTTAACTATCCCGAATATCTCATGCATGTTTCCTTCCCTTTCCCTAAAGAATTGAATCCATTTGTTTCTGATTTTCTTTTCGGATAAAAAGAGAGATGCACTTTTGACAATTTATTGAGCTTTCTGATTTTACCGATTGCTGCTTATTTCATTTAATCTCTCTCTGCCACTCTTTTCATTCAAACATGTTTGTGTGAACAAAGTAACATGCAGATAATGTTTATTATCATAAACTTCATGAGCAGATTGATGCATGCAATGACATAATCAAACCAGCAGCATTTTCTTCAAGACTTAATTGTACACTGATGATTAATAATTATTTCAGGAGAAGGCTGTATACAAGCCCCCAGGAGGAGTCTCACCTAATATATGGAGAGATTGCTGGATGATTCGTGCACCTGGTGCTGATGGCTGCTCAGGGAGATATGTCGTGGCCGCATCTGCTGGGAATACTCTTGATTCAGGCTTTTGTTCATGGGATTTCTATGCCAAAGATGTGCGAGCTTTTCACATTGAGGATGGAGGAACAACTGCCTCAAGAACAGTACTTGGTCCCTTACCCAACAATACTGCATCTCGGAGAAATGCTTTGTCTAGCATATTGTTACCTGAAACCCGACAATGGTGGTATAAACCTTGTGGACCTCTTATGATCTCTGCTGCCAGCTCTCAAAAAGTAGTCAAAGTACATGATATTCGAGATGGAGAACAAATAATGAAATGGGAGGTGCAGAAACCTGTGCTAGCAATGGATTATTCAAGCCCTTTGCAGTGGAGAAACAGAGGAAAAGTGGTTGTGGCTGAGGCAGAAACAATTTCTGTGTGGGATGTGAACTCTGTTAATCCTCAATCCTTGTTGTCTGTTTCTTTGGCTGGTCGAAAAATCTCAGCTCTTCATGTGATCAACACTGATGCTGAACTGGGTGGTGGGGTTAGGCAAAGGTAAAACCTCTGATAACTTCAAAATCATTTCTATTTGTCATTATACTGTGTGTGTGTGTGTGTAACTACACATATCACAAATGCGAAAACATCTAAAAAGAAGCCACATCAAGATTTCATCAACATCTTAAGACATGATTTATAAATTGTTAAGTTCGTTCCTAAAGCTGGAGAAAGAGATGACAATATCTGCAACATTGATTCTCAAATCAAATGGTGCTTAATTTTGTAATGTTTAGACAGACCATTTTTATGTTTTTCTTCACTGAAATGTTTAGAGCCATATTGCTTCTGAGATGACGAAGAGATATTTTTTTTTATCAGAGTAATCCTTTCTTTACAATTCTTTCATGTTATCTGTGGTTTATCTTTTCCCTTTTCATTATTTGTACTTGAAAGGAGTAGCTCTTTGTAGCTGTGACAAATTTGAAGAGCTATCTTGCTTATGACCAAATTAACAATTTGTCAAACATCTTCATGGTTTCATTGTTTATGGCATATCCTTAATGTATTTTAACCCCTGATTCTGAAATTTAACATTGCTTGTCTTCTGATCATTCTCTTACTTCTCTTTCGCACACATGGAATCACTAGCAGCAATGGGTTGTTTGAATAGGTCAGTAACTGTTGAGTTTAATTAACAAATGCGTGAAGATGCTCTAGAAAAGTTCTCTACCATTTTGAAAGTATGTGATAATGTATGAAATGGTCACCTTTCTAGGAGCTGAAGGAAATAATGCCATGTGATGCTCTCTGATTATATGATTTGTCTACCACTGATCATTTTTCTCCTTTAATGATTCCATGTATCTCTCATTGAACTGTTTTATTTACTACTCATCAATTGTATCGTGTATAAAGATAGTTGCACTCCCATATATGTAATAATATGCTTGCTCTGCTTCTTCTTTTTTGACGTGCCGATATACATTAGGGGTTAGTGTTAGAAGGGGGAAACCACGCTTAATATCATATATGTAATAATATACTTATTCTGGTTATTAACTCTGTATAAAGAGGCTATGGAACATTTCTCTTACCAGTCCTCATGTTGGTTTTTGAACGCAGAGCAACTTCTGCAGAAGCTGAAGGAAATGATGGTGTGTTTTGCACCCATGATTCTATAAATGTCTTAGACTTTCGTAATCCATCTGGTATAGGCCTTAAGATACCGAAAATAGGTGCCAGTGTGCAATCGGTTTTCAGTCGTGGAGATTCGATTTACATTGGCTGTGCCAATACGAGGTTTGCAGGGAAGAAACATCCTTGTTCCGAGGTGCAACATTTCTCAATGCGCAAGCAAAGGCTAGTCAACACTTACTCTCTGCCAGAATCTAATGCTCACCCACATTACTCAGCTATAACACAGGTTTGGGGGAACTCAAACGTTGTAATGGGAGTTTGTGGATTGGGGCTATTTGCATTTGATGCCTTAAAAGATGACGCACCACAGTCTCTCACTGGTGATATTGGCAGTACTCAAAAGGCCAAGGATGTTATTGGGCCAGATGACTTAGATTCCCCTTCTTTTGATTACTTGGCATCCTGTGCTCTCCTTGTATCAAGAGATCGTCCAGCACTGTGGAAGCGGTTATTGTAGGTGCTGTTCCTGCCTGCCGCTGATGTAATATGTCTAGAAAAGATGACTGTGAATGTGACAACGCCCTGTTGTTTATGTTTTGTTGTCTATTACGTGACATGCTTGATATTTATTTGGAATTCTATTCTATAAATACCGTTGGGACATATCTCATTCACATATCTTTGTTCAAGCGTATTGGAAAAGGGAGCGTTATCACCCCAGCCTGAGAGAGAGTAAACAAGGAGTGGGTTGATGCAACTGGATAAGCTTGGTGATTGTTAGAGTACATTTTGGGGTTGATGTGTGGTAATTGGATAAACACTCTGTTGCTTGCAGACAAACACTAGACATGGCTTGCCGACAAGATTATCCTTTTTTAGTACATTTGAGTTTGGAATAAATTTTTTTGTGAAAGATTTGATCTCATTTTGTTGCTGTGCTTGCAGATGCTGATCCTGGTTTTAATAATCAAATTATACCCTCGTGGCTCACGAACAACGCCCAAGTCGCAGATGTCAAAAGATCCCATACGTGAATTTGTGGTTAATGTGTAGTGGTTATGAAAATTAAATACAGTTGTGGCTCCTTTGATCTATTGGTAATCAGGTTCCACCCTATAATCCGAGTAGATAAGTTGAGATTTGAGAGTTCTCTTCAGAAACACATGGAGATTGCTCTTGTTGTTTCTTGGCAAAATCTCCAAACTCTTCAATTCAATTGCAGACCGTTAACAATTTTCACGTTTTGAGATCATATCGCTGTGCAGTCAGATAATAAAGAAAAAGAAAGAAGCCATGCTTAAAGCACTCAATTGCCGTGTTTTTCTATCTTTCACAATTAACCGAGAACGTTCAAAGAAACATAAGAACTCACAAATGTTTTGTAATCGGAAAGGTTTTACATAAACCAAAGTATTAGGACCCGTAGGACAACTATCCGTTGTAGTCTAGTTGGTCAGGATACTCGGCTCTCACCCGAGAGACCCGGGTTCAAGTCCCGGCAACGGAATATAATAACCTTTTAATTATCCAAATGTAAATCAGTAATCACATGATTATGGCGCAAATTAACGCTTGAAAATGCACATGATTAGTCTTCTAGTTTTGGGTGGTGCATTTTTTAAGGCGTCCAGAAAGTAGACAGGGAAGTAGGGTCGATATAAATGCTGGACAAGAGTGGTCATCTGCAGACAGGACAACTGATGCTACTTAAGAACAAACAGTTACTCTGGACGCCGTTAAAGACAAGTGATGCTACTTAGGAACAAAATGGGGTGTTTGTTTTTATGGTTGAGGTTGAGATTTGTGCATGAAATTTATAAATTAAAAAAAATAAAAAAATTAATTTTTATAGTTAAGTTTTATATATAATTAAATTGTACCTAACAAAAAGCATTAAATACAAACCAGTTTTAATGTCCGGAAAGGTGAATTAAAGGCATCATGTTATTATTATAAATAAAGTTTAAAAGCGTTGCTGAAAAACACTGTTTCTTTAGTCATACTGTGGACCGGTAATCTATAGTGTTTTTTTTTTTAAAAAAAATTTGTTATTGATTTTTTAATTTAATCTTTATAGAATGTGTTTACAGAGATTTAAAATAAATAATTTGTTTTAATTTATTTTTATATAGTTATTGCATAATAAAAAAATATTAGTATCAAGTTGGTATCAAAAAAATATATTGTATGATCCATTTAAAAAAAAAACATTAGTTAAATAAAAAATATTTTTTTAAAAAAACTAGGTTATTAAATTTTTGTGGAGTTAATAACCCGGCTTGTGAATTCAGCAAGATAACCTTGGTTGCTTCTATTTGCGGGTTTAGAGGGGTACCTCTTCCTCTTCTTCTTCTTCTTCTTTCTTCTAATTAAACTCAACTGTGTAATTGTCTTTTTTTTATTATATAGTTAAAAAAATAATTAAAAAAAATATTTTTTAATTTTTTAATTTGATATTAGATTTTTTTCTGTTTTATATAGGGTTATTAAGATTTCAAATAAATATCTTTTTTAGAGTTGATTCTTGATTTTAAAAGTATTTAATGTTATCATAAAATTAAATAAAAATAATTTACAAAAATAACAAAGTTATTAAGCCAAATGAAGTTCATGACATAGGTTGTAGGGTGACCGAGATCGATCCAATCCAACATCGTTTCAATATAAAAAATTATTATCGTTTTAAAGTTTTTTTTAAAAAAAATTATATCATGTTTTTATCAGTTATTTAAATTGTCTTTGGACATATTAAATTGAATAATTTATTTTGGATCAACTTTTATGTGATTTAATTTAAAACTCGAGCTAGACAAGAAGCCGAGTTGATAGATTTTAAAATTGAATTGCTTAATTAAATTTAATAAAATTATCAAAAAAATCTTCATATTCAATCATTTTTTTTAATTAAAGAAAACAGTCCAGCTCCCAGCGGAGCACCGAAAAATATATTAGTATTATATTATATTATGTGTCTTTTGCAAGCAGTAAATGTTTACCTGAAATTGGCCATCATGGATAAATAATAAAGCAAGAATATTGTGAATAAAAAACCAATGAAAAATATTAAATGGAATAGAAAGTGATGATTAAATTACAAATCTCACTGAACCCGTTTGTTTGTTGAAAAATAAATTTTTTTTAGAAAGTAAATTTTGAGAAAATAAATTCCGGGAAAAGTGAATTATTTTTTGATGTTTGATTACTGAAAAATAAGTTGGGAAATACTTTCCAGTATTTGGTAGTGTCATGAAAAATATGCTAGAAAATAACTTTATTAATGTTTTATTTTTTCAAGTTTATTAAAATACTGAGGAACAAATCTTACAAATTTAAAAGTTGAATGAAAATGAAATTAAAAATATATAATTTAATGAATTATCTTAAATAAAATAAATAATAATCAAAATAATAGAGACCAAATCTAAAAAATTAAAAGATGAAAAAAATTAAAATAATAATAATTAACATTTCATAAATTATTTCAAATAAAACAAGTAACAATGAAAAGAATGTTGACCAAATTTGATAGATAAAAAATTTCAATTAAAAAAAAATAAGGGAATAACAAATAACAATTATAAAAATAAAGACTAAAATTAATATACAAATTAAATTCAAAGGGATAAAATTAAAAAAAATATATTCAAAATAATATATATATATATATATATATATATATATATATATATATATATATGTAGCAATCAAAAATTTGAGGATCAAATTTGATATAATCAACAAATAATATGACATTTCTAAATTTTTCACAACTTTCAGAAAGTGTTTTCTACTTAAAATAAAAAGAAAACACTTTCCTGAAAACCAAGCCAAAATTTCATTTGACTAGAAAATATTTTTCGTTGACCAAAAATATTATTTTTTTTGATCAACTTTTCTAATAACAAATAAACACAAAAAAATTTTAAAAATAATTTTTCAGAAACCACTTTTCAACAACAAACATACCATAACTTAAATTCTTTACTTGATAGCAAAACCGTTAGCACCTTATATATATTATAACATTAAATAAATAACCACTACACAAATAATTAATTTCTTAGATAATTGGCTAATTAATCTTACCTTATTATCTAAGTATCAACGTCTTTTCACTTGTCTTGTCTTATACCTGTTAAAGTAATTCTGATCAAACATAAAAGGAGGCTAGAATTCTCAATAAGATGTTTATTATGAATGCTTAAGTTAACCTAAATACAAAGAAATTATATATAGGTTAAACTGAAAATACTATTTTACCCTTAATAAATAAAACTAGATAAATATTACTTAACATCTCCCCTCAAACTCACGATGCGGCATTTACAAGCATCGAGAGTTTGCCAACTAGAAAACAAAAACGAGATATGGAATGCGTCTTGGTAAAGAAATCTGCAATCTGCAAAGAAGAATGAACGAAAGGCAAAGTAATGGTGCCATGCTTGAGATGATGACGAGTAAGATGACAATCGATCTCAATGTGCTTAGTTCGCTCATAAAAACCGAGTTGTGAGCAATCTGAATAGAACTCTGGTTGTCACAATTCATAGGAGTAGGATGAGAAAAGAAAACTCTCATATCAGCAAGTAACCAACGTAACCAAACAATCTCTTTGGTAGTAGATGCCATGACAGAAGCTGAAGGAAAGTTGAAATACCAAATTTTGCAGAAGCGGAAGATAAAATATCACTCCAAAATTTTTTATTTTTCTTGCAGAAACTTAACTCAAATACCAAATTGCATAAACTGAAGAGAAGACGAAATACCAAAACAATTGCAGAGACAGAACAGAAATACCAAATTGCAGAAGCTGATACCAAATTGCAGAACAGAAATACCAAATTGCAGAAGCTGATACCAAATTATAGAAACTGAAGAGAAGACGAAATACCAAAACAATTGCAGAGACAGATAAAAATACCAAATTGCAGAAGCTGATTCCAAATAGCAAAAACTGAAGAGAAGACGAAATACCAAAACAATTGCAGAGACAGATAGAAATACCAAATTGCAGAAGCTGATTCCAAATTGCAGAAACTGAAGAGAAGATGAAATACCAAAACAATTGCAAAGACAGATAGAAATACCAAATTGCAGAAGCTGAT
This sequence comes from Populus nigra, assembly GCF_951802175.1. Classification (NCBI taxonomy): domain Eukaryota; kingdom Viridiplantae; phylum Streptophyta; class Magnoliopsida; order Malpighiales; family Salicaceae; genus Populus; species Populus nigra. The sequence goes on along the minus strand of NC_084861.1, from coordinate 4,849,596 downwards.
TCCAAATTGCAGAAACTGAAGAGAAGATGAAATACCAAAACAATTGCAGAGACAGAACATAAATACCAAATTGCAGAAGCTGATACCAAATTGCAGAGACTGATGAGAAGACGAAATACCAAAACAATTGCAGAGGCAGAACAGAAATACCAAATTGCAGAAGCTGAAAAATCTAAAATAAAGTTTCAGATATTAATTCTTCAGCCGCAAGCACAAAACTTGATCTTCATCCTCCATCTTTTAATAGGTCAAACAACTCATGTCTGATGTTTTGAAAAATGAATCTGAAGTTAAGCTTCATAGGAATGCATTGAGCGTGCTGGAACATCCTACAGGAAATGAAATGGATGATGATAACAATTTTGATACGAGCAGTGGCTCTGACATTGGTGAACATGATTTCTACAAGGGCAGCGAGTTCCATAAAATTAACAAGCCAAGGGTTCGATTAACTAGGCTCTGATACCATGTTAAAGTAATTCTGATCAAACATAAAAGGAGGCTAGAATTCTCAATAAGATGTTTATTATGAATGCTTAAGTTAACCTAAATACAAAGAAATTATATATAGGTTAAACTGAAAATACTATTTTACCCTTAATAAATAAAACTAGATAAATATTACTTAACAATACCTACCTCGCAATCTATAGAATTAAGGTTTATTGTTAGAAAGGATTCATCATATATCAATTGTCTTAAAAATATATAATTTGAATTTGTTTGAAAATAATGCAAGTAAAACAGCCATTGCAAGAGATAGTGCCAGCGAAGAGTTGACAACTAAAAGATTATACTATTTTAAAAAAGATTAATAACAATTATTTTCTTCTTATTTTTTATTATTGATCTGGAAAACAGTTCTTAAAAATAATTTAAGAATTGATTTATTTTTTTAAGAATCATTTTTTATTTTTAACTTTATAGTTGAAAATACAAAAAAAAAGGGACAAAAAGATATCAAAACAATTCTTGAAAAACAATTGGAGAACCTATAACATACGAAAAATAATACATGATCACGTCCACAGTGGATCGTGCTGACCACTCTATAGAAAAAAGAATAGCGTGCTTAAGAATTTCTCTTATAGAAGTGCGTTTACTAAGAAATCCTCTGGAAACGCTATACAAATCAAAAATTAATATGAATTATATGTTTTGAATTGTTTTAATGTGTTGATATTAAAAATAATTTTTTTTTTAAAAAATAATTGACATGTATTTTGACACGAAAAGTTATTTGAAAAACAATTGCTACTACACTGCCATACATCAGTATTTTCAAGTAAAAAAAAATCCTACAACATTAAAAAAAAGGCTATAAAGGTTGTGCTCGATATTGCAGAAGTGTTTATGAAAACTTTTTATTTTTTTATTTTAAATTAATATTTTTTTGATATTTTCAGATAATTTTGATGTGTTGATGTTAAAAATAATTTTTTAAAAATAAAAAAATATATTATTTTGATGTGTTTCGAAATAAAAAACACTTTAAAAAACAACCATTACCACACTCCCAAACACACAAGTTTTCCAAGTCTGTAGTGTTAGGCACCGCGATAGAAAAATACTTTTGAAAAAAAAGAATTGCTTTTTATTTTTTATTTTGATTTAAATTAATATATTTTTAATATTTTTAAATTATTTTAATATACGGATATTAAACATAATTTTTTTAAAATAATAAAAATATTATTATAATATATTTTAAAATAAAAAATACTTTAAAAAATAACATCACTTCCTCCCAAACACCCTACTCCTATTCACGACAAAGCTAGTCATTGGTTGAAAAGACATCATGCATTACCTCACACTTTTCAATTGGAGCTCCCACCTAAATTTCACGAGAGTGATCTCTGCTCTTTACCATCATTTTAAATATTTTGATAATGACTAGCTTTGTCCTGAAAATAAATTTTCTGGAAAACGAAATTTGACCTTCGGAATTTGCTAGAAAATGAATTCTATAAAAATCTTTTGGTAAGATTTAGCATTATCCTTCGGGGTATGATTGGTTGGATAATAACTTGTATATGATCATAATTATAAAATTCAATTTGAAAATCAATTTAGAGTAAGGCTTGTAACATGAACAGCGAGGAGTAACCCGAATTAAATATAACTTTTTTTTAAAATTAAAACAATATTATTTTAATTATTAAAAAAATAGTTTTAATTAGATTTTACCTTAAGATTAACCAGATCATAAATAGAATAAGTTTTTGACCTTTATCAAACTAAATCACACCTTTTTAATTTTATTATTCTTTAACATATAGAATGGTCAGAAACTCTAGAAGAATCGAGGTTTTATAATTAGGTAAATTACAAGCCGGGATTCGTGGTCACTTAATGGTTGCCAGAGAATGAGCAAAGACATTAATTAACGGCATTCATTGCCAACTAAACCCATCAAAATCAGTTTCAATACAACATACCAAACCACGAAAATATGCAGCTAGAAAATAACCACATAGATCAATTATGCCGCTAATATTATCAAATTCCTTAGAATGTCATTTCATCAATTGTATATTCAAATTGACACAATTGTCTCTTTCATTCTAAAAAATAAAATAAAATTGTTTGAGCTATACTTTGTACGCAGAAAGTCTTCAGTTTGCACGCTGCATTCAACAGTACATGCGCGTCCCTACACAGCCACTAGAGGTTTTTTTTTTCTTGTTCCAGTTTCCCATCGAAAAAGACCTTAGGTGAAAGCTAATCCTATTACTTACTTTTGAGTACAAAGACAAATGTAATATAATATGCTGTCTTTCAACTTCAACATCATAGAAACAGAGAGCGCGCACCATCGCTTACTGTTCGTGTGAAGGAGAGGTTCTATAGGGGACGGAGAGATGAGAAGAGAGTGCCATCCTTTGTTGATTGGAGGGAGAACAAGAGAGAGCAAGTACAATCATGGGCTCTCTTCTGCTGAGATGGATTCGCTTGCTAGTCTATGTGAAACCATATTGCCTTCTCTGCCGCCACCAGTTACTACTTTGGAAGGAAAACAACACCAACCTACCAAGGCCGTGCAGGCCCTATACAGATCTTCTGGCTCTCAAACGCCTATGCCTGATGAGGTTTACAATCGATATATTCTCCCCTTCTTAACTTCTCTTGTCTCACACAGTTATAGGTGAACACAGACAAATTAAGCAAACAAATTTGTATCGGTTATAGTTTCATGAATTAAATAGTTTCTGATCCAGAAAAAGAAATTGTTTACACTATTCAATTGGCTACAGGAATTTATTGAAATTGACAGCTTTTTTTCTTTTTTTTTTCTTGCCTTGCACAGATTGCAGAGCTTTTAAGGAAGAGGGGTTTGCCAGAAGCTGTGTTCCTGGTGAGATTGGTTCTATGGCTTCTATCTACTAGGCTGGGTACATTTTTGCTTTGCGGGTCTCTTTGTTTTGGGGAGAAATGGCTCTGCATTAAGAATTTTTCAAGCATCTCTTTGGATAAGAGGGAGAAGGTTCTGCAGAAATGGTTCAAACGCAGGTTTTTTACAGCTATCAGAATTGCCTTCATATATGTCAAGGTCTTGTGCGTCTTCGTTTTCTTCTCTCGGGTAATGTTCCCATCACTTTGCAAGATTCTATGCTCCTTATTCTTTGGTATTTAGTGAAAAATGATTTATCAGGAATATATCTAATAATTTATTCCAGACATAGAACATAGAAGCCCAAGATAATTTCTTAGTTAATAGTAATTAATAATTACCCTTTTATACTATTTTGGGTATCACCACAAGCATTGGTCTTCGGTTTCTTATCATTTATCTATTTTTGGTATAAATGACTAGTTCAAGATCTAATCAAGAGGAGCTAAATCTGCCTTGATATACGAAAATTAACCAGAAAATATATTTAAATTTAAAATTAAAAAAAATCTAAACTTGAATGAATCCAACGGCAAATTTGGAGAAGGTTTATTAATAAAATTTAATTGTTTTTATTTATTTTCAAATAAATAATATTTTAAAAAATAACTGATAGTATACTGCCAAATACCTCATGAAAAGTGAGCAGCTGGAGCTGCATATGGCCAAAACAACGACAGGCATAAAATGAAAGAGAAACTAATCGTAGGCTGACACCTCGTTAACATACATCTCTATCCAGGATCGATACTGTGTGGGATATTCTATTATTAGCTATAATGCTCCTCTCTCGCCAAAATTTTGAGCAGAGAGAAACAAGTGACTTCTCCTTCTCCTTTTACCTCTACCGACAAAAGCATCTTGCTTTAAATGGAGTTGTTGCTTTCAGTGTAAGGAAAAGGCTTTTGGACCTCACATTGCCATTTTTCTTACGGTTTTACAATTCTGTGCAATCTTGGATATGATTATAGGATGTAATGAAGATTTTCTGCTGTGATTTTGTGTAGGCAGTCCTGATAGCAAGAGTCCATTTCTTCACACTGCTAATTTATGCAGAAATGTATCATGGCTCCGATCCATTAATTCATCAGTAATAGTATTAGTTTGGTTTTTGATCACTTCCTTTCGTATAACAGCTTGAATTGGAAGCATATATATCATCATTAATTCGACCAAACAACATGAAACTGACGTCTTAGCTGCCCCATTTAATCATACGACCATATATATTCCATAAAGAATAAAAACTGATGCACCCAACCATCTCCATCCAAACAATTAATCATGCACTGCACTCGTTTCTCACTTGGGTAAATCACAGATGAAAAGGTTACAATGACCCCCCCCCTCGTCTACAGTAGCAGTTATTTCAAGTCTTGAAGATCTCCAACTTTATCTGCTTCTACAGGTTGGTCAAAATGGTGACAACCCAGCATGGGAAGCCATTGAATACTGTGCAGGCACTGATGAAAATCCAGACCAGGTTCCGAAAGAGAGGCCCCTTCAAAAGGGATTGATAGATACGAATCAAGAAACTGACTCCACCCTTCTCCGCTCTCTTACAGAAAAAGGCCTAGAAGTTACGCGAGATCCTCGAAGGAACCTTTGTAAAATCAAATGTGATGTTGTTATTGTTGGCTCCGGTTGTGGTGGAGGAGTTGCCGCGGCTGTTCTTGCAGCTTCTGGGCAAAAGGTCTTTGTTCTCGAGAAAGGGAACTACTTTACTGCTACGGATTATTCTGGTTTGGAAGGCCCTTCCTTGGCTCAACTATACGAATCAGGTGGATTGCTTACAAGTGCTGATGCAGGGGTGATAATTATGGCAGGATCAGCAGTTGGAGGAGGTTCTGTTGTTAATTGGTCAGCATCCATCAAAACACCAAACTCTGTGCTTCAGGAATGGACCAAGAACCAGAAAATTCCACTTTTTGGTAGCCCTGAATATCTTTCTGCCATGGATACTGTTTGTGCGAGAATAGGAGTTACAGAGAATTGTAAAGTGGAAGGATTTCAAAATCAAGTACTTCGAAAAGGGTGCGAGCGCCTTGGTGTTCCCGTCAAAACCGTCCCACGAAATTCCTCAGAGAGACATTATTGTGGCTCTTGTGGTTATGGTTGTCGAAAAGGAGAGAAGAGAGGGACTGATCGTACATGGCTGGTTGATGCTGTTGATAACGGGGCAGTGATCTTAACAGGATGCAAAGCAGAGAGATTCATATTGGAAAAGAACAAGGGCTTAGGTAAACGAAAAAAGAAGTGCTTGGGAGTGATTGCAAAAATTATAAACAACAACATCATAACAAGATTGCAAATCGAGGCCAAGGTAACAATCTCAGCATGTGGAGCTCTCTTGTCACCGCCTTTAATGATCTCTAGTGGATTGAAGAATCAGAATATAGGTAGGAACCTTCATCTGCACCCTGTCCTAATGGCCTGGGGATACTTTCCCGAGTCAAATTCAGAGTTCAAGGGGAAAGTATACGATGGTGGAATAATCACAGCAGTTCATGAAGTGGTAGCAGGAGACTCCAATGTAAGGGCAATTGTAGAAACCCCTGGATTAGGGCCTTCTTCATTTTCTGTATTATGTCCCTGGGTGTCTGGGCATGACATGAAGAACAGAATGATGAAGTATTCAAGAACTGCTCACCTCATAACAATAATAAGAGACAGCGGGTCTGGAAAAGTTACGACGGAGGGAAGGATATCCTATAACTTAGATGCATCGGACAGAGACAATCTCAAGGTAGGGCTGCGGCAGGCATTGAGGATTTTAGTAGCAGCGGGAGCAGTCGAAGTGGGTACACATAGAAGCGATGGGCAGAGGATCAAATGTAGAGGGATAAAAAAAGAGGATCTGGAGGAATTTTTGGACACAGTTTATGCTACCGGGGGGGCTCTGTCACTGGAAGAGGACTGGATGTTTTACTCCTCAGCCCATCAAATGGGGAGCTGCAGGATGGGGATTAATGAAAAAGAAGGTGCTGTTGATGAGAATGGAGAAAGTTGGGAAGCAGAAGGCCTGTTCGTTTGTGACGCTAGTGTTTTGCCAAGTGCCGTGGGTATTAATCCAATGATCACAATCCAGTCCACTGCTTACTGTCTCTCGAAGAAAATAGCAGAGTCCTTACGCAAAGACTAAAGAACAGTCCTCTAGAGCTTAGAGAATCCTGTTAATCTTAAACTTGTCCAAGAAAATAATTTGTTTCAGCAGGAATTAAATTATAAGACTTGATTAATAATGGTCTCAATTGCCAAAAAATTGTAATAATATCGCATAATTAATAATAAAAACACGTTTTTCTCTAACCTAGGCTCTTCTTTTAACGTCTTCAATTCTGACATTGTGTCTTGAAAAATGCCTTTAATTTTTCTGTCTTTCTTGATCTTCAATGTGCTTCAAATTCATTTGGGTAGTCTATCCATTTCATTCAACTCGATGCAACCATTTTATTGAAAGGGCTGTGGGCTGCCTAAAGCTTTTCAAAATTTATACTTTTCAACATATAAGACGAGTCATGGGGATATTGTAGCTGCCAATGGATGTTCTTCAAGTCATCACCACAGGAAATGAAAATTTGTCGAAGACATCAGTTTCGTTCATATCATCAAATCGAAGTCAGAATTCCCAATGTTGTACAAGATAATAATTCCAAGTAAACTTGATGCTCGCTTTCTTCATTACACTCAAAGCTTTACAATCACCGAATCAGTTGGATCTGTGAAGAATGAAAAGGAGACTCGCACATTGTTTTATAAGATGTGGATCCCATATGGCCCCTATATGTCAGCCTTCTAGGAACTGTACCTGGAATGAACTTGCAAGGAAATTCTTTACATTTTGACGGTTGGACATCTCAGCCATCAGAATCAGTCTCGCGGAATGGCAAGGGAACTGCTTTCACCGCCCTGAACCTGCCAACATTATTCAGATGCTCATTCTCCAACCTGTTTCAACACATTCTGACTAATGTTAGAAGATGGATATTTTTCCTCTAAAGACCACAAAGCTCTTCTCTTAAACTTTTCTAAGTAAAGAATGAAATAAAATGTACCTGTAAAAATTCCAGTGGCCACGTCGAATTACCTCCAAAGAAGCCAATAAAAAATCTAACATACGTGACTCAACCATGTTGAAGCGGAACCCCATGACAGTCTCCACCCAAGCAACTCTAAGAACTATGTTCAAGACCTGCAATTCAATTTCTCAATCTGATAAGAGCTTCCATATTTAACGCTTGAATGGAATAGGATTTAAATGGAGGGAGAACTCACGATGGACATGTAGTAGATGCTTTTGTTCTTCAGTATCAAATTATCTCTTAGCCATAGATTCTTGGATTTAGAGTTGAGAAGGCCCCAGTCCTTAACAAAATCCCAATACAATTGATAGACTGTGGAAAACACAGAAGTAACCAGGACTATACCAAACCATAGGTGGTTCTCCTGCCTACCGTAAGTTATCCTCGCACCAGCTGCCACCATGGCAGAAACGTACTTCCCCATGTTAGCCAAATGGTTGAGGTCACTTTCATCAAACCATCTTCTTGCACACTTTCATTGGCAAGAAAATGTATTAATTGGAGATAAAGAATTTGGCTTTGAGTGACTAAAAAATAAATGAGCATACATTTTTGAAAGAAAAGTGCGTAGTTGTTAAGGGGAATTATACCTGCATAGCACGCCAATAGTAAGGCAAAAATGAAATGACATAAGCAAGCTCCCTATATAGCCTTCCGGATTTGCAAGTTTCATATCTATGTGTCTTGAAACTCCCAGCTAGAAAGTAGCAAGTTGTGGATCCCATGTGCCTCAACAATGGAATCTGTATTAGAATCGTGAGGAAGATTAGCCAAGCCACAAACTAATTGAAATCAAGAGAAAGAATATACAGAAGTTCAATGCTTTAAGCAGTAAATTATATGCTAAGAGAAATCACCTGGCTAGTAAGTTGGTCTGCCATGAAAAAGTCGACCATCAAAACCTGCAAATATGTTGTAATCAAGAAAACCAAAAAACAGAATTTTGGGTTATTACACTGACAAATTCTCATAATGCTCAACAAAATAAACAAGTATGATATTATATACCTTGTAAAATGGAGAGCAGACTATGTTTCGTATAATCCGGATGAAGCAATAACGTGTTGGACGATAGAAGATGTCAAAAGGGCAAATGAGCACGAAAATAAAAATCTGAAAAATACATGTGGATATCAGCACCCGTCTCTAGTTTAATATGAGGTTCAATTGCAGTTCTGATGAGCTTCCAAGGAAAACGACTTCTGCTTGAGCAAATATGCAATGCTGGTACAGACTAGGAAAACTTGTAACAGCTTGCTACTAACAGGAACCAGTAACACTTACTAGGAGGAGAATCCCAGGAATGGCATCGACATGGTTTGGTGAAAAACCGCTAGCCCTTAAGAGAAGATGGATTACCATTGCTGCAACCACCGAGGTCATGAAAGTGGTGCAAATAAGAAAGGCATCTCTGTACTTAAGGGCTGTGCTGGGTTGGAATTCAAAAATAAAATTGTAGTTGATCCGTGTGCCCTTCCACATGAAGAGATTGCACCCGTACATAAACAAGTGAAAACTTAACAAGGCGAAGACACTGCATAACATGACAGTTAGTCCATCAACTGCAGATTCAAATCATCTTATCTTGGATAGTATAAACATAAAAACAAGCATATGCTTTGTTGCTTACAATTTGCACTATCCTACTTCTCAAATAAATCCTTCATTTCTTGTCAATCCAGTTACAAGGAATTCCATATTATTCATCTAGTCCATTAAGGCATATTAAGTTCTTCCAATTTATTTTTTTTGTTAAAAACCATGTAGAATTTATGTGAAGAATTACTAAGTGGATTAAAGATAATGTTCATAATAAGCACCTGAAAACAGGGTAGACAGTTTCCACGTATGATCTTTCAGAATTTGGCTTAAAAATACCAGCCAAGTGTGCCAAGATTGCGTATAAACTGAACAGTGATACAAAACAACCAGTAAGCAATCCTGCAATAAGCAACAACAAAAGAAAAAAAACATCAATAAATAATAAAAAAACATGAATCTTCCTGGAACAGCACCAGCAGCACTGGTTTGGTGGGTCCAATTCTAATTACACTAATAAACCATGATGAGGGTATTATTTCCACAAATGGGATTAGTGGCCACTGCCAGGACTATTTCTTGTCCATGGGAATTTTGAGCGCGGCATATTTTGACCGAAAGGCTAATCAAATAATATTTTTTCAAAAGTGTTTTTTTTATTTAATTAAAAATTATATAAAAAACATTAATTTAATGTTTTTTAAATAAAAAAATACTTTCTAAAATCCTAGGTCAAGTCTCACCACTCAGACTAACCCTTGCGAGCTTTTTTTCATCTAGTATGTCTACCCTACCAAATAAAAATGGATTTGCCTTGTCAATGAACTTAATTAAACGAAGTGATGAGAGGTGGTAAAGATTATTGTCGGTGCGTGTCAGAGAAAGAGAAATTACCAACAAAAAACGTAACCATGTGAGACTCTTTTTGTTGCTGGGGTTTCAGGAACTTCATCGCCTTTTTCCTGTCATTGTTGGCGAAGTGCTTTGTGAAGATGGACTCCACATCATCCATTAGTCTCACAACCTTATCAGTCAAGTAGTATAATATTACACATAATCCTCATCAGAAAACCATCAATCCCTTTCTCCAAATGTACTTGAGTAAACAAAATGCAAATTACATATTTGTGGAGAGCTAACCAGAAGTCATCATGCATACAAAAAGAACATGGCTGGACCATATCCTTGCCACGTACATTTTGGCATAGACATTAATTAGGTAGTGGGTGAAGAATAATAACACCACAGTATGATCATGTGCAGGCGAAGGATGCAATTCTGAGTACCATATGCACAACAGCAAGGCATCTTTCTACATGACAAAATAATGATAATGTCTTGTTACCTTATCAGAGCTAATGAAGTAGGATCTCTTCACTACTTTTAAATAGCTTGCTGATGCTTGTTGATTAGAGACCTGTTTATGTGTGAAAAATCCCAGTTTCAGTTGTTTTATGAACAGTACTAACTCATGAAGTTTATGCAGATGACATGGTGAGATAATATGAAATTGCATTCATCACTATTATATGCATAAGATTATCAGAAGAATGACTTGATATATGATAAATTATATATACTGTTATTTTTTTCATTACTAATGATGACGAGTCCAATTATAAAGTATTTATGTAGAAGGAGATATAAGATTCGATCGGGATAGTTAAAAGATGGAGCAATTGATGATATTTAGAAGTAAAAAAATAAAAATATATGCTCCAATTAATCCCTTAATTTTATTACATCATCATTAGGTAAGGATATTTGGTGGTCTCACATTCTTCATGTGAGGAACATATATATATATTGATGTTATTGTCTCCAACACGAGTTAATTAGAAAGCGGTTTGGTTTCGGAAGATACAAAAATACTTTCCCACTTCAAGATATCTACCAATTCTCAATTATATATTATTATTATTGTAAAATCGCTATAGTCCACAGTGAATAACATTAAATTCAAAATGATGTTATTTTAACTAAATATATATATATTTAAAATCTTTAAGCCTATTTCTTTCAAAATATAATGTTTTTGAGAAACTGTTTTATACCCAGTTTTTAGAATATCAACATAATTAATTATCATTTTTTTTAAAAAAATTTGTTCATAAAAATTATTTTCCGTACTTTAATATCTTATTTCTGTATTTCTTTTCGGTTGCTTTTGATTAATAGAATTTCTCACTCATAAAAAAAGGAACAATATTGGTTTAAATGGATTTTGACGTGTTAGAGGGCTGGGTTGAAGAAGGCATGAGCGAAGATAAATTATTTGTAAGCCAACACAGGCAGAGCTGTATAATCTCAATAGGGATTTAATTTGATTGAGATATGATTTACAAGTGGGGGGCTAATTAACACAATTTGTTGTTTTCCCAAAAAAAAAAAAGAGTTTTTTTCTTCTTCTTGTTTCTTTTCCTTTTTAGAATATAAGTAAAATGCTCGTCTTTCTTCCATGCATACATGAACACATAAACTGAAAAGCTGAGGTAAGACCACCTTACCTTGTCGAATTTCTTCAATATTTTCGTGAAGGCCACCATATTCAATGAGCTGCCAAAAATAGGAAAGCTTGTATATCAAGATATGCAAGGTCATAAAAAAATTTATCTTCGTAGCACTATCTAGCTAGCTAAACCCCAATATTTTACAACCGTGTTTAATTCCGTCCAAATTAAATCAATCATTATTGTGACGACGTTGGAGTGGCTGTTCAAATGATCAAATCCATGACATGGAATGGCAGATCTGTCCGTCGATTTTAGGAATTGGGAGTTTATATATAATCAATAGAAAATATTTTATACACAACAGTCCACGCACGAAGAGTATTTTTAGGTGGTGGGAGACATGCAGTCCTCTCTTAAAAGACTGGATATTATGAGACAAAATATATAATACGATGACGAGGAATTATATATATATTGGTGTGAAAATGAACCTGTAAGTTTTAAGTAGACCAAGGCCTCTATAGAGCTCCACAAATGCACCTCTAATCATCTTCTCAGCACACTGGATTTTCTTTCTATTAATGAAATCTCCAGCACCTAATTCCTTTTTAGGGTTATTAACCAAATCTTCCCACAACATTGATGTTACAGCCGTGATCGTTCGTGTTGGTGCAGCAGCTGGAATGCCAATCCTCATTGCCATCTTAGGTTTCTTTGTTTTTTTTCTTGTGGCCGAATTGATGCCCTCTCTCTCCAGTGCTGCGATGATTTCATCAATCTGTGAATCTGCAGAGGTCTCATTTGACACGCTTGCACTTTCTGCGTAATAACATTAGGGAAATGTTATGTATACAAATTAAAATCATACTAAATCCTTGTTTTATATATGATTGTTCGTGTTGGTGCAGTGATCAACCGTTGCCATGCTTGCATGTATAACATTGGTAATAAAAGTAAATTCATAATTTGCAATTAAGAAACTACGACTGACGTGCATGCAAAACTAATTCTAGGCCTAATTGAAGTTAAATTTTCATCTCTCTCTCTTGTATGCCAAAGGCCTAAAAGTTAGAGATCCGATTTCACGTGTAAATTAAATTAAATGACTGGAGTCAATTTTTAGTTCTTGGCTCAATGGATTACTGGTATCCGACTCGCTTCTTTCCGTTTCTGGAAAGTATCCTGTTGGCGATATAGTTTGTCATCATAAATAAACCAGAGAGAGCATTAATTGATTCAATCTGTTCACAATCTCCCTTTTAGCCACGTCTATGTATTGCCCACCTACTTGGCTAGCTAACGCACCCAAGTTCCATGAGTCTCCACGTACTTTCAAACGGTGTGGTCTCAATCTCATAGTATCTACTCCAATCTATTAGTTTTATGTCAAAGAAAAACGACCGTTACCAGAACAAAAGGAGTTCCGAGGTGGTGAGGATGAGCAAGAAAGAGGAAGGACTCCGGCATTAATCGGCTTACGACGGTGCTCGTTGAGAACCCGTTTGAGGTCCAGCAAAGTCTCTAGCTGCTTGTTAAGTATCTCTCCTCTTTCAAGAAATTCGCTCTCTTTATTCTTGTAAAACTGGTTCACTTTATTTAACTCTCCATCCAGACTCTCAAAAAACACCGCCACCTAAAATATGAAGTGCAGAGATACAAAAACAAAGAAATCATAACCTGTAAAAATGCCTCCTCCCCTCCTAATTTGTATAATTAATCAGTCATAATTAACTCTCAAAGATATTAATTTGATTAAAGATTGGCAAACTACATGAGAAAATCCGTGCCACAAAAGGAAATGACAGAAAATAAACTAAATTAAGGAATATAATGAATTTAAATATATGTACAAACTTAGGAAGCTATATAAAACCTAGTGAGTAACAAGTTTGATATAACCTTTTGGGGCCATGCGATCACTTAATATATACCTCATCTTCTTCGGAGAACAATTGAACAAGCTCGGTTTGGTACAGTACTTCTTCATCACCATCCTCCATGCTCTTGCTCCTCGCCTGTAATTAACCACCGAAAAACTTATGCTTTTTCATTGATTATTTTCTTTTGATATCAAACTTTCGTTGAGTCCTTGTTCTTCTCTATGTTATTCACAATAAAATCGTGACTAGCTACAAGAACCCTACATAACCGTTTCCTTGATTTCGTGAGAGAATTGGAAAAATAACAAAACTGGGTGGAAAAAAAACCCAAAAAGGAACCGCACTGGGTGGATTATGACTCGCTCGAGTGCCATATCCAACAATAGAGTAAAACCATTACCAATTTTTAGTGGGGGTCCTCTGAGGAAAAGAAGAGCTGCCACTTACGCAGTAGAGAAATTAATTAAAAATTAGAGGAGATAATCGTTACTTAGACATATATAAAACAATCAAATATATAAAAAAGATAAAGATATATATTTTTGAGGTAAGAAGCACAATAAAATATATTTCTTATTATATCATGTCTTATCTCGTCCATCAAGTTATATGACATCAAAACAACTGCGAGAGATGTTGTACTAAGGATGCGGGACCCATTAATTGAACTTTGGATGGTTATAGAGAACTCTAAAAATGAGGGAGTAAAAGAATACTTATACAAAACCAAAAACCACCTGAAATGTTGTCGAGAAAGCAAATATTTTCTGGCACGATGGCAAGCTGAGACCGACAGAGGACGAGTAACAAAACTCGAGGATACCCAAAAATCATGGGAAAAAAAAAACAGAGAGAGGAAAAAAAAAGAGGGATTATATATCGGCGATTGTGTTTTCATCATATCGGAAAAATTGATACTTTTTGCTGCAATATTGATGCAGCTTTTGTCTTTTTGATGAATAATTTGATGCCACTTTGCTTTGTTAATATTGGTTCCAAAAAGAGAAGAAGAAGAAAAAAAACTATTCAGAACACTCCGATCTCTCGGTTTGTGAACTGGAAGAAACCATTAATGGCCGAAACCCCCACTTCTTATACATTAATGAGCTTACTTCGAAAGCCCAACTTAACTACTTTTTGAGGTTGAAGATACAAGATTTCACATTAACACGTATAATACACACATGATACACGTGTTTATGTGTGTCTTCTTAAGTTGTGAAATACCTGAATGATTTCGGTTTCGGTATCGGAGTGGAAGAGTTTGCTGGATATATTTTTGGCGAGGGAGCGAATGGGATCAAAAATGGAAAGACCAAATTCATGGTCAAGAACTTGTTGGGGTTGTTTGGATTTCTGTGAGAGTTTGATCTTCTTCATCTGCTTCTTGAGTTGCCAGTAGTTTACAAAGGCTTCCTTCCATTCTGGGATTAGTTGAGCTTCAAGCTCCTTTGAGAACTTCACCATTTTCTTCTCTTTGAATGGAAAGGAAGTCGAGAGAGAGAGACAGGGAGAAGGAAGAGGGAGGGAGGAGAAGAGAACCTTTGAGGGTGCTGGAGGGATTAGGGAGATTTGTGTGTGTGTGTCTATATACATATAGAAAGAGGAAATGACAGCAACGTCGGGGGAAATGAAGTGAGATCCTCTTCTATTGGGTGTCGACACGTTGAGAACTCATGTTAGGTTAATCAATATGACTCACATGATATTAATTTTCCTGGATATATATATCAACGAAGGAATTGAACCCTAATCTTGCGTACTTCTTATAAAAAAAATACATTTATTATACTTTTGTTCTATTTACTAATGACTTAAAACTCTTTATGTTATTATTTTAGTTAGGTAAAGAACCAGTTTGATTATCTGTTTGGTATATCGTTTCAATTGGAATTTTTAAAAAATTTAATTTTTTTTATTTTAAATTATTTATTTAATGTTTTTAAATCATTTTAATATGTTAATGTTAAAAATAAAATTTAAAAAATAAAAAAATACTTTAAAAAATAATTATTATCACTGTAAAATAAAAACCTATATGCATGTCTGACTCACCCGTAAAATTATTATTCCTTTCATTTGCATAAATCAATAATGGCCTTTTGTTTTACAAATTAATTAATTTCCTTCATTTTCCACTTTCGCTTTTCTATCGCCATTCCTGTGATCTCTTTTTAGCTCTTTTTCATAAGGCTCATTCTTTTCTGGCCCTAGTCGTTAATCTCTATATAATTACTAGTTATACATACATACATATATATATATATATACATATATATATATATATATATATATGCTTCCTAATTTTTATTTTGCTCTTCACAATTATAACTAAGTGATCGAAAGACCCTATACTCTTCCGTCTTGAATCTTCTTCACCATCTGGTTTGGTGGAGGATAGTTCAGATCTTTCGTTCGTCTAACAATGGAAATCGACTCGGTTAATAGTGTCTATACCGAAAAACAAACTATTCCTTGTTTACTATATATGAGGTCTAGCGCTTGTCAAAGAATTTAATTGGATGAGGCCTTAATAATAATAATTTTAAATCACATATTTACAATTATTTATTCTTGACTTTTATAATTTAATTAGATTGAATAAGTTTCAAACATTAAGTTTCAACCAGTGGCTCTTTCGGCGCGTTTAAAACACGTGGATTGATTCTTTGCCAGAATATACTCTCAGTTTGCCAACTAAGAATTGAGGGGCTCCATGGGATCCGATGAGCACTGTTGAGGAGTTGTTCTGTACAGTACAAGGGACAAATACACTGGTTCTCGTGGGATTTGCTGAAGAAAAAAAAAATAAACTGCGGTGCCATATTTGCCGGTAGTTTCTCCCTTGGAGGGTTTCATGACGGTGTAACATGGCGTCCCTTTTGCGTTCCCCCACCGAGACAAGTCCCCACGTTTTATTAGATCAGTGGACTGTACATGGGAGGCCCTTTTTGGTGAAGAAAACATTTTCAAGGGTCTTTAGCCTTAAAAGAGTGCCCATAACTTCGGGGCGTGCAGCCCAAAAATAAAATTCCTGGGATACTGTTACATAACCTTTTAAGGGCTGTACATGGCGGTTGGCTCAGAAATTGGATGGCACATTAGGTCAAACTTGAGAGGATGTCCTAGAATCTACGAGACATTTTGGTTAACCGTCTCTTAGTACCATGTCTATTGGACTCTTGGGATCCTGAGAAATTTAGCATGAATGACGGTCAGGCCAGGGTAACTGATGTTCATCTCGCAATAACTACAAGGAGTATGTTTGAAGTACCGGCTCTATAAATAGTTATTGCAATAAAGTTCAGAATTCTCATAAATATCATTTTTTCTAGGTTTTTTAAAGCAATTTAATTGTTTATGAGCGCTTGGTCTGGCCGATAATCATGGCAATAAAAAATTATATGTTGTTGAGGGTTTTAAAACTTGTTAGAATGACAAAGTCTGATTTTGTTTTTGGGTTGTAAACAAAACCTAAATAAGAAGGTATTGTGGTTAACTGGTTAGGTAGAAGTGTTTACGATAATGGGTAGATTTATCATGTATCATGGTCTATATATATCATTGTTATATGTTATGAAATAGCCTGAAAATATCAACAACAAGTTTTAGAATTTAATGCTTTATTGATCAATTTAGTTTTACTTTTTTGCAACAAAAAGAAAAAATAATGCATATCCAAACTAATGCCAAATGTTTTTTATTCTTTAATTTCATATCTCGTAATATTGTGTTAGTAGTGGCTTGTTCTCTTCGAATACTTCTCCTTCGTTTAATTACATTTTTGTGGTTTAGTTTAGTGCATAAATAGGTATTGCTTTAGAAAAACAAGGTCACTTTTCGAGTCCATATATAATCCAGTAATGGCTGCATGTATTCACGAAGGGCAGGATGCATGGATATGGTAAGTGCTAGTCAAATGGATTCTGATCCGGCCCACACACAAATCCCACAAGCCGGCGTGCTTAAATTGAAAGGGGAAGTGGGTTAGATGCAAATTTCAGTACAAATTGTATTCGTAGAACAATAGGAATATTTAGCATGCTCATGTTCACGCCATTGGAACCTTTTCTTTATCTTCGTCATAAAAATGGCGGCATCAATTTAGCCCTCAAGAATCCAGATCAAATCAATTATTTTAAGGATGTGTCAATTATAATTTAGAATATTTTTTACTTAAAAATATAATAAATTAATATCTTTAATGTTTTAAAAATTATTTTTAATTTCAACATATCTATCTAAAAATAAAAATAATAACTTTTAACAAAAAAAATAAATCAAAATACGAGGAACGGGCCAAAGAGTAGCAATCTTCTCTTAATATATTACAGTTGTTTAAACGTGGATTGCTGTTTGGTCTGTACCTTTTGACCATCTCCTTCGTGTTTATCTATTTCTTCTATAGAAGAATAATATAATTTATCTAAAATCCTTATCCATCTGAATGCAAGGCTAATTAATCTCGTTTCTCGCATGCTAATTAGGTAAGTTTCCATTTGTAGAACCATTTATTCTTTGTTTAATTAGGTTGCTCGGACAACATAGACGGCAGGCACTAGTACTCTTGTTTAATGGAGGATGCGCGCGCACTTGCTCCGCCCCAAAGTGTATTAAGATGATTTTTTGGAACTTTATTTAATGGTTTTAATTAGTTGTAGGATTTAGTGGGATTTTAACATTTGGAAGGTTCATAAAATGAATGATTAGGAGTCCTTTGATTCAATTTAAAATCTTAGTGCATGAAATAACTTTATAGCTTACATACCAAAGAAGTCCATTTAATTCTTAGGATGGGTCTCTTTAATTCAATTTGGTTAAGCACACATGCATCAAAACTGAAATAAATATTAGGCTAATTATAATACTAATAGGGCCTATTAGAATAAGTTCCTCCTTTTTATGTTATACGGAAAATATATATTATCGTTAACTTTAAGATTTAAATAAAAAATATTTTTAAAAATCATCGTAAGCTAACAATTTCGAGCATACACGAAGGGAAAGATAAGGACTAAGGAGCAAACGTACCGATTCCCCGCAATCAGCCGTGAAAAGGCTAATTATTTGGGCCGCCGCCTAGATTCCTCAACCGGCCCATCGAGCGATCAAGGGAAAGCATGTTAATCGGAGTGTCTACTGGAATTAACCCAGCGAGGTTCTAGTTGGGCTTCGTTTGTAGGGTTAAGACCCTAGGAAGAGGCAAGACTAACATGGTTGGTTGTTTGATTATGTTTAGTTGTGGAATATTTTCTATTTTTTTAGAATATTTTTAGGAAATATAAAAAAATGTTTTACTAATTGAAAAGGAAATTTGTTTCCTTGAAAACCCATATTTTTTTTCTAACTATCTAATTCTTTGAAAAAAATGATAAATATCAAAATAATTGTTTTTCCAATTCTTCATTATGAGACATTATGTCACACTATAGTTTTGATTGTAAGGTATCATTATATATATGTGATTTATACTTAAAACCTTAAATGTAATGTGGTTTTTATAGTTTTTTTAAACAACATTCTATATTTTTTTTTTCGTTTATAATTATAAAAAAATAATAGTAATGTTTTCATTTATACCTCTATGAATTAATAAGTTATGGAGTCTTTTTTCCGTGCAGTGAGTTGATATTAATAAAATACATATGAATTTATTTAAAAGAAAAACTTAAAGCCAAATTCATTATCATGGCTTTGTAGAAATAGTAGGATGATACAATATATTTATGTCTCGGGAGAGAATTCATTTATATCTCTTCCTTAAATGTTTCTTCTATAACCAATAAAACCTTCGATTTTAATTGAAAAGAGTTTTCACTGACATTCTTCTTCTTCTTCTATTTATTTCTTTCTATGAATTTAAACTTTTTTTTTTTTTGTAATCCGGGGTGTTCGGATCAGTTTACGTGCATCACAACTAATCCCCAGACCCACTGAACACCTTACAAGCCCAGTAGACAAGTAAGATACTGCGAGAGTGACAGACATGCACGCTAAGTCTCGAACCCAGGTAACAGAAGTAAGGAAACCTTGCCTCTGTCGCTGGACCAGAAGGCTCGGTGCTGAATTTAAACATTTAAAAGAGTAAATTATCTGGTGTAAGCCTTTTTTACCATGAAACAATGATCATGACATACAGTGTAAATGTTATTTTACCTTGCGTTTCTACTTGTGTTTGGTGTGTTTATTAAAAAAAAAATATCAAATTGATATTTTTTAGAGTTTTTTAATGATAAAATTTTTTTAAAAAAAATATTTTGATATATTTTTAAATAAAAAATATTTTTAAAAAATACCCTGCAATACAATACCAAACACATACTTATAATAAAAAGATTAAGAACAATTCTTATGAGATTGCCCTAGTAGTTTAGGAGATATTGACCTTCATATCCATGCTTCATTACAAGACTGGACTATTTTTTGAACAAAAATTAATATTTAGGTACTGAAAATGAATAAAAAATTATAAAAAAATCGAGTGGGATATATTTGCTGTCAAAGTCAAGTAAGTCACCCATCAACTTTGAACTGTAAGTATTAAGCAGTCGTGTAAACGATATTGATTTTTTTTATATTTTTAGATTTTTATTACTGAAATCTTTTTTATTGTATTGTTTATGTTGTAATTAGAGTTTTAACATGTATTCAATATTTTTTTTCTCTCCTCTCTTCTCATATCCAGCAATTTCATAATTTTTTTTAAAAAATATCATGATTTTGAATAGTAATAAATTATTAATATTGTATTTTTTAATTATGACATGTATAAATTTTTATTTATCAATATTTAAAAAAAATGCTCTTTCACCTATATTTAAAAAACCAATATTGCTAAGAAGCCAAAGTAGCCGCAAATTCTGGCTGGTTTTCTTTTGGAAAAGGCACCTCCTGCATAGTATTCTTTGATTTTCTTGCTGGTTGAACCAAAACCCTTCCTTGTCGTTATTTTATAGAGAAAATGTTTAAAATATAATGAACGGATAGTCCACGTTCCCCTCTGACTCCATTTGCGTTCCGACTGCCTGTAAATGTCACTGGCCAACCTGTCGGCAATATCCAAGAGAGATTTGACAAACATCATGTCTGACGTCGCCAGAGAATCATGAAGAAAATATTTAATTCAACTCCAAGTTAACTCTCATCGGACAGAGGTTGTTTCCTTCTAGATCGATGTGCTCTTGCTTCCAAGAAATTCTTGACTTTCATTTATGTTCTTAGAGTTTGTTTTCTTGTTTCTTATTGTGGTTAGTTTGACTCTGTCAATCACGGGTGTCTCTGCAGGCATTAACTTCTGGGCTTGTAGCTGGGTTTGGTGGTGCCCTTGCTCGAAAGATTTCTGGTATCAAGAAGATTGAGTTACGAAGATTGCTTTTTTTTTTCAGTGCAAGTTGACCCTTTCTTTCCCACTGTGGGTTTCCCACATGCTCACCTAGGTTTCTTATTGGGAGATGAAGAAAGAAGAGAATTTTGCTGGCATTGAAGGTATGATAATGTGTGATTTGTGAAACTAATTAAACAACTGATCTTGATTTATTGCAAATATATATATATATATATATATATATATATATATATATATATATATATTTTGTTAAGATGGTTGAAATTTCACTGCAAAAAGATATAAGTTGACGTTGAAAAAAATCACATAATTTGCGAGAGCAATGCACCAAAATAAAATACAATGGAGTGAGTATATATTTATATTCAATATTTAATTCAAGAAAAAAATTTATTTTGAGAAAATATATTTACCAAAACCCAAAAATAAAAAGACTTTTCCAATCATATTAAAAAAAGATGCAAAAGGTATATAAAAGAACACAAATCTTAATCTTTAATAAAATAAATATTGAATGATAAAATTAAAAAAATTAATTTAAAAAAATAAGATAAAAAATCAAAGTAACCTCGGCTAATATTTTTAAATTGAGTTAATTTTTCAAACCATAACTTGTAATTCTAAAATAGACTTAACGAAAAAGTTCAAATAAATTTAAATAAACTAAATGATGAATGTTGAAATTGAACGTAAAAAAATACCAAACTTAAAAAATTAATAAAAAAAAAATAATAAAAAAAAAATATGATAAAAAAAAAATTATCAAGAGTAAAATTATCAAAATATATACTATAGAAATTATATAAGATGTGCTGCGGCGAGTAAACACATAAAAACCATTTTTTCATGATATTTATTGAAGCCGATTCAAGCTTTTTTCTTAGGCTTTTGCACATTAAAATCACTTATCAATTTATTAGATAAATTTAATATATATAGATTCTAATATTATATTAAATTTTAAATCCAAAAGTCTATACATTTTTTAATTTTGCATCCTGTGATCTTCGAATTTTGGGCATGACTAAAAAAAAAGACTTAACTAAGTTTTGATCCAAAGTTTGTAGAAAGTTATTTACCCGTATTTTAAAATAATTTGGATATGATTTTCTATCTTTTCACACTTTATATACATTTATTTTTTTAAATAATACTCTCTTTCTGTGTGTGTGTGTGTGTGAGAGAGAGAGAGAGAGAGAGAGAGAGGAGAGAGAGAGAGAGAGAGAGAGATTTCCACGGCAGGCCATTTAACTCAATGCAAATGTTTGCGAATGGGTGGCATAGGATCCGAACCTCTAACCTCAAGTTCTTTTCAAGAAGGTCAGCTCTGAAGTATTTTTAATGCTCATATTTTATGTCACGAGTAGTGTGATATTTTTCATAAAGAAAATGGAACATTTATTACGTGTTTGGTGCCTTGAAAAAAACTCAGTAACAAAATCAATTTAAGGGGACCACGTTAACATTTTCTAGCCAACCATAAATCAAGAGGAAAAATAAAATCTACCCAGCATTAAAATTTGGGTTGGGTTTTGTTAATTCTGAACAGAGCTGTCCTCTATCCTTTTTTTTTTTAGTGAATGTTTGGGTCAGTTTACACACAGCTAATTTTATAGGTTTTAAAATTAATAATTTTATAAATTTTAAATAACTCTAAAATTTATAAAATTTTAACTAATAATCTCTAAAATACAAATTTAAAATCTTATTAGTTGAAAAACACCCCTCACAGTTTCATATGAAATCTTGATTGAGGTGGCAGGGGATCCAAGCTGAAACAATCCACCATTGACCCAAATTTTGCCAGGGAGTTTGAACTGAAATCATTCATAAAATTGTGCTGAAATGTGGGCTGGTACTCCCGATATTTCTTTACTTTTTTTTTGTTAGAAAATAATTATTTTTAAAATAATTTTTTAATAAATGAATTATTTTTTATATTTGATATTGTCATCAAAATTAAGTTAAAAATAGTTTTTGGTATTTGGTTATATAATAAAAAATAGCTTAAAAAATAACTTGTTATTTTTTTTCAAGTTTATTAAAAGAGTTGGGATCAAATCTGAAAAATAATAATATTAAAGGGAGATGAAGTTAAAAAAATTTAATTTTATAAATTATTTTAAATAAAAATAAAAAAATAGATCAAATCTAACAAATAAAAATATTAAAGGAGAATAAAATTAAAAAAAATCTAATTTTATAAATTATTTCATGAAAAACAAATAAAAAAATGAGAAAAAATTTAGTCATTTCACCTTATTTGTTTTTTTTAAAAAAAGGTCTTGAGAAATGTTTTTCAAAGAAAATAAAAGGAAATACTTTTTTTATTTAATACCATTTTTTTTCTTTAATTTACCCTTAATCAACTTTGTTCAAGGTTACCAAACATGGAAAAAAAAAATATTTTTTAAAAAAGTATTTTCATGAAAAAAAAGGGGCCTAAAAGTCCTGGAGGCAGATGATTATTTTAAAATTCTTGGAAAAATCCATTCGTCACGAGTCTTACGTGCCTTGAACCTAATTAAAAGGAGCCGCACATTTAACAACACTTGGATTGGATCCTCTTTCGTAGATAAGAACCCGACGACCAGGAACAAGTTACACGTGTCACACTGTCATGTTGTTTAAAAAGATTGTGTTATATTATAAACTTTAAAATACAATTAACCAAGCGCATTTAGGGAATAATAAAGTATAGAAACCAGAATAAGATCTTAATATTTATACAGAGTAGGAGTACATGCTCGTAATAAATATATGATCGGCATGCACATGAATGTGGGGACATTTCCACGTAGCTAGCTGGCATATAATACGAAAAATTGGATAATTTGTTGGCTGTATTTATTAATTGTTTCTTTGATTGGAGCTGAATGTGATTGAAAATCAAAGAGCTTTTTAAAGCAAGCAATAAATATTTCATCTACCAAGCACATGATTCGGAGCTTAAAGATTTTTTTTTTGGATTTTGATTTCCTTTTTTTTTTTTTGACAGCACAAAAGGTTTGATCATCCAATTGCAACACAAAGTTTCATTGACTAAATATTTTAAGCAATTACATGACTGTGCCAACAAAGTGTTTTACACTTTAAAAAAATATCAAATTAATATTTTTTTCTAGTATTTTTAATAAGCTAGATGTGATTATATAAAATATATATTAATATATATGTATATTAAAGAGCAAGAACAATATGGGATGAAATAGTATAATAATATGTCGTGCTAATCCATGGTTAGGTTAGGTATATCTTGTTGATGAGACGCAACAAGTACAAAGCAGAAAAAGGAGCACGATAATGCATGCAAATATTGTCTGACGGCATACTTTCGAAAACGAGAGTCTTGTCATCTTACAGCTGCACCAAACGCGTGATTACAACAAGTAAGGGATCAGTATTTACGCGTTAATAGCGGGAACAGTTAGTTGTTGAAACAATTTAATGCAGAATCAAATTGTTAAGGGCTATAAGAACCTCGCTCACATCCATCAATCTCTCATCAACGATCGACCTCTCCGTCCTAATTAAAATCACAAACAAAATGGTAAGTTTTACAAGGGAAGGTGCTTTGTTATCCTTGCTCTGTCTTAATGTGCTAGTAGTGAGTGTGCTTGCGAGAGATGTAGTGGCCGTTGAAAATGAGGACGAGAAGTTCCTAGGTGTTGAAAAGGGTGGAGGATTTGGTGGTGGATTTGGCGGAGGAGGTGGTGCAGGTGGTGGGTTTGGGGGTGGAGCTGGTGGAGGTGGTGGGTTTGGGGGTGGAGGCGGGGGCTTTGGTGGCGGAGCCGGTGGCGGGTTTGGGGGCGGTGCTGGTGGAGGCGGCGGGTTTGGGGGCGGTGCTGGAGGTGGCGGCGGGTTAGGCGGTGGTGCTGGAGGTGGCGGCGGGTTAGGCGGTGATGGTGGGTTAGGCGGTGATGGTGGCCTAGGGGGTGGGATAGGAAAGGGGGGTGGCCTTGGTGGCGGGATTGGCAAGGGGGGTGGCCTAGGGGGTGGGATTGGCAAGGGTGGTGGAATTGGGAAAGGTGGTGGACTTGGAGGCGGCATTGGGAAAGGTGGAGGATTAGGTGGTGGAATTGGCAAAGGTGGGGGATTAGGAGGTGGAATTGGTAAGGGAGGGGGAGTTGGCGGTGGGATTGGGAAAGGAGGAGGTCTAGGTGGAGGGATTGGAAAGGGCGGTGGCATTGGTGGTGGGATTGGAAAAGGAGGTGGGATTGGTGGAGGTATTGGGAAAGGTGGTGGACTTGGAGGCGGCATTGGGAAAGGTGGAGGATTGGGTGGTGGAATTGGCAAAGGTGGGGGATTAGGAGGTGGAATTGGTAAGGGAGGGGGAGTTGGCGGTGGGATTGGGAAAGGAGGAGGTCTCGGTGGAGGGATTGGAAAGGGCGGTGGCATTGGTGGTGGGATTGGAAAAGGAGGTGGACTTGGAGGCGGCATTGGGAAAGGTGGTGGATTGGGTGGTGGAATTGGCAAAGGTGGGGGATTAGGAGGTGGAATTGGTAAGGGAGGGGGAGTTGGCGGTGGGATTGGGAAAGGAGGAGGTCTAGGTGGAGGGATTGGAAAGGGCGGTGGCATTGGTGGTGGGATTGGAAAAGGAGGTGGGATTGGTGGAGGTATTGGGAAAGGTGGTGGACTTGGAGGCGGCATTGGGAAAGGTGGTGGATTGGGTGGTGGAATTGGCAAAGGTGGGGGATTAGGAGGTGGAATTGGTGAGGGAGGGGGAGTTGGCGGTGGGATTGGGAAAGGAGGAGGTCTCGGTGGAGGGATTGGAAAGGGAGGTGGCATTGGTGGTGGGATTGGAAAAGGAGGTGGGATTGGTGGAGGTATTGGGAAAGGTGGAGGAGTAGGTGGTGGTGGTGGTGGTGGATCTGGTGGTGGGATTGGTGGTGGGTTTGGAAAGGGTGGAGGTGTTGGAGGAGGAATAGGAGGTGGTTCTGGCGGTGGCTTTGGAGGAGGAGGTGGCAGCGGAGGTGGCTTTGGTGGTGGGGGTGGCAGCGGAGGTGGCTTTGGTGGTGGGGGTGGGTTTGGAGGCGGTGGAATCGGACACCACTAAACTTTATACGTTGCATGCATGCATGCATGCAATCTCATATAAAGAAAAAAAAGAGAGCCCTCAATAAAAATATATTAACTATGCAATTTGTCTAGTATTTTTATTGTATCGTCATCATAATAATTGATTTCTTAATTACTTAACGTTGTTACTCCGTTCATGTGTTTTATTTATTGTACTTAATTTCTTCCAAGAATTTTGCACGCAGGCGCCTATATGCTCTTGCTTTCTCTTTAACTCAAATGTGAACTTGTATAATTCCGAGCTCCGGCTAAGCTACACATGAGACGAAGGAGAGTCATTATCAAAACGGCTCCTATTTTTATTTAATAATAATAGCAATTCCATTTTTATTTAAATGGAAAGCTTTGGTCTCTACGCTATTCATAAATAATCATAGAGCGAGGTCCAATTGGCAAGTCTGTTTTCGTGATTTAAAAATATTAGACCACCTGTTTTCGTGATTTAAAAATATTTAAATTTACTTTAGTGTTTATTAATGTTAAAAATAATTTTTTAATTAATTTTCTAGTAAGAAAAATACACTATAAAAAATAAAAACAACCACTGTTATACTTTTAAACACATGTAAGAACAGTGACGTCAATAATTGTAGGAGAAGTCTCCCGTAATAGTATTGGTACTACAATATTGATCATATGCGATTGTTATTTAAAATGGTAATTGCTTGTCTACTTTATTATTAATAACTTATTTGTTATTCTAGCGATTATTTTTTGAATTTTTAACGTTATGAAAACATAAATAAAATTAATTTAAAACAAATAAAAAAATATATTTTTTAATTTTTTTAAAAACACATTTTTTAAAATGCAAAAACAAACTAGTTCTAAATTTAAATAAATATATACAAAAAAAATCACTTATAATAAGCATTGAAATATATGCTTATGTTACAACAAGTTTTTTTTTTTTAATGTTAATTATACTTTTATTTAGTTTTTTTCTTTTTTAGGGCTCTTTTTTCTTGATATTTATGTTTATTGGCAATTTTGGCAGCATAGATTGGGCCTCCAGTCATTGTAATGGACCAAAACACTCGTCTCTGTACCTTTCCTTCATTCAGGGGTAAAGCAAATGAAAACATTTAAAATTTGGGCTAATTAATGATGGCTGAACAAATACATAGTGGGCCTGGGTTGACATCAGATCATCATCTAATGGGCCTTGGTTGGCATCAGATCATCATAATGATATGGTAATGAATACTGGGCCTTGTTATCAGATCATCATAATGATTTTTTTATTTTAAGAATCAAGTTATATATCAACAGAAGAACATGAATTTGTTTGTTAGAATAAAAGGAAAAAAAAATGACATTTCAATTATTATTTTCTTGAAAATCATTTTGATTATGTAGTTGTTTTTATTTTATGTATAATAAATAGTTTAATTGTCGAGTTGTAAATGCAAGGTTAGTGTATAACTGGCTTGTATTTTCTAGCCATGTTGCAGGAGACCTAGTTTTTTTTTTAAAATTAAAAAATATATAATTTTTGAAAAACTTTTTTGTCATTATTATTAAACCGAAAAATATATTTATGTTGAAATGTTTTCTTTGTTAATATAATTTTTTTTATTAACATATCTCTTGATTATCCTAGTCAAGATAATATTTTTAAATAAAATCAATGTTTTTATTTTATTTAAAAATATTTTATAACTATTAAGACAAGTTAACTAACAATCTTAAATTATTATGTTTATATTATGTGTGATGAAAAGCTAAAAAAAATTATATATATGATAAAATCATGTTTAAAATCAATTTAAAAATTTTAATGATAAAAAACCAAATTCAATCAAACTTTCATAAATAATTTACTATTAGTGTAATTATTTTCATTTCAAATATATAATAATTAAGTAAAATTATTAAAATTCAAATAAAAAAGCCTTTAAAAATCATGTCAAAATTAAAAAAAAGTATATGAATTTTGTAAATTTTTCTTGGACTGTTAAAAAACAAAGAAAAAAAAAAGGACAGTAAAGAACCATGCGTCTGGACTGCATGCTTCAATAAAATGATTAAAAACACATAAAGTGCTTTACATGAACCATAAAAACCCTAATTATTTCAGTGTCATGGGTTAGTCTTCTCTCTCTCCTTTTTAATCCTTGAATCTGAAGAGTATTGCATTCATGAGACAGCCAGCACTCGAAAACAGAGTAATAAAAACATACCCACTCACCAGAGCACAGCCGCTTGGCTTAGCCTTAATTCAAAAAAAGCTTATTTGGCTCTGTCTATGTTCCTCCTTCCTAAAAGGCTTGATGGCCTTGCCAGTTGCCTGAAGTATCTGCCACTGCAAGAAAAATACAGCAAAGAAAAGTTGTCTGAGAGAGAGAGGAATTATTGTGGGGGGCAGCACTGCAGTTGACCAGAGTGTGAAGGGTAGATTTCAAACTGGGTCCCATGTCCATTTCTTTCACCAATAGCATGAGCTGTGCAATAAAGTATATTTTTTGATAACATTAATGCATACTTTAATTGATTAATAAATGTGTAATTATGATCCAAAAACTTCCCTCTGTTCACACCTTTGAAATGAAATAAGCTCTGCTCATTCATGCTTCGTTGTACTGTTTGAAACTTCAACAACTACACTGGAAATAGCTCTCAAGATATATTAACTTCAAAGAAATTGAAGTCCACACTTGAGAGGGAAGGAAAAGGACGGTTAATAAAATAGAAAAGGGGAAAGAAAGAAGCTTTGGATTCTTGAATTGCGGAGATGTACCGTGAAAGTCTTGATGTGTTGTGGGCTCAGTCAATACTTTTTTGCCATGAAAGGTACTTTCTTTTGGATGGTTATTTTGATCCCAGCTGTTTTCTTTGTCTATATGGTAAAGGGTTTATTTTACTTCCCCCACTTTACCTTTCATTACAATCATGTTCTCTTGTTGATTTTCTGTTGCAAATAAGTCATCTGGGTGGTTTAGCTGGACTTTTCTTGTTTTTGAGCTTTCTACTCCCTTTTTACTTTTCTTTAGCCTGTAGGGTGCTTGAGGTCTGGGTGGTTTATTTATGTGGTGGGCTTTGGTGAAGAAGAATTCAAATTTATTGGCTGGTTTTGCATTTCAAGTGATAATTTGGATGCTCGAATTCTCAGTTTTGTGGTTTCAAGGGCTTGAAATGTGTTAAGCGATAATAAGACTTTTAAGTCATTGTTGATTAGGATGGCAATGTAGGTTTCATATGTTTGTTAAGAAAAACGTATTGGTTCACTATATTTGAGAGTTCACAGGTTCAGGATCTTCCATGTTGTTCATGATCATAGAATACATGGCAGGCAATTAGAGCATAGTTATTTTTTTGTTGTTTAAGTTACTCAAGGAGTTCTGATTTTGTGTGTTTTGCTTTTGATTCTGTTTTGGAACAATATCAAGGGTAATGAAACGTTATGAGACTTGAGAATTGGATAAAAAGGCGGGGACTTGGCATCAGAGGGAGATTGTGGAAGATGATGAAGTGTATACGTTCCGGGGAGCAGCTAAGATTAGATGACATGGCTTCTTCTTCAGAGTCCTTGGCAACTCGGGACTATTCGGCCAGTTATTCATCACGAGCTGCTGAGGCAGATATAAAGATCGAGAATAGCAACATTGAAGAAGCAGAGTCATCCCTTCGTGAGAGTGGTTATCTCAACTATGAGGTAAAGAAATAAGGCTTTGTTATCGTTTTTTTTTTTTTGCTCTGCCAGAATTTAATGCCAATAGACTTGATAAACTGTTTGAATTTTCATATTAAATCTGTGAAGAAGACATTGAAAAAAGCTATGCAATGAACTGTATCTATATACAGGATTTAGCTGTTATGCACCTTTTAGGTGTGGATAATGGGGATGCCTTGATATGTTAGGGTGACCAAAAAAACTTCCATTTTGCAGTGAATGAAACCACAGCATAACCATTTGGGGGCAGCATTGTGGGTGTGCGTGCGTGCGCGTGTAATTTGAGATGAAGCATATAATGTTAAACTCGTGATGTTATTTGAGATGGTCTGATCCCATTCAAGGTCAAACTAATGGATGCATCAATAAGAAAAAAATATCGAATTAAAGTATTAGCAGAGAAGAAAGGGAAAGTGTATTTGAAGCACTCACCTGCGGCTTGCATTTTTCTTTGGGCTCATTTATAAGATTTGACGCTTTGTTTCTGTTTTATTTGACGCACCTTACTACATTTCCTCATCATTGAAATTGGTATTTTTGTTGAATTTTATAATGTAACCTCACAATACTTCATGAGGCTAAGACGCCATCTAATTTTATAGGAAGCAAGAGCATTATTGGGAAGGCTCGAGTATCAAAAAGGAAATATAGAAGGAGCACTTCATGTGTTTGAAGGAATCGACATTGCTTCTGTGACTTCTAAGATTAAAGTCTCCCTTTCTAGAAGATGTGAACAAAACCGACGCCGTTCTCAAAGTGATGCTGCGCCACCCATGTCGATGCATGCTATTAGTTTACTTCTTGAAGCTATTTATCTCAAAGTAAAATCATTGCACGGTCTGGGACGGTTTGAAGGTATATTCTGACCTTATTTTCGTTTTCCATTTAATATTTTCTAGTTTAGTGCAATGAAACTTTGGGATCCAAATGCTGTGGTTTGATTTTGGAGAGCCACTGGTTTGTAAGACCCTGCAGTAGCAGGACTGTCAGTGGGCAGCAAGCTTCTCTTAATGTAGTTTGCTTGGATATCTCAAGTCTTGAATGGGTCCAAATATAAAAAATAAATAATTATAGAGGCACTTTTGCTTGTTTTAAGAAAAAAAATTGAACATATCAAGGAGTCATGTTGCTTGGTTCTTACAACTATTGTACCTAAGTCTTCTCTATGGGTTATTTTGTATGCAGCAAGCTATTTAATGTATGTATGTTTAGATGTTCTTATATCATGAACACCTGCACGCACAGATGCAAATGATGAAAATATGAGATGAAAGGATTCTAGATGGCTGAATGTGATGTATATATTATTTTTTCTTTATGGCTAACTTTCCTTCCTGCCTATGTTTGCAGAAGCTGCTCAGTCATGCAAAGTGATTTTGGACACTATTGAGTCTGCATTACCAGAAGGCATACCAGAAAGTGTTTCTGCAGATTGGAAGCTACAGGATATTCTAAACAAAGCTGTTGAATTGCTTCCTGAGCTATGGAAACTTGCTGGGTCTCTCCAAGAAGCTATCTTGTCATATCGGAGGGCTCTCCTATATAATTGGAATCTGAATATGGAGACCACAGCTAAGTTAGAAAAGGAATTTGCTGTTTTTCTGTTGTATAGCGGTTGTGATGCAAGCCCTCCTAATCTCCGTTCACAGGTGGATGGATCTTTTGTACCAAGAAACAATATAGAAGAGGCTATTCTTCTGTTGTTGCTTCTATTAAGAAAATTTGCCGCAAAAAAGATTGAGTGGGACCCGACAATCATGTACCACCTTTCTTTTGCACTATCTGTTTCAGGGGAACAGAGAGCACTGGCCCATCAGGTGGAAGAGTTGCTTCCAGGGATCATGGAAAGGAGAGAAAGATATAGCATTCTTGCTCTCTGTTACCATGGAGAGGGTGAGCAAATGATTGCTTTGAATCTTTTGAGGAATTTGCTGAATAACAGAGAGAACCCAGACTGTGTTTTGGAATTATTATTAGCTTCAAAAATTTGCGCAACGAATATGATTTGTGTGGATGAAGGGATAACTTATGCTTGCAAAGCGCTCTCTAAATTGCGTGGAAGATGCGACCAGATGGCAAGTGTTGCAAACTGCTTACAGGGTATTTTACTGTCAACTCAATCCAGATCAGTTGCTTCTGATACAGAGAGAATTTCTAAACAAACTGAAGCGCTTGAGGTGCTGGAAAGTGCTGAAACAATGATGAGAGAAAGAGACCCGTCTATCATATTCCATCTCAGTCTAGAAAATGCTGAGCAGAGAAAGTTGGATACTGCCCTTTACCATGCAAAGCAGCTTTTAAAACTTGAGGCTGGGTCTAATGTTAGAAGTTATATCCTTATGGCGCGAATATTGTCAGCTCAAAAACAGTTTGTTGATGCAGAGAATGTAATTAACGCTGCTCTAGATCAAACTGGGAAGTGGGATCAAGGAGAGCTGTTGCGGACAAAAGCTAAACTCCAAATTGCACAGGGGAAATTACAGAATGCAATAGATACCTACATTTATCTGCTTGCTATTGTCCAAGTTCGAACTAAAAGCTCAGGTTCTGGCAAGAAGCTGCCAAAGGTACGATTGATTTACATACCCATCATGCCTATTATGGTGACACTGTGAAAAAACATATGTTAGGACGTTTAAATTGTAAATTTCTTACTAAGCAGAAAAGTCAGCAGCATTAAAGAAATGGGAGCATGTCTTAATCTTTGAGCATAATGTTTCGAAAGAATATACAATTTATTTTCTTCTCAATTGGATATGCATCAGGAAATTATTTTAATGAAGACAAGGGTTCGCTCATTTGCTGATATGATTTTAATTTTTTAACTCTCATGAAGTGCTTTCTTGAAATTTAGCATTCCCTATGTGTTAATTCACTGGAATCCATCATATAGTTTGTTTGAATGTAATATCACCAGGAACATAGTTGTTTGATCGTTTCCAATGAAGAAAATAAATTTAAATTGGAGAATAAGAACTTTTTGCTTCATATTTTTTGTAATTATTTGTAATTCGCAAAAATATAAATATTTACAGCCTTCGAAATACAAAAGTGTCTTTGAATGTCAATGAAAATGTTTCCTTTTTCTATATTAAAATTTGTAAAATTTCCCAAAAGTAATCTATGATTATATAGATTGTGATTCTAGAAATAGATTATGGTATCGTGAGCAGTGCTTGCAACTAAATTTATGTTTTTCAACTTTGAGGTGAGAGTTAAGACTTCTCACGTTTTAGGAAGTTTTCATGGGAAATATTTCTTGAAATTTTTGTCTAGTAAATAACGAAATCCTCATCAACTCTCTACGGAGAGCTATTCTCATCCCAAAGTACTGTATGAATTTGAAAAGCTTTTGGGTTCTGTCGTTGCCTTGAGAGGTGAAAACAACTGGAGTTTGGGTTTGAACCCAATGAAGTCTGTGCTGAGGCAAAAATAGTAGTATTGAATAGCACGAATATGCTTCTCAATTTTTTTTTAATGTTTTTTACATATATATAATTTTGCAGAATCGGAGAAACAGTGATCGGAGTTTGGAAATGGAAACATGGCATGATCTGGCTAATTTGTACACAAGTTTGTCAAAGTGGCGGGATGCTGAGGCCTGTCTTTCAAAATCCAAGATTATCAGTCCATATTCTGCTTCAAGATGGCACTCAACAGGTGATTAGATGTTCATAAATGATGCACTCCCACCTTCATCATGTCTTTGATATACAGGCTGCAGCTACATATAATATATAGGCTGTCTAGTTTATGTGCAAGATTTGATCCCTTTTCTGCTTATTAGCTCCTCTCAACCCAAAGTCTTATGTCAAAAGCTAACAAGCACATGTTAAAAGCTGCGTCTCTTAACTGCAACTTAAACACTTCAACTGCGACCAGAATAGTTCCTAGAACCTTTCTTAGAAGTCCATTTCTTATTTGGAAAGTATATAAAGTTACCGACATACCACTTTCATCCTTTGGAGCTAGGCTTATCAATGTCTGGTAAGCCTGTGGAATGAATTATGTTAGGAAATGGCTCCAAAACATAAGATTGCTTAAAACTATGGAATTGTTCTGTAATGTGGAAAAATCATATTGAAAGTTCAATTTTACTCGTCTATGTTGCTTCCTGGCATATTATGTCATTTTTCATGTATGGATTTTTTAGGTTTAGGGTACCAAATTAAAACAAGTTGCTTATAGACAAGTCAGTTCTGCAGCAAAATGTAATTTAATGTTCTGCCAGATGTTTCTAATACATTAAAATATTAACAAAAGAACTGGTGATTATGTTAGGTTTACTATATGAAGCAAAGGGCTTGCATCAAGAAGCTCTGAAAGCATTCAGGGCAGCATTAGATGTGGAACCCAACCATGTCCCAAGCTTGGTATCCACTGCCTGTATCCTCAGACGACTAGGCAGTCAGTCAATACCAATTATCAGAAGCTTTCTCACTGATGCAATTCGACTTGACAAAACAAACCATTCTGCATGGTACAACCTTGGACTACTCTACAAGGCTGATGTCAGTGCATCAGCACTTGAGGCTGTCGAATGCTTTGAGGCTGCAGCATTTCTGGAAGATTCTGCGCCAGTTGAGTCCTTCAGATTACGACCTGATCTTGAAGCACATTTTGCTCCGTAAGCCCATATGTATGTAGATATGTATTATTACTCAAAAATACTTGTTTGACTTACTCTAGTTGAATGATGTAATGTAAAAGTTAATTTTATTTGTTTTTCTAGCAAGTTTTAATCCCCATTCTTTCTTTTAATATTTAACTTCAAATTAATCCAGCTTATGGTAATGGAAGGGAGTAATTATATTATCAGACGTGTTTCTGGACTCGAGGGATTCAATTCAAGAGAAAACATATTGAGTTTGAACTCGGGGGATCATGAAATTGGTGAGCAGAAAAAATTCAGGTGGAAATTCTTTTCTCCAAGCAAATTCTTTTTAGTTATTATGCCGACATACTTCTCTGGTCACTAGGAATGGAAGAATCCAATCCAACCGGATCGAATTACATCAGATACCTGACAATTCAGGTGAAATTATACTAGCAGTTGTTACCTAATAGATTCTTCTGAGAAAGCAAGTTTTGCTCCTATCATGTGATTCAAGGTCTTTCAGACCTCCCCTCGTGAACAAAAAGGAGTTCGAATCTATGAACTCATAATTTTAATTTTAATTTAGATTTCAATGAACATTTTTCTTTTCTAAACACACGAAGTGGACATTTTCTTTGCATACAGAAAATAAGGGCGTGCCATAAATAATTATATTGTAAATTGTGCTCCCAAATTAATGAAGTTTTTCCTTAAAAAAGAGAGGAAAGACACCAAATTGAAACTGATAGTTTTCAAGTAAAGAAAGAAATCAAAAGACTGCAAGAATAAGAATACTAATGTGTTGCAGGGTGAGGATAATTGATTGCATATCTTATTTGATAGACATCTTTTCAGATACATAGTAAAAGAAAAAACTGAAATGCTAACTAATAGCAATAAATCATAAAAAACTGAAACTAATATAACAGGAAGGTAACGTGGACTTATGGCATTCCTGAAGCAATCTTTAACAGAAACGATTAAGGAAACATGGGAAAAAGAATATTTTTAAAATTCTTTAGGTTTCCTAAACTTGGGAATTATGATAAAGGTTGCAGTTGGAGTTCATGCCGTGATGGCCAGTGGTGGCGTCACAGGTCCTGTTTGGTTGAACATTGTTGCTCTTGCTGCCAGGAAGCATGCTGTTCCATTTGTCGTTGTTGCTGGTACTCATAAGGCATGCTGACATCTGAATCCTTTTGGATAGAATATCTGATATTCTTTGGATATTTTCCACTAGTATTCCTTGATCTGCTAAAGCATCTAAAATTTGAAAAAAAATTCTAACATCCCAAAACTTCTCGCTTTATAGAAGAGAAGC
Organism: Populus nigra; assembly: GCF_951802175.1. Lineage (NCBI taxonomy): Eukaryota > Viridiplantae > Streptophyta > Magnoliopsida > Malpighiales > Salicaceae > Populus > Populus nigra. The sequence goes on along the minus strand of NC_084861.1, from coordinate 4,814,233 downwards.
CTGCAGTCTTTACATGGAACAGTTTAAAAGATAACAATCCATACAAAATCACATATGATGAATTCTGCAAAACCAAGTAGTTGAGACAATCGATCCAATGTGTATATGTACGATTATGCTCAAAACTGTCCTGTAAAGTCTCGATTCTTATGAATGCTTTTTTTGATTACCCTCTCTTTTTTGTATGACAATTGAGTCCATTCTATCCGCAAAATCCAGCAGCCTTGCTAAATGAAATGAGATGTCCATCAGAAGTCCTGCAATTCGGAGAATTCTTAGATTGCATGGACTTCAGTTGTGGCAGTGGCACTCCTCTACTTAATGTTGTCAATCCTGCATTTGATTATGTGCCACCAGAGCTTGTCAGTCTTCTTGTTACAGGCACGTAAGACTTGTTCTTATTTTTCTTGGGCAAATAGCTTCTCTGTTTCCAATTATCATCATTATGAAACAAAATTCCAAAAATTTAACTGGACTGTTGTACAGCTACATCTTTTTATCTGGTTTTTTAAGTTCCGGTCATTCTTTATGCTGCAGAGGAGGACATAACCCCTCATTCATGTACCGGCTCATTGCTGATTATAACTCTGCTGACGATTTGAATCTGCAAAAGAAAGCCACGTCTTGAAAGGGTGAGCTTTATTTCTTCGTTGGATTTTTTGTCTTTTCTGGCGATCCTGTTCTGTGTTGGATAACTTATAACGGCTGTGGACAAGTTCTTAACCTGTTTTGGTTGTTTACCGGATTCTGAATTAACAGCATTGTTTCTTGTCTTTCCTGAAATTGGCCGCTGGATTTTCTATTTTTTGCAGGCATGGCCGAGATAACTTTATACAGGTTATAAATGAACCGTGAAAGCTGAAATGATAGGTTAATCAGGTTTCTTTACATCAAAGAAAAACATTGGATGTAAAATTCAGGTTCTTTTTTTTGGCTGTTGATGATGATATTAATTGCCTGCAAGATAGGCAAAAACGAAACCCGGAGAGTTTTCTTTCCTTCGGAAAAATATACTCCAATAGAATTGAAATATAACAATATAGCGTTGCTATTTGTTAGAGAAGTGACTCCCTGCAAAAGCGAAGAAGTTTCAAACTCTGAAACTTTGCATTCGATCAGCTGTGAACAGTGTGTTCTATAATTAACCCATAAAAGACATTAGCTTTGGTTCTGCAATTTTGCAATCATGAAACTGCTCGTGCAATGCTTGAGGCATCAAATACTCGGAATGAGTTCACTTTTGATACCCTGTCAGCTATGTACTGATGAATAGTCTAAGTAGAGGGTCATGCACATATGCTCTTGCAAACTATTACATTTGATAGGATGTAATGTTGGCATGAGAAGCGCGCTAGAAGGAAACTGATCCTCAAGTTGAAGCACCTTGGGATACGAGCAAATTTTCGTTTTATTCTCCTTATCCATTTCTTTATCAGGGTTCCTCCGTTTTTAGCTCCTGGTGCTCCTTTCTGGACAGGGTAACTTCTCCATGCCGCTGCCTGCATGGAATGGAACAGAAGCACACGAGTGGATTTGGTCATCTGAACGTGACATTCAGTCATGACCAGAAAAGACATCCAACCATGGCTCGGTGATTCCAGATCACATTGATTGGATATTGATATCCGGTTCAAAATGTTGCAAGAAATCTGTGCACTCACACCTATGTTCCATTGTTTTTCAAACCTGTGCAGTCATTGATCCATCCACTCCAAATGAGGCAAAACGCTTCAGCACTGGAAATCAAGAAGAAGAAGGAGAATCTAGCCTGAAATTTGAAAACCTTATCCAAAAATTTCAAACACAACACTTTGCAGTGCCATTATAATCTACAACTAGGATAATGCGTAGTCAGCAAACAAAATAATACAAGGGAATGCGAGGATCCAACATCATGGCATCAAACCTCCTACCAACATACAGAAGCTACCTTCCGAAGTTACTTGCGCCATAGCATATGGTATAGTGCAATTGCTTACAGATAGGCAGCACAACAATACATCACACCCTAATGAAACTATTCCGCAATTTCCTGATTGTGGAATCAATACATGTTTGGATAAAAAGCCATGGACTTAAAGAGCACATGAACAAAGAGTAATTACCAGCTTGTGAGATGTAAAGATGAAGATACCATTGATTCGAGGGAAGAACTTCATCAGAACAGGGAATGAATATAAAAAGTAACAGAAAACCAAATACGCCAAAACAAAAACATATGACCAATTTATCACTCTTTGCGAAGATCTATGCCAGCCTTCTTAGCAACAGCATCCAGTCCGTTCTTCTGTATAGTCTTTAACGCTTTGGTTGACAATCGCAGCTTGACATAGCGCTTGCCAGCTTCCCACCACAGCCTCTTGTACTGCAAGTTGACAAACTGCAACTTCTTGGTCTTGTGGTTTGAAAAGGAAACTTTGTTGGCCCTGTTGGCTTTCTTCCCGGTAAAGGGGCAAATTCTACCTGCAAAAGATGGTTCAAATTACACAATGAATCAAATTCTAAACAACTCTAACAACGCCAACGAAATTTGTTAAGGATCATAGTAAGCACCAATTCACTCCCATGTACATTATGAACAAAAATCAATAAGCAAGGATTATCTCTGCGTCGAATCAGACAGACACTAGCATGGCAAGACAGATGCAACACCTAGATCCCCAAAACAAGATGTTACTAAGAAACCGAGGCAAGTAAATCCTATAATTAGCAACGCCGGGCTTTTCTACCAAATGTTGTGCGGCAATGATACTTGATCCAAAAAAAAAAAAAAAATTCACAGTCCAAAACTTTGATTAATCGAGACCGAAGGAAAACAAGAGAAAGGTAGAAGATTTTACGTGCGACGAGAGGTTGGATAGCGGGAGTGAAAGGAGCAGTGAGTGGTTTTGGTGGGTTGTAGGAAATCCTGATGCCACCCAATTGGGAAGTAAGAAATCCTATCTCTGAAACCGAAACCGGACTAGGCTTCGAAATGGAGAACTGCTGTGTCTTGAGGAAGCGTGTATTGTTTCCAAGCAACACTCCTCCCCCTACAGCTGCTGTAGCTATTGTCTTCTTCTTCTTCTTGTTTTTTTTTTAATTAATGATGGTGTTCGAGTCTTGTATCTCAAATAATCCTATAAATCTTAAAATTAATAATTATATAAACTTTTAATAGTCTTAAAAAAACTTAAATTTATTAAAAAAACAAATCCAAGAATAACAAGTTAAGAATTTTCTTACTTGTTTGGCTTCTTGCTTGTTATGTGCTTTTGCCACTCGAATTGGCAGAAGTTGATAACATGCAGCAGCTGCTTCTGCTGTATTTGGGGCCATTCATTCTATAGGTATTATTATTATTATTATTATCATTAACTTTTACTCAACTTTCAAACTTTATAAAATGAATGATTCAAAACAAATAATTTGTAATTTGAAGGGTTGTTTTGTAAAAATGGTTTGAAATGTCTTATAAATATAATGTTCGTGTATATATAATCTTTGATATATAATTGTCATAAAAAGATATGCTATTGCATGGAAAAAATGACGGAGTGTTTAGGAAGCCTTTCTCTTATCAGAGCCAGGTTTCGATCCTGGGACCTGTGGGTTATGGGCCCACCACGCTTCCGCTGCGCCACTCTGATTTTAAGTATCGGGATTCATATTTTATTATATATCGAAACACTTTTGTTTCAACCAGCCGATGTGGGACGGCTTCAGCTTTTGCCCCAGCTCCAGACCTCCTCCCTCCAGAACAAAACAGAGCGGTAGCGGTGTGTTTATTTAGTTATGGGTGTAACGTTCATTATACAGACACCGTAGTGTTCCACCACAAATTTTTGAAGGACAACTCGTGATCGGAAAACATGTCTTTATGTTGCTCGACACTTCAAGTACAGTTCTCTTTCTTCTTCGCATGTAGTCCTCTCGTTGAAGCCAGCATGAACCGTTTAGTTACGGTCCCTCTCATTCTATCTACTTAAACAACTTTATTGAGCAATATGAAGTCTGAACTTTGATATCGATCAAGGTTTCTGTTTTTGGTTCAAAACAGAAGCAATAATATATATATATACATATAAAACCTTGTTTGTTTTTATTTTTGCTTTTAAAGAAATAAGAACCTGTAACCAATTGGCATGAATCGTGTAGGGTTTTTCTGCTAATTTGGGCTGTTGTTAAAATGTGGGCAGCCTATACTGAATTTGTGTTTGTGACGGTGATAAAGTTGTTTGTGATCGGAATTTTAGCTTTTCTTCTTCAAAGAAACTGGGTTAGTGCACAGATCGGCTAGCTACCTAATTCGAGACTTTTGCTTTATCAAGATGCGATGGAAGTGGATGTTGCTTTGCCCCGCCCTTTTCCATTGTAATCTTATTTCATATTTTCACCCAAAACATTTACCAAATTGTTCAAAGCTAACGAAAGTGGCTCCTAAAAAAAGTCTTGGCAACGAGTTCAGACCAGCCAGATCCCTGAAAATCCAAGCTTCAACCAGTTAATATGATTTCGGCATTAGCAAGCTTCCATTACATTCCAAAAAAGACGTTCTCCTACATGTCATATAGGCAAAAGTTAATATTAGACAATTTCAATACTGCTCTGACATGTTAAACGGTAGGGTTATTTTATCAGGCATGAACAGAGGATTCGGTAATCCAGATCTGCATGCAGGTGGTTTTCCCAATTAGTTCATGGAAATTACTAAAACGAGCAATCATTTTCGGAATCTGGCCAAGTAAATATCAAGAGGAACATATTCCACCACTACAACACCGTCATCAAATAACCTTCCCATGTAAACAATGTCCTGCCATGCATGAGGCTTCTGCTCTTCTGAACTCGACAAAAACACAGTCTGGCTCCAAAATGCGTCCAAGATTACAATCCTGTTCCTTACCATCACCCTTCTCGATAGAATTTGGTCCTGTTCTCATACTATCATTCAGATAAGTTTTTTCAACATCTCTACTGACTTCCTCCAGATTTAGCTTTTCTTCAGCCATCACTTTGTTTTCTCCGACCTCCTCCAAATTCATCTTGAGCTGGTTCTTGAGAGTCAGATAAACTCTTGCATAGTTGCATACTAAGTCTTGAACAACCATACCACCGCCAACCTGACCTGGCTGGCATGGCTACTCTTCCATGGCATCACTTGCTGGTTTATTTTCACCATTGCTGTTGCCTTCCATAACTTTTGGTAAATAAATTCTCTGATGTTCCTTCTTTTAGAATTTGTTTCATCAAACTTTAATGCTTATTGTTACATATTTTGACCCCTAAAAAAAAAACAAGAGAATATACATTAAAAAGGCCTAGAAAATTGCTCAAGTTAGTGATGAAAGACCACAATGAAAAGTGAAAAAGTTGAAAGACCAAAATTTATAAGACTGATAAAATTAGCAATCCAATTATGATTAACAAAGGGCTTATTTGGTGAAAATATTTTTATTTGGGGTAAAAAAATACAAATTTGGATAGGTAAGAACTCATAAAGAATTTTGAAAAGCTCAAGTAATTTTATTAAGGATTTAATTGCAAGAAAAAAAGATTTTTAAAGTCAATTTCGATTTTAATTGGAAGAAATTAAAGTTTGGGGATCGAATTACAATTTTAAAAAGTTAATTTGGTCAAATCAAGGGCTTAATTGCAAAAATATTAAAGTTTTGATGGATAATTAGAAACTTAATTGAAGAAATTCGAAACCAATAACCAAACTGAAAAAAGTGTATGATTGTAGAGGTTGAAATTGATCAAATCAGGGGCTAAATTGAATAACTTGAACATTTGATGGTCAATTAAGGGTCAAAGTGCACAAATCAGAAATCAAGGAACAAGATGAAAGTGGTGCTAAATTTCGAGGTTGATATTTAAGTTCAACATGGTGAAATTATGTAAAATTAAGAGTTTGAAGACAATTACAGGTGCAATTAAAAATAATTGGAATGAAATTTGTCAAATCCTAAATTAAAAACCCTAATTTCTAGGGTTTAACCTAAACAACTCGTTGTTTAACCATTGTTTAGCTTTATTTAAGACAGTTTTGGTTGATCGAGTACGCACTTTCAGGATGATAAAAGTAGCATTTCTGACTATCATTAGAGCTGTAATCATCACCATTCAACTAAAAAACACTTTGTTTACAAATATCAGCTACTTCTATCAAATATTTACATCTCATTTTCTTCAACAAACTCAATATCTTGTTCCCGATTAGTCATCACTGTATTTTCAGATTTTAGATTGATCGGGTTGCCACTTTCAAACGAATGAGTGTGAAACTACGTACCTTAAAATTGAGTAAGATTAGATCCAAATGAAAGTTATACACCCCCTCAACCAAGATCAGGTGGTCTTCAATGACAATAACGTAGGAGTTGCTCCAATGAGGTCTCAAAACTGGTTAACTTAGTTATTGATGGTTGTGATACCCATTTCACCAAACCACTAATTTTTTTATGTGTTCACACTTCAGGTTAAATGTTCTTTGGTGTCTTCATGTTCTTTGTTTTTTAGGTTTTGATAAAAAAAATTGAATTTTTGTGTTTTTTTTAGTTTGATTTCGATTTAAATTCTAGTTTAGGTTTGTTATTTTAGGTCAAACTAGTGACTTTTTATTTGGTTTATGGTTAAATCAAAGGTTTAGGGTCTACCCTGTCAAGTCAAAATCAGGTCAGAGGTTAAGATCCTATTTAATTAGCAATGTTTCAACTAAAGGTTTTCTTTCGTTATAAAAAAATTAAGTTTTTGCCAAACATGATCCTTAAAAAAAAATTACTTGTTGCATTCAGTCCAATACTTTAAAAAAAATAATGTATTTTATTCATAAAATTTTTTTTGGCGTTGTTTTAGAAAAATAATTTGTATTTTTTATGAAAATTTACAAATAAGTTTATAAAATGATTTTTTCTCTGAAAATTAATAATTAATATTAATAAACTGATATTTAAATATCGTAAGTTAACTTGAAAGTTCTTATAATTTATTTGAAAATTCATTAGAAATATTTTTTACTGAAATATACAAATCCCTTCTATAATAGATAAGCACTAGTTAGATGCCCCGCGCTACTCCGCGAGCTCACCTTTAACTTTCAAAAAAAGTTGGATGTAGAATCCAAGCCTATTCGGGTTCTACCAAGCTAGGTCCAAGCATAGTTATGTCCTGATACAACCATGACCCAAAGCTATTTTGGGTTGTGTACATAGCAGGACCCAAGTTTATTTTTGGGTCATACAACTAATAATTTGTATGTAATTTGTAAATGAAAATAAATGTAAAATTAAGTGTAATTTGATAAAATTATTATTACAATACATTTAGTAAAATTAATAAATGATATAACATTTTCTTTCAAATTCATCAATTATTTTATTAATAATATTAATTACAATAAAATATACTCTTATAAATTTTACTAAAAATAATAATATTTATAATACAAATCATAATATTTTTAGTATTAATATTATTAATTATTATAAAAATAATATTATTTATAACTCCAAAAATAATAATTTTTTTGAGATTAATACTATTAATTATACTAAAACATATATTAAGAAAAACTATAATAATAATTTTAATATTAATTATACCAAAAAAAATAATATTAAGAGAACAAATAATAATAGTTTTGAGATCAACACTATTAATTAGACTAAAATAATAATAATATTTTTAACACCTATACCATCAATTATACCAAAAGAATATATTAAGAAAAAAATATAATAATTCTTTTAATATTAAAAAATAATATCAACAAAACAAATAATAATATTTTTATTATTAATACTCTAAAAATTAATTATACCAAAGTGTAAACAGCCTAAACACACCACGTGACGTTTGGGCTGCACCTAAGAGAAAGCAAACCAAGCGCTAGGTGGTGTTGTGCTACCGACCTAGTGTGGTGCTGTCCAAGTGCCACGTGGTGCTTGGTGTTCCCACGACCAGCACCCAATGCTAGCCTTGGGCCATGCCCGGTAGTGTCCAAGCCAAAGTGCCACCTGGCGCTTGAACTACAGTGCAAAGGAAGCAGGTTAGGCGTCTGGTGCTTGGGTTGTTCGCCCTCAAGAGGGAACCCAAGTGTCATATGTCCCAACGTGGTTTTTTTCAGAATAATAGCAATTTTTTAAAACTTATTAATGATGATAATAATATTTATAATACAAATAATAACATTTTTAGTAGCAATAATGTGAATTATTATAAAAATAATGTTCTTTATAACACCAAATATAATAATATTTTAGAGACTAATACTATTAATTATATTAAAAAATAATATTAATAGAACAAATAATAATACTTTTGAGATCTATACTATTACTTAGACTAAAACAATAATAATATTTTTAATGCCAACACTATAGATTATACTAAAAAAATATATTAAGAAATAATATAATAATTCTTTTAAAATTAATTATACTAAAAAAAATAATATCAACAAAACAAACAATAATATTTTTACCATTAATACTCTAAATATTAATTATACAAAAAAAAAATTTAATACAATTATACTAAAAATATAAGCACTCCAATACTATTAATTAGAAAGGAAAGCAAGCGCCTCGTTGCGCTTAGGCGACCTGCCTATGAGTGTGGCAGTGCGTGGTCTGTCTTTATCAGGATACAATGCTATTTTAGGTCCTGCTCTACCAGGTCCAAGGCTAGTCTTGGGCCATGTCTGGCAGTGCCCACACCAAAGCGCCACCTAGTGCTTGGGCTGCAGTGTAAAGGAAGCAGGCCAAGCACCACTTCTTGCTTGGATGTGGTTTTTTTCTATAGTAATAGTAATTTTTTAAAATCTATTAATGATGATAATATTTATATTTCTATAAATTTAAATAAAAATAATAATATTTATAATACAAATAAAAATATTTTTTTAATAACAATAATATGAATTGTTATAAAAATAATATTATTTATAACACCAAATATAATAATATTTTAGAGATTAATACTATTAATTATACTAAAAAATAATATTAATAGAACAAATAATAAAAGTTTTGAAATCAATACTATTTATTAGAAAAAAAATACATTAAGAAATAATATAATAATACTTTTAATATTAATTATACTAAAAAAATAATATTAACAAAACAAACAATAATATTTCTACTATCAATACTCTAAATATTAATTATACTAAAAAAAATAATTTTTAATATAATTATATTAAAAATACATGTTGCGATTGACCTACACCCAAGAAAAAGAAAATGCACTCTTGGACTGCCCCAAGCATCAAGGCCAGATAAACCAACCGCCAGGTGACAACGCGCCTAGCACCCTGATCTGCCCCCGGCTCCAAGCCCGAGCAGACTGAGCGCCAGGGGCGGCAGCCCTAGAAGACTTGCCTCTAGACTGACACCATTGCCCTCCAGCCCAACCACACCCACACCCCTGCCAAACAGTGCAGTTTATAATGAAATCTCTCAGCAGCACAATCAGTTTTAGTTATAGTTAATGTCTAGTATATATTAAGTTCTAGCCTTTCCTGTCCCCATCCCCAATAGCTTATCAAGGAAAATTACCCCTATTTACTTGGGAAAATATCCACACCCTCGTTATGGAGACACCGACTGGCACAGGTAATTTTGTCATATCACAATTCACCGAACCTACCATTATACATTTGCATGCAAAATTATATCGTTAACCACCTCTCCATGCGAGTGACCAACAAACATTATTCTGTATCATCTGAGCAACCAGATCTAGAAGGAGCAGACGAGGAAATTATGAGAACAGCAGATTTTACATTCATCAGACATCTCAAGAGGTGTACAAATTATAACATAGAATATCCATAGTTCAACTGTTAAGCAGAAACACGAGTAACCATGCAGGAAAAGCTCCCAATTGCAGAAACTATACAGTAAGCTTCCCCTTCCCCATGCAGTGATTCACCGCATATTTTCTCTGCGACGCACATACCGGGTTCTGTCATTATATCTTGGTCTGTCATTAGCTCTCTGCGGCTGAGGTTCCACCCTTCTCTGTCTTTCAGGTGGCCTCTGAACTATCTCACCATTCACGAACAACTCAGCTGCCATAAAAGAAAGCCATGAAACAGTAACATGATAAGCGCCTCTAAACTTCACAGTGGTGGATGAGAATTGCTCTTCACAAAAGAAATCCTTTTGCTAAAACAGAGAAGAGTCTAACCTGACCTTACAATCAGAAACTAGCATTTCAATTTTCCAATATTACAAACTAACCAAAGATTTAGGTGGCTTATGCAAGGCGTGTCCTGAATTATGTCAAAACTCTCAAGAAAAATTTTACAAAAGCAATACAGTTCTGTATCATCTCTAATGATTCTGCGCCTCCAATTAGTACAAGAACAGAACAGGTAATGAGTAGATTGATGTCAGTCCATTAGCATTCAAAGCTAGACATAGCCCATTTGAGGCTTTTAGCTTTGTCAAGATGGACTGAGATAGAGCAAGCAGATAACTATTAAAAAAAGATAACCTGAACAAAGATCAAGGTGCTTATATCATGTAAAATGAATAATGTCAAGACACCAAAAGGAGTTTTTGAAAGCAGTACATTTTATGTATTATCTCCAATGATTCGGAACCACCATTGAGCATCAGGTGGAAAGAACAGGTAATGAGAGTAGATTGATGTGCGTCCATTAGCATTCAAAACTAGACATTGCCCATCTGAGGCTTTTAGCTTTGCCAAGATGGACTAAGATAGAAATAACAGCAAGCCAAAAACGAAAAGTTACAATCGACCCTATAATACATTCACCAAGGAAATAACCACACAGCTCATCTTTAAACACTTAGCAATGCTGTAGCAATCATGTTTCATCTCCACTGATCCGCATCTCCATTGATTATAAAGCACAGAACAGTCTAGAGAGAACAAATTGATTTTAGTCCATTAGCATTCAAAGCTAAACATTGCCCATCTGAGGCTTTTAGCTTTGCCAAGATGGACTAAGATAGAAATAACAGCAAGCCATAAACGAAAAGTTCCAATCAACCCTATAAATACATTCACCAAGGAAATAACTACACAGTTAATCTTTAAACACTTAACAAAGCTGTAGCAATCATGTTTCATCTCCACTGATCTGCATCTCCATTGAATATAAAGCACAGAACAGTCTAGAGAGAACAAATTGATGTGCGTCCATTAGCATTCAAAGCTAAACATTGCCCATCTGAGGCTTTTAGCTTTGCCAAGATGGACTAAGATAGAAATAACAGCAAGCCATAAACGAAAAGTTACAATCAACCCTATAAATACATTCACCAAGGAAATAACCACACAGTTCATCTTTAAACACTTAGCAATGCTGTAGCAATCATGTTTCATCTCCACTGATCCGCATCTCCATTGAATATAAAGCACAGAACAGTCTAGAGAGAACAAATTGATTTTAGTCCATTAGCATTCAAAGCTAAACATTGCCCATAAGACTCTTTAGCTTTGCCAAGATGGACTGTGCATTGAAGTAAATCAAATTATACCATCACCAGTGTTTCTTCCTATAAACTTCAAGCAGAACATTTTTGTCAAAATCACGCACACCCACACATAGAGAGCTATCTTAACCAACTCCGAAACAAAAGAAAATTAGTTGCGCTCTTACAAGGAAGTGCAAAGTCTTACCACCATAGTCTTTGTATTCGGGGTCAACATATGAATCCGGGAGGACAAAGAGAACACCAGGCAAACCTGTTAACAAAGAAAATAAAAATCAATAATCACGAGGAAAGACATTGTAAATCCATTTCTTGAATTGCAATGATTTAACATCTGAACAGACCTTCAAGCTTGTTAGAGGTTTCCTCATCAATCTCGCATCCAAATCCAAAATACCTCTCACATGATACATTATAAATCTTCGTCTTTGCTTCCTCCTCACTAAAAACAAAATATACAACACAAAAGGCGTTTAGCAGTCAAGAAACCGAAATATCGAAACTTTCAATTAAATGAACGAGACCCGCAAAACCCATTTTACCTGCCAACAACTTTGGCTAAAGTTTCAATATAACAATCAATCATTTGCTGCTTAGTGGCACCCTCACCGCCAGGCTTATCCATAACAATAAGCCAGTGCTCATAATCACAACCAGGGAAAAGTGGGGCCATCTCATTGGGTGGCCGGTCACTGAAGTTTGACCCCGAGTTCAAGGGCGAGTAGCCCGAGTTGCCGGCTCGGTTAACCCGGCATCGAATGGAAGTGAAACGGGCGGCGGGGTTAGTGGTTTTGTTGATAGATTGGAGATTGTGAGAGAGTGAGGGTAAAGATTGGCCGCAGAGAAGAGTGGGAGGTGAGGGAAGATGGGTTATTGAGATGGTGGAGAGGAGGCGTTTGGGGAGGAGGACGCAGAGATTAAGATGGCGGGTGGTGAGGGAGCGAGCTAGGGTTGGGGTCATTTTGATGAAATTAGGGTTTTGGAGCTTACCACTGCAGCTGAGGGGTTTTGGGGGGGTATTTATTAAGATGGATGGGAAATTTTAGCATTGGGCCTGGAGGACTTTGAGTTATAGAATCTTGGGCTAGGCTTTGGGTCCAGAGGATTTGGGTTGGTGTCTGTTAAAATTCTTTTGGATACTTTGTTTGTTAATATGTTGATTCTTCTTCTCTTTATTTTTTTATTTTTTATTTTAGAATAATGTTGATTTATCTTAAAATTAAAAGTTTATTTTTTTTTTATCTTTGTATAAGATAATAATAATAATAATAATAATAATACTAAATTATTTGATTTAATAAGGTATAATTTCATGTGTTATATAGTTGTCTCTAATTGATTTTTGTAAAAAATTAATCAAATTGAATAAATCTAATTAAATTAATGGGGATGGTGAAATTTGAACTCGTGATCACTAAGTTATCAAGGCTCTAATATAATGTTAAAGAATCATTTTAACCTAAAAGTTTAAACTGTTAGGTAAAGTATTAAGTGAGGTCTCAAAAAATGATTTATATTATTCTCTAATAAGATTTATTTATTAATTATTACTATTCTTTATAGGAAATTATTTAATATGTATAGCATTATTTAATATCTACAAGTTACGTCCATTTTTTATTCTTTTTTGTCTTGACGATAGGTTCATAGCTGTCAATGAAATAAATAAATCCAACAAGCATGGTATCAAATTGGTTAATGATGTGGTGTGGATGAGCTTTGTCACGTATATTTAAATAATTGTTAATTATGAGAATGAGATCGGATTAAAGAATTGTATTTTTTTATTAAATAATAAAGGGTATTGAGATAAATTATTTTTTTGAACAATTTTAAAAATATATTTCTTACACATGCATTTAAGAAAATTAATAAAGTTTTAAAAAAACTAATTTAAAAAATTTAAACTCAAAAAATTTTTTAAAAATCATTTTTTTTAAAAAAAACTGTCAGATCGATCCACTAGATTCCAGCAGCATTTTATATCTTATGTGACGTCCATATGGAGCTATGAAACTACTAGGTGCCACAAATAATTTCGTAAAACTTGATGATTGTTTACCCAATTCCACGTTTGTTCTTCTTTTTCTTTCTTTCTTGCTTGGCAGGACCAGCGATACTTTATTTCCGAGGAAGGACAGCCACAATCTTATACTAAGCTAATGATGCACGACATATTTTATACACAGCTTATTAGTTTAAAAACATCAATGAATAGAAAGGTCAAAGATATAGCGATTGTCTAACATATGTGATGTGAGTTTAGTTTCACTAATATTCTTCGGTCCACTTACTTACTTGTTGAGTTTAAATATTTATAGGTTTGATAAAATATTAAATTTAATATTTTTTAAATTTAACTATGTAATAAGCTCAAATACTTATAAATTCAAACTCGATCCTTTAAACTTGACTTTACATTGAGCCCAAACACTTATGTGTCTGAAAATATGCTAAATACAACTTTTTTTGAGCTCAGCTACTCGCTAAACCTGAACACATGTGAGTTTGATAAGATACTAAACTAATTCTTTGCTCTTTTTGTCTCATTAAATGAAATATTAACATAAACATATTATTGTTTAATTTTTAAATACTCAAACATTATTTCTGAATATATTGAATTTTGAGAGAGATCATTAACTATAAAACACACATGGATGAGTACCATAACAACTCAATTTGTGTTACATAAAGAGTAACCGTCTATATGGTTGCGGTGTGTTTATATGATTTTTAACTAAATTTAGCAATTATTTTTATGGTATATAACTACTGTCTCAAATATAGTGAATTTAGTTCTTTAAACATGCATAAATATCACCATTTACATATATAGCAATTGGGAATTTAGATACTGTTTGAAAGCGTGATTGAGTTGAACTTTTTTAAATTTTTGATTTTTTTAAAATTAATATTTTTAGTATTTTTTATTATTTTAATGTGTTAATATCATAAATTAAAAAATATTATTTTAATATATTTTTAATTTAAAAAACAACTTCTCCACGCTAAATTTTTTCCCATCACCATGTATTTGAATGGAAAAGATGAATTGATTGTTGATGTCATACGTGTGAACCTTTGTCATATTTTCAAAGTTGAGAGTATGAACATTATCCCGAGAATATCATATCAAAAAAATAATTATTTTATTTTATTCAAACCTTTTCTTTTAATTAGCTTTTTTTTAATCTGTCTCGATCTAACTTTCCCTCTATCATACGATTAATTTAATTATTATCCATGTACTTGAATAATGAATGGAATGTTAATGATGTGTTTGTAAGTCGATTACAATTATTTATTAAAGTATTTTTTATTTAAAAATATATTAAAATAAATAACATTTTTTATATTTAAAAATTTATAGTTAATATCATAACATTAAATCTATCTGAAAACCAAAAATAAATGAATTTAAAATAATAAAAATAAAAATAAAATAAAAAATTTTCAAAAATATTTTTAAAATACAAATTGAATGGGTTGAAAATTCAATACCATCGAGTTTACGTTAAACAATCATTTTCACAAATAACATTCAAATCAGCAATTTTGTTTGGTCCCCATTTTCTTCATCTCTTCTCCTTCTTCACTGCACGTTCTTGTCAAGAGAGGCTTACGTGTGCGTGTGTGTATGTATTTTAGACATGAATGAGCAATGCTTATCTCTTACACTACCAAGCAAGTTGGTGGAAACTTCTGAAACGAGGTAGATTCTACGTTGTCTGTAACGGAGCACGACAAGGAATGCGGTCACCTCTGAAACATGCATCAGCATGGTTTAATTTCCTCGTCAAATTAACTTTTTTTTTTATTATTCTAAGTAATTTTCTATAAATTTCAATTTTTGTTGTTTTCTCAAAAAAAGGTAAGAGGGTAATGCGCTTTCCAATAATGATAGAAGAATTTAGAAAATACTTCAAAGTGTAAATGTTAGAAATACTCTAATGGACAAACTAACGAAATAATGTTTTCCTTCTCTCATCAATTAATTTATTTGTTTGTGTTCGAAAGTTCCTTTTCTTCCTTCTGTTTGTTTATAGCTGTCTATGACATTGACGAGGATTTGAAGGCTTTTAATTGCAATTTGAGTAGAGGAATTGACAAATTATTTGGGTCTTTCGAAGGTGTTGCTCTCGATTTCTATTTTTATTTTTCAAGAAAGAAATTTTGTATTATTTTGCGCTATAACTCATACATTTTTATCCCACCGACCAGAATCTCGGTTCCAGATCGAGTCCTTCCAACGTTGTCTTCGGGAAAAAAACGAAAACATCACAGTTTTACATGGATTTGATGACGCCCTGGGCCATATATCAGATCAAATTATCATGACTTAAGTTTTGAGGAACTTTAGAGAAGCGCCATGCACAACACTGTATAATTTGAAATATTCTGGAAGAAAAGGAAAAAGAAACACTAAATGGAAAGGCAATTCATTGGAATATTCTAAAGATAATATGAAATTAAATTAACGTTTTCTTTTTAGGGTTCATGAAATTTGTTAAGAGTCTCTGTCGTGCATGATTTCCTCATTGCCCACCATTCGATGAACCCATTCTTGTCCTGGAAGCTTATGTACTAGAGCATTACAACTCAGCAAGAGTTCAAGAAATCTACCAACGCAATTCATTAATCACAGGCACAGAAATTTCTACGATCGCAAATACTGGGCACAAGCTGCATGTTTGACGCAAGGTTATGCTATTGATCTCAACGTGTGATTAAATACCAAGTCAGTCAACGTGCCCAGGTTACTTTGACTTAGCCCAAGCAACTAGATTGGCGGACTAAATTTTTCTTTTTCTCTCTATTTTTTTCTCTTTTCTATAATCTTTCTCGTAATGATAATTAAAAGTATGACAATCAAATTTAATATAAAAATTAAATAGAATTAAATACTAAAAAATAAAATTAAAAAACAAAATTAATCAAAAAAAATAAAAAAAATAAATAACAATAAAAAAATAAAAACTATAATTGAAATAAAAAACAATTAGAGGACAACTTCTGATTTTGGCTAATCTAGTGTGATTCTCGATAATAGAAGAGAGAAAAGAGGGGGAAATTCAATCATAGCCGAACCACCACGAATCACCATACATGCACCGTTCCATAAGATTCGTTGCCACTCAACACTTTAACTGACATGAAGGTTGGTTATTTTTTGTTGTCGAGAGACGTCGCACTCGCCACTTGAAAAGCGTTGGCCTTTCCACATGCTAGTATATATCACGCATGTGCCAATAATTTTTTTTATTTTTTTAGTAATATTTTAAATTTTAAAAGTACTGTATTTCTCTTACCTTTATTTGATAATGAAAAAAAATCAAGATTAAATAACAAAAAAACCTTGGACTTGAGCCTAAGAAAATTATATTTCAAGGATAATCTAGGTGTTTTAATTTTCAAATTAAAATGAAATTCCGATGAAGTTCTTAGAGACAAGTTAGGTGAGTTTTGTTTTTAAGAGCTAAAATTATTTGATTTTGTTTTATAAGAGTAAAATTATCATTTTATTGTGTGAATCTTCCGTGAAACATGAATGTATGTATAATTAAATACTAATATGTTTTAGGTTTTGTTTTAGTTTAATGTGACATAACAACAACGTAACCAAGAGGGATTGTGACCTAAATGTCCTTTCTGCAGTGCCTTAATTTGACGGCAATTGTCTACTAGTTCATCTAGAAGTTCGGTAAGATATTCCTCTAGTCATAGAGCAAAACGTCAAATATGAATGCATGGAAATCAATTTTCTTCTAGCGAGAATTCCAACCCTTTATTCTAATTCCCCTCCTTTCTCGTTTCGATAAATCAAAGATTTCTCATTCTTTTTGAGGTTCGATGCATCAGAGAATCTATATTCTCAGCTTCTTCCTCACTGGTAGATGGTGAATTTGGGAAGTGCTCATCGAAGATGGTGTGGATAGTGCTAAGATTAGTCAAGGTTTTGTGAGATGTCCGGACCTGTTGAAGAATCATTTTAATCTAATAATTTAATTTATTAGATAAGATTTTAAGATATGATCTATATTATTCTCTAATACATCTTTTCAAGTGAAAGTTTTTTGAGCTTGAAACTTGTATAAACCTATAATATATCATGTTTAATTTTTTATCAAATAAGTAAGAATGATTAGATTTGAACTCGTAACCACTTTGTTATTAAAGCTCTGATATCATAACAAAAAACTATCTGAATCCAATAATTTAAGTTATTTGATGAATTTTTAAGATATGATTTATATTATACTGTAACATAATAATTCCTAGACATAATTAAAGATAATGATTTTGCTATTTTCACAATACAAACCATAAATATTATATATCGTCACTGTCCGATTTTAAACTCGTCCTCAGGAAAGGTTTGGCCGTTTAAAATTTAGGATTTCATGAGAAAAGATAGACGGCAGAGCTATGGAAAACGCAAGCATTACGCCCACACTTGATAACGAGGAGGCAGCCTAGTTGTATCATAGTATTAGTATTTCTTCAGGAATCATAGCAACAAAGTAATGGAGAATGGGTCCTACTCAGGCCAACTAGAGAAGAGCAGCAAACACACGGTTGACCGAACCCAGAGAGAATAGAGTGAAGAGCTAGGATATTTAGGAATTACAAGCCATCAGGGTGGAATCAAAATTTACTCTATGATCATGGATATTTAAATATATTCCCATCTCCATCAAATCAGGTTGAATGTAGGATTTAATTTCTTCACCTACCCAATTTAAAATAAATCTGAACTTAAAAAAACAAACTATATTTTCATTCATGGAGTATAAAACTATAAAATAAAGTCTAAACTTTAAATTCATGTGTGAAACCATAAAAATTCACATACTATATTATAAAATAAAATTATAATTTCATAAAATAAAAACGAGTTAAAAAAGCAAGTGGAACCCGATTGGACGAAACCTTCACCCGCCTCAGCATCGAACTCTAGTCAAACTATACTGGATTTTATACGCTTATAATCCAACCAGATAAAATCCCATTCAAACATATCATATTATACTGCTGGTCAATTATATTCTTTCATAGCTATTTTATTTGCTTTTTTTTTTAGATTTCAGTACTATACAGGTTGATTTAGAGTTTCTTTCTCAAATCCTTTTCAACCACCTGTTTATATATATATATATATATATATATATATATATATATATATATATATATATATATATATATATATATATATATATAAAAGGAGTTTTCTTCTTCTTTCTTTTTTAATTAGAAATTGTTGTAGGATACTACCTAGGTAAGGAATTACTTACTCTGAAGGTCAAGTAATAGACTAAATAGAATGGATGATAGGATTAATTTTCAACAGAGATGAATTGAAGGTGTGAACGAAGATTGTAGTTTTGTCAATTTCTTGGGATCCTTAATGTTGATATTGTGGATGAACTGGAGATCAGGTTTGAGACGATAACAAGATTGACTGGAAAGTGAGAACACAAAATGATTTTTTTATTTGTAAGTCAAAAGAGTGTTTAAGTCTAAGAATGCCTAGAAAAGGACTCCAAATGAAGAAAAAAGAGGTTTCCAATCCTGAAATTCGAGAGTCCATTACATTACTTAGTCCTCGATGAAGGGTAGAAACCTAAGACTTTTGTTCCCTTCTCTTTTACTACAAGTGTAAAGGAAATGTCCTAAACTCTCGACTAAGTTGAAGCTCCTATGTCGTTTATTGGCTTGTCGTTCCTGTAGCAGGTTAACTAGGTTAAGGCAGGTGGCTTAAACCCTGATGAATACGGACTCGTCACTTCTCAAATCCAAACAAAACAACAACAACAACAATAATAAGAAATCAATTTACTTCTATAACTTAAGAAATATATATATATATATATATATATATATATATATATATATATATGTATATATATATGGGTGTACTTTTTTATTTAATAATTGTAATTTTTTTTGGAGAATGAACAGTTGAAAAAAAATAGTGAGACAGCCTTTTGCTTAAATGTGTGTTATATTTTATTTGAAGGAAAAGGAATTTATTTTCTATCATACAATAAAACAATCTTTTGCATTATATTCATTGCCGTATAAAACAAAACTCCACAATACAAACTAGTCATTGCCACCAGCATTGTTGGGTGTTTCTTCAATTTCGATGGTACAGGTTTTTTTTTTTTTCAAATGAATATTTTTTTTTAATTTCTGAAGCTTTTTCATCCCATGATTCGTTTTAATTTAAAATATAAATTTAATAAAAATATTTAATTTTGATAATTATAATGTTCTATCTAAATAAAATTAACTCGTTGTTAGAGAATTATATAAATCATATATATATATATATATATACACACACACACACACACACACACACACACACACGAGAACTCATTTAACATTTTAAATTTTTAGACGAGGTCTCAAAATATAATTTATATAATTATTTAACATACACTATCAAGTAAAAACTATTTGAACTTGAAACTTATACAAGCTCACATTATATTAAGCTATTATTTATATCTTAATGCTTTCTTAATTATATTGAATGTCAATATTTTATATCTTAATGTTATCCCTCGTTGTGCAAATCAATGCAATTATCTTAATTCTCATGGTTTTCGAATTTGAGCACATATTAATTAATATAAAAATATGATAACTTAATTAAGAGAGGGGTATCATTAAAAGACAATATGGGATTAAACCATACATTATCATTGTTCCATATATAAGCTTTCTAACAATGTAAAGTAATTTGAAATTCATTTTCAGTTATTTCATATTTGAAACTCATTGTAAGAAGTGATGGGGGGTTTGTTATTTGAAACAAAGACATCTCATAACATTTTCGTCTGCATCACTTGCTATTATTATAAATCATAATGGAGGAACTCGACACAGTTTACCCTAGAATGGATTGATATGATCTCTCTAGTACGATTGCACAACTCTCCAAGGATAAGATGGATACTACCTCAGCAACAAGGATAAATATGGTCTCTTTAGGGTACAAACCTCTCAACCTTTCAAGGATATGATGAATTTACTCTTCCTAGTGTGATAACACACTTACTTTGAAAGGAATGGATGTTTTCTTAGTGTTGCGACACAGTTTACCCTGGAAGAGATTAACATGGTCTCTCTAGTGCGATCGCACATCTCTCCAAGGATAAAATGGACACTGCCCCGATAATAGGGACAAATACAGTCTCCCCCATGGTCTATTTGGTGCGATCACACAATTCTCCAAGGATGGGATAAACCTTACCTCAACGAAGACGCTTTGTCATCCTATGAACAATAGTTGTAAGCTCCTCTATAGATTAAATTTGAAGCTTCTCAATATAACTACCCACCTGAAGGCTTCTTAACAATCCATAATGGATACATCTGAGCTAATAAGAGGACGCTTGTAAATTACGCCTCTTCTATGTTCCAAGAAGGCAAGAGCCTCCTAAACACTGTTAAGCTTAAATGATTTGCCGCCCAATACCAAAAATGTCTTACTAAGTATAAGCATTGAACCTAGAAATTCTTAACTAAGTATAGACGTTGGACCCAAAAATATTTTACCAAGTGTTGGCGTTGGACCCAAATAAGATTTCTACACAAGGATTTTAGACTCGTGAAAATAAATATTAAGATAAATGAATTCCATATAAAAAATCAGGAAAAATCCTAACATTAAAAACCATTTGGCTAGTTAAAGCCAGATGAAGGTCGAACCTTTCATCAAACATTATGAAGATGTCTGATGAGATGATGATGACCCTCTTCAGCATTCTCACCATCTCGAGGCCAGCCTCCCCGAGGCTTGTTTTTTCTCCAACCAAAGCCTTCATGAGATTCCTTTCTTCTTCTCACGTCCCCTAAATTTTACAAGGGTTATGGCCCCTCACCATTATCCTCTTAGAGACAGAACTGTCGGGAGCGAAGAGTTTACTAACATACCCCATCACCTCACCATTAACCTTACTGAAGCTTTTCCTTCTCTTTCAGTTATCAGTCCTACGAAGATAAAAATAAAACTAAGGCTAGAAGCAAGGCAAAAGAAAAAGGACCATCAACTTAACTTGTAAAACAACTTGGTAATATCAACGGACCATTTTATTGACTTTATACATAGTTGAAGTTGACTCCATCATAACATAATTCTTCTCCTCGTTCGAGCTTTGATGAGGCTTGCTATTTACTTTATGAGAGGCCCTTTAGTAATGGGAACAACTTTAGATGGGTTTTAGTCATTCTCTAGGATTAAGTATCCCAATAAATCTTACAACTAACCATCTCCCCCTCAACTTTTTGACATGCATTGGCTTCCCAACCAACATGTTCTTTATAGCACCATTGTTTATATTGGCGAAGGTGAAGAACCACCACATGTAACTGTCATCATCGGTGCCAGCAATAAATTGATAACAACTTCTGAAAATTTTGACAGTAGGCTCAAGCCTAATGATCTTACAAAAATTTTCAAATGAGGACAGGATTGTCCATCCATTGAGGTGCAGCTGGTCTAGACCCAACTGACAGTAATTGAACACTTTCCTTGCGAACCCTTGAAAAGGGAAGGAATGCCCCATCAAATACATACAGATGAGAATGATAATTTTAAAATAACCTCGAGTGGAGCCCAGGGTCTGCTTATTAATACACTCAATAGGGCCGAGCATTTACGCCACATACTCTCCACATTGGCAGTGGACCACAAATTCTACATCCATAACATTTGCGTTGCTAGGATGTTGTTCTTAAGAGTTTAAGGAAACCTTCTCCCTTCTGAATGTCTTAAACTGGAAACCTCATTTCCTCGGTATCTTTGGTGAAGGAAGGAGAAAGACTTCTACGATAAGGTTTTCTCTTTTCCACACTAGAGAATGATGCCAATATAGCACCCCCTCTTGTCCTACAACCCATTCTGATAGATCCTTGTCCCCTACTACTTCTTTCAAGCTTTAGTTAGAACATGAACTTCTCATCGGGGACAAGAGCATTGTTTTTTAGAGATGGATCTGATGTTCATGTGGTCCATTTGTTTTATTTGAAAGAAAGGCAAAAAATTTTTTAAAAGGGAAACGTCTGAAATGGGTCTTTCTTGAATTGGAGAAGAGATGATTTGGGGTGTTGTTGCAAGAGAAAATTTTCAAAAAAATAAAAAATGAAAGTAAAAGAGAAGTCACAAGTAGGAACGCTAGGGTTATAAAAAAACAAAGTTTTCATTCCCATTGTAGGATAAATAACCTTTCATGTCATCACATATTTTAAAAATCCATTCAATTACTACATTGAAAGCCAACCACCATTTTATTTCCCGAGAGACACCTCCTCCTAGTAAGGACAAGCCATTTGGGTTTAAAGATCCCATTAGTCTTACGTGGGGTACGTATAAGATCTTATAGGGAAGGTAAAAAGGGTCTCATTTGTTGCAAACAGAGACTCTTCAAAATATTTGCGTATAAAACCTAAAGATTTAGGGGCCTATTGGTGAATCAACATTCTTTTTTTTTGTTTGATCTTCCCTTCAAAAGAATGATCAAAGAGAGGGTAATAACCCATCATCTCTAGGCTCAACCAAGTGTTGAGCCTAGACATATATAGGTCCAATGAGCTGTTTTTTTTTTAATGTGAGAGGTATTTTATCTTGACAAGTCAGAGATATTTTATCCTGACAAGTCATTGATATTTTATCTTGAATCGTCAAAGATATTTTGCTGATACTTTAACCCTTCTCTTCAATAAAGAGGGCAAAAAGGGCTATAAAAGAGGGGGTATCCTTTATAAGGGATTTAGTTTTTCCCTATAAAAAAATAGCATGTGTATTTTAGGGTTTTTCTTCTAAATTAAGATTGTTTTCTCTCTCTCAAATAATACTCATTTAATTATCTGAGAATCCTCAAATACATAAAAAAAAAACATTTTGCTAGTATCAAACATGATCCACCAGCCACCTCGCCAAGGACGGATGGATCGGATTGTCAAAATTAAGAGATTAACCAAATATTTCCAGATACCAGCTTCGCTCACAAGCCCATAGGATAAACTCAATCTCATCAGTATCATTCATACGTGAACTGGAATCCAAAGTACCTATCCAGACCCGACTCAAACCCTACGGGATATGGATTTTTGATACCCAAATCCTATCCGATTAGGTTTTGAGTATCCATCAGGTATCTATAACCTGAACCGAAAATCTGAACCTAAATGGTATAATTTTTACAGGTAATTAGTATACAATTAGCTTAGTATATATATAGTTTTTTAAAATTTAAGATTATTTATTTATTTTGGATCAGTTTTGAGTGAGGTAATCCATGATCCACACATTATCTAAAACTCAATCTCTTACCTAGAAACTTTACACGATCCTGATTGGATATTCTGATCGGTTGGGATGAAATGCCATACATACCCTAAGATAGTGACACACCGTAGCAAGCTAATCATAATGATGGGTCAGGTATAAATAACTCTACTGGAAACTATGCACGAATAAAGCAAAGAAGAAATTACTTTGAGGACATGGCTGTCATTTTATTAAGGAGATGGAACACGGATGATGGATCTAGGAAGCGTTTTGCAATAATAATAAAATCAATGAAAAGAATAAAAAATGGCATGATGGTAAATTAAGGGTTTAAGAGGGTTTTTATCAGATGGACACTCCAATATATAGTGGTAGCTGCTAGAACTAGCATAAGTAAGCTCGAAAAAAAAGAAAGTTGTCGAACTTTATTAGGCCGAAGAGCTGGCTATGGAAAACGGGCTTGATGATTGCACACAAGATGGGACTGTGGATCTCAAAGGAAATCCTGTTCTTAGATCCAAGAGAGGCGGATGGAGAGCTTGCTCCTTTGTTGTTGGTAATTCATCTTCTCTACTCCCTCCCTCTCCCTCCTCTCTCTGATCTCTCAAAGGGTATTAATTTTCCAATTTTATAGGACAAGATGTTCATTAGTGAGTCCTAACGTTGGTTACACACCAGCCAACTAGTCTGCAAATGTTTTAATCAGGACATTTGCTGTTTTGAGCTACGCTCCCGGAAGCTGTTTTCCATGGGGCTCGAACTCTTCTTCTTCTGTTTTTTTCTTTTCTTTCCTCGTCACTTTAAGCCCAGCCCCTCGTGCATGCCATGGAAAAGATAGTCTGACCCTCCAATGACTTCTTGATACTTGGCATGTTACTCTTCATTAATATAATTTCTAGCTGACTGTCAAGGTCTCCTTTTCTTGGATGTCAATTTGCTTGGCATTTATGAACATATCAGATGATTAATTTACATGGGCCTAAGGATAGATAATAATTACATATGATCACATATGATCAGTCTAAAACTCATTGATTTTGGCCAATGTTTGTCTCCTCCGTGTCTTGTTTTTCCTGGTTTTCCGTCTCCTCCGTGTCTTGTCTTTCTTCCGTCTTCTCCAATCTACGCTGAGGAATTTTGAAATGTTTAGCGACTACAGAAAACAAATAGAAATGCAGCAGTCAAGAAAGATTTTGAGATTGATCTTGGGGAACTGTAGTAATAAAGAAATATCTCTCAGCTACTTTATACGTTCTAGTTGAGCTAGAATTGATTTTTTTTAAAAAAAATATTAGCAATTATTTAGGAAGATGTTGAAGGTAAACCAGAACCAACAATCGTAGGCCACAAATTGAATGCTGCGCTCATAGCCACCAGCCTAGGAGCATGCATGCCTTTTTTAAAGTGTTGTAGTTGTTATTATTTTTAGGTACTCTCTTTAATTACATATTAAAATTAAATTTATTTCTCTGATTTAGTTAAAAATAAACTATTCATATTAAGACTATAAGATTCATAAAAACTAGCTAGGCAATGTATTCATACTATAATAAAATAGAAAATCTATAATAAAAAAAATTATTTCTTATTAAATACCTAGTTTGAGGAATCATGCAATTAGCAAGGAAACACAACCACTAGTCCCAACCCCTCAAGTTAATTGCACAGATACTCATAATTAACAACATCCTTTCCCCAAATATTCCTACCTCGAGAGGTATAATTTATCACCTTTAATTTTCGGTTGGTGAACACTGTATTCATTATATTAAATGTACAGAAGAAAACACAGAGTTTTGCTAGCTTTTTGCGGGGAAAAAGCATCTTTAATTTTTTTTTATTTTAAAATTGTGATGTGAAAAATAAATTTTAAAAAAATTAATTATTTTAATATACTTTTAAGTTAAAAATATTTTTAAAAAATAATTCCACCACGGTACTAAATACTATATATATTTTCAAATATATACCTATATTTTTTTTAAAAAAACTTATTCCATAATCCTACCTTCGAGCTATTTAGGGTTCATCTATAAGACCATAAAAATAATGACCAAACGTTAAATCTGCATGTGTAAAATTTTATATGATCAAGAATGGAATCTTTGCTAACTTTGCTAGAAGAATCAGTACCATTTAATAATTAAGTCGGGAACGTTGCCGGCCAGGGAAAATAATTAAATAGAACACAAATATTTAACAGTACTATAAAGGAAATTACTAACTTCTTTCTTTAAAATGCAATTAATTACTGTTCTTCTTTTGGGTACAAAAAGTTCTCAAGTAAATCCCACTAAGCTATTTCAATAATCTTATTTGTAATTATCAAGTTGAGTAATATTTATCATCTCTTCAAACAAAAACAAAATTATCATTGGCTAGTAGAATCATTGCTTTATCCGTACTTTGAACTTTAAGGTCTTCACGGACCCATATATATATATATATATATACACATATGTTTCACAGAGCTGCAGCCTGATTGTGTACTGTAACGTGCTGTGCAGTGTATGAGGTTTTTGAACGTATGGCATACTATGGGATATCAAGCAATCTTGTAGTGTACTTGACCAAGAAGCTCCATGAAGGCACAGTGAGGTCGTCCAATAATGTTACGAATTGGGTTGGCACCATTTGGATGACTCCTATCTTGGGTGCTTATGTTGCCGACGCTCATCTTGGTCGGTACTGGACCTTCCTCACCGCATCTGTTATCTATCTTTTGGTATGTATGCAGGCGTTTCATCTCTCTCTTTTACGCATGCATTGCATCTTGTCGGGAAGATGAGAAGCTCAGTGAACCATACGTTTCAGACGTCCCATTTAGCAGTGTCTTTTCACACGAAAAGTGGGCCCGGAAAACATTTATAATTGGGTTAATGATAAGCTGGATTCATCTGATACATTTTGTGCAATACCTGATAGATTAGGTTTATATTTTTCTTATTCATTTCACCTCATCAAGCATGTTGTTTGGTGAGAATTTATCGACCATGATGTCATGAGCTGCACAGTATTGCTTTGATTGCTTGCTCTGTGTGCTTGTTCACAAAGTCAAACAAGGAATAGTTATGATTAAATTCTTACTCGTGTGGCTAAAATTGGATATGACATGATCTAATTATTTCCAACTAGTGGGATTACAGCAGGTAAAAGTTTGACCACGTAGTCTCTGTTTTATAAGGCAGAATTAGGAAGATGTCGTGTTCGATGTAAGAAAAACCATTTGCTGTGAGGTATTAAAGCTTTGAATTATATGGAACCTTGGTTTCAATATTCCAACTTGAACTTTGTCTGGTCCCATGTCTGTCTCAGAAAACGCCATGCACGCATCTTTAAGTCAACTTGGCATTGATTTCTCACCCGAAGAATCAACTTGGCATTGAATTATCACCCAAAGAAAACACTGCCATAAATTAATTATTGCATAGGATAGAAGCCATACCTAAGAAGGTAAGACAACGTGATTTGTGGATAATATTCGGATAGTAAGTGGCTGAAGCGATTTGGTCGGTGTTAGCCCTGTGATGACCTAGATGATCTCAGGGGTCAATCTGTAATCTTGTTAGAACCTTGTTTCATTTTTCTTTTCTTTTTAAATTATATCTCTTTAATTTTTTTATCCTGAGTCTTGAACCTAGTCATATTTACTAGATTGAGTTTAATAACCAAGAAATGCATGTCAGCACGAACAACTGTCGAAAGTGATTTTTGATGAAGATAAAGTTTTAATTAATACCTTTGACATGATGACAGGGGATGTCTCTACTAACACTATCAGTTTCCCTTCCTGCTCTAAGACCACCTCCCTGCAAGGATGCCAATTTGGACAACTGTAGAAAAGCCTCCACAATGCAATTAGCAGTGTTCTTTGGCGCCCTCTACACGCTAGCTGTTGGAACTGGCGGCACAAAGCCGAACATCTCGACCATCGGTGCTGACCAATTTGATGATTTCCATCCCAAGGAGAAGGCTCAAAAGCTATCCTTCTTCAATTGGTGGATGTTCAGCATCTTCTTTGGAACACTCTTTGCTAACACTGTACTTGTGTACATTCAAGACAATGTGGGTTGGGCATTAGGGTATGGGCTTCCAACACTTGGGCTTTTGATATCGGTGGCTATATTCTTAGGTGGCACACCATTTTATAGGCACAGGCTGCCAACAGGAAGCCCGTTTACAAGGATGGCTAAGGTCATGGTGGCAGCCCTGCGGAAATCGAAGGTTTCAGTCCCTAACGACCCTAAGGAACTCTATGAGCTCGACTTGGAAGAATATGCCAAGGGGGGGAAGTACAGGATTGATTCCACACCAACCTTGAGGTTTGCATTAGTTGCAGTGCGTCTGCATTTTTTCTCTTCCAGCAGCAGTTTAAATATAAGGGTACTCGTTTATATAACTGGCCTGGCCTAGTGGTAACTCTGAACTTGTGCAACATGTATGCAGGTTCCTCAATAAAGCTGCTGTGAAAACAGGTCGAACTGACCCATGGATGCTTTGCTCAGTTACTCAAGTAGAGGAGACTAAACAGATGTTGAGAATGATTCCGATACTGATTGCCACATTCGTCCCAAGCACGATGGTTGCTCAGATAAATACTCTTTTTGTCAAGCAAGGCACTACTCTTGATAGAAACATTGGCAGCTTCAAAATCCCACCAGCAAGCTTAGTTGGATTTGTGACATTATCAATGCTTGTTTGTGTTGTGCTATATGATAGGTTCTTTGTTAGTATTGCTCGTAGATGGACAAAGAATCCCAGAGGGATCACTCTTCTTCAGAGAATGGGAATAGGCCTTGTTTTTCACATTATAATCATGATAGCTGCATCACTGATTGAAAGGCACAGATTAAGTGTGGCCAGAGAACATGGCTTGGTTGAGAATGGAGGTCAAATCCCTTTGACGATATTCATTTTGCTTCCTCAATTTGTGCTCATGGGAGTGGCTGATGCATTTTTAGAGGTGGCCAAGCTCGAGTTCTTCTATGACCAGGCACCTGAAAGCATGAAAAGTCTTGGCACTTCTTATTCAACAACCAGTCTTGGAATTGGAAACTTCCTTAGTAGTTTCCTTCTTTCCACAGTTTCTGATATCACCAAGAAGCATGGTCACCGAGGGTGGATTTTGAATAACCTAAATGCTTCTCACCTGGACTATTATTACGCCTTCTTCGCGATACTCAACTTCTTGAACTTCATTTTCTTCTTGATTGTGAATAGGTTGTATGTGTATAAGGCTGAAGTTTCAGATTCAATGGAAGTACTGGCTGAAGAATTGAAAGGGATGACATTGACGGGACCTAACCAAGTTTCTTCACATGAATGAGATGTGCAGAAGAAAATCTTATATAGAAATCAAAGCTTAAATCAGAGAATAGGTTTCAACTTTCAAGTTGATGACCATTGAATAGAAGCTACCTCACTCGATAGCCTACTTCGGAGTTGAATCAATCGGGAGAAATGGTGGTTAGTATGTGTATGCTGCATTTTCTTCACCCTTCGAGGGAAAAAAAGCTGTCACATTTACGATATATTGAAAGAAAACGACAATTAATGTTGATAAACTTGAGAGAGTTTATCTTCAGCAACAACACAATTAAGAAAATCTCATCCCATAAAGGAATTGCATTTTGTGATATAACTTGTCTGGAAGTTAAAAGTTTCTTGGAAAGCACTGTGAAATTAACAGCAATTTTGCAGAAATGTTAAGAAGTGAAGTTAGTACTGAACTTCTCACACACAGAAGTTTCTCTTGGTGCTTTGCTAACATAAGGCACAACTGGGTCGAATCGAAAAATGTGGTTACTATGAAAAGCCGAATTCGACGAGGAATTACAGAGATATTCTACCAGCTAAAATGTGAATTTATTCTCAAATATTTGAGAAGATCTTTGTTTCTCTCTCTCTCTCTCTCTAATTTCATAGCTCAGATACAACAAATCAGGTTAAAATATGAAAAAACAAAGGGGAAAAAAATGTTGGGAAAAAAAGGAGAGAATATTTGCACCCTCCCTAATTATTAAAGTTTTTCTCCATCACACATGTACTAGCAGTTCCTGCGACAAAAGTTTTTAAAGAAACAAACTATCTCAAGCTCCAAGAAGATCTTGATATGGAATTTTAACTTAACCAAATCCAATTACAATGAGCTCCCTGGCATTTCCAATTTAAATTATCTGTTTTGGTTTCATGGCTAGAAGTCAATATTAGATTAAAGCATCAAAAACTGTAGCATCCTTTGCCTGAAATGTTCAAGAGATCAAAACCATCATTTTCTTTTATCTTCTCTTTGCTAATTGGAAAGCTTTTTTCAGGAAGTGATTTGCTGCTTTATCATTTCTGTGGCATAACACCCTTAGTATTGTGTTTGGATCTGCCCTATTCCATCTTCCTGTTGTTGGTGGCATTGGTAGATTGTGACCTGAACCCACAACTCCTATACCACTTGCTTCACAAGCCAGGATACTGAAATCTTCCATTAGTTTCTCTGTACTATCACCCATCAATGCTACCACCCCTTCAACAATCTCAGCCTCCTTTTCCACTGCCTCCTCATTCATCAATCCTTCACCACATGTGCAAAATGTGCGCTTTAAGTTGGCAAAGTCTTCCTCGATCATGGGATAATCAGATCGATAAAATACCCGGCTGCAGCCACCAGCAAGCAAAACCGTGAGAAAGGCCTCAAAAGAGGCCTTCATGACTTCTCGCATTGCCAAAGGTTGGGCTCCGTCAATTAGAATTGCTGTCAACAGAGAAAGGTTCTGTTTGATAATTCTCAATGCATGTCTGATCCTTGAATTTTCTACATCAGCAACATAGAGACTATCATAAAAAACAGAATTCGAGTCGAGGAATATCAGACGATAAGCAGCAACTTCTGATACATGTTGACAGGCAGTTTGAATGGAAGCAAGGGCTAGTTCAAAGTAGGAAGAGGAATTGATGCGATGCCTGCGATGATAACCACGGGATGGAGTGGTTCTTGGGGCAAGAGCAAGGTTCTTTTCTAGAGAGTGGAGGTGAGTGAGAAGATAGTGCAAAGTGTTGAGCCGTATGTAGAGTCTTTGTGTTCCACGGCTTGTTGATGGCCGAGGATGGTGAGCATCACTTACACCAAATTGGTGCATATCTTCTGTGTTGATAGAGCATGGAGCAGCTTTCTTCCACAGTTTAAGGAACTTCGAGTCGCGGTTGCACCTGGTTAGAGGAGGGAGTGTAGGGACATAGCTCTGTTTTGATCCTGCAAGCATATCAAAGAAAATAGCAGCTTAGTTGAAGCCGGATAAACAATTAGAACGTAGTATATTTGTATTTTCGATAGCCTTCAGTGATGCATGTTCATCTCCTCTGACTGAAGAAAGGATAACTAAGATAGAATTACTATCCAGTCCTGCTCTTTTTTTTCTGAAAAGCCATGCATCTACTATAATATGCTGCAGAATAGAATATCCACCAAAGAACTTCTGCTGACTGTCAAATGTCCTGTAGTCATCAGTAAGTTGCTTGAACAAGTCCCTATTTCTTCCAAGCAATTACTTCCACAGACAAAGATCACTTCCAAAGATACAATTCCAAGCAGAAAAACGTATGAGAATATTAAGAATAAAGAAGGTGTTACTTTCTTACCACAAGCTGCTACCAGGTTGGTGTAATCTTTGAAGATATTATCAAAACCTTCTGCTAGATCATAAATCAGATCATCAGTAATTCCAACAGGAATTTCAAAGAAATCATTCACAGCTTCCTTGGCTATTTTCATCAACTCCGCAGCTGATGTCGCATATGGCTCGAGTTTGGACTTCGGATTCCATGTCTGTAACATTTATTGCAACATTTCATTCTCCAAAACCTTTTGATATATATATATATCTTATCCCAGATAAGCTTAAATGCTGTATTTCATTTCAGCAAACAAATTAAAGAAACTCACTTCAGAATCTTTGGCTCGGCTAAGACAATCTTTCCCTCTGTCCAACCTCTCTACAAACCATTGTTTCATAAGCTTCAATATGACCGAGTCAACTTCATATGGAATCATCTCTCGTACGATTGTTTTACCTCCATCTTCACAGTCTGCAGAGTCTTCAACCAACATTTGAACCAAGAACTTTTCAAGTTTTCCAGCACTCTGCAGTACTGCAACGGTCTCATTATTGAGGGTGGAAATCCCAGCAATATATTGCTTCAAAACTGCTCCATAGCACTGATGTAGCGTTACAGCAGCAACGCTAGATACAATCGGGTTCCATTTCTTCAGAATGGGGCTAAAACTCTCCCTTTCTCTCAAGGCCAAATCCTCAACTTCTTTAGCTAACTGCAGGAGAGCCTCGCTTGCTTCATCTTTCACTTGCAGACTTGTGCTCTTATAGCTTCCGGTTTCTATTATCTGCAATCGACAAACAACAATGAACATGAGAGACATCGCTGTACAGAAACAGTAAATCTTGAAACTGATAATTAAGCAAAGAGGCGACAGAAGGAAATAGAAACCTTTGCAAATGCCTTCTTTACAGAAGCTCGAATGTAATGATCCACACGATCCCCAGATGAATCAACTATCTGTGTGTCTCCTTTATCTTTCCCAGCCCCTTCTGTGATAGTAACATCCTCGCCCAAAATTTTTGATGCTGATAATGCTAACGGCAAAAGATTCTCAATTAGGAAAACATTTCCCCTCTGGAAATAGTCATGGTAGTGAAGCAATCTCCTCTCTGCCCACCCTTGCATTGAAGCCAACATAGAAGACAAAAGCTTCACATACATAGCCTCTCGGTCTGGCTTCTTTGCATCATTAGCCACCTCCGTCGATAACATAGCATGGGTGGCATAAAGAAGATCCGGCTCTACTTGTGAAGTAAGAACGTATTGTTGGAAAAGCACCCAAGCAAAGCACAAATTGTGTATAGGTCTATTGATTCCTAGTGCAGACCATGCCTTCTTTATTAACTCAACAAGCTCGTCAACCTCATCAAGGACTAATGTCTCATCCCTGAAATCAAATATTGATTGAAGAAGAGAAATGTATATGTGAATGTTGAGTGGAAATCCATCAGCCCAATGGCATACATCGGTTGGGGTACCATTGGCACTTCGCCAAGACAAGGAAACAACACTGTTGCATAAGGTTCTCATGGTGTCAGAATTTTTTCCTGTGTCAATAGGTTTGGTCTCGCTGGCATGGATAATTTCACGGAGACGCATAGCATAAGAATTTGATTTATCAAGCGGGATTGAAGGGTGCAGGAGGAGACCAGCCTCCAGGATCTTGAGCTGACGCCTTTGCCAGAGATGGTACTCTTGACTGTCATTAAATTCTGATGGTTTTAGGTGGCGGAGGAGCTCCAATGGAAGGATTATTGTCTCTGCTCGCCTGCCCATCTGTGAAGGTGAAGAGGACAACAAGTCATGAATTGATCATGAAATCAAAACGAAAATTATGATGCATCCAAAATCAAATAAGAAAAAACGGAACACAAAATCATAAAAAACAAACAAGAAAATAGTGCAAACCCATTCACGCATGCAGAAAATGTAATGACAATCTTGGACAAAAACAAGGCAAAAACAGATCAATTTACTCGCCGATTAAAATGTGTTGTGAATAATAAATTTCGAAATACATACAGTAGCAATACATACGTACTTGGCCAACAAGAGTCCTCATGAGCGTCTTCCTCAACCGATTATCACTATGCTCCGTCACTCTCATCTGCGCCCTCATTATCTCCGCGGATGTCAGCGGCCTCCGAGGCCTCCCTGTAACCGGAACCGTGGCAAACCCCAGGGCAGGACTTGTCCCTCCATGTTGTAGAGGACCACTAGGTGACACTGGTGCCGTCCCGGCCCCGCTGCTTCCTACTGCGGACATCCTCCTTGTAGGGGACTTCTTCAGCATCTTCAGCCCCAGAGCTCGCTTTATCCGACTCGTTGGAGACATGACCACCACCGGGCCACCGCCCATCCGTGCAGTCGGTGAGCCTGTTCCTGCTGCTCCATCCCCATCATGATGTTGGTGATGGTGGTTGGAATAAAAGTTGATTGCATTGCGGCCTCCCCCGAAGCCAGGGGAGGAGCGGCAGGCGGTGAAGAAGACCTCATAGGCAGTCTCACGGATGTCATCCTTATCAAGACCTTTAAGTTCTCCAAAAGGCCAAGAGAGATCAGTGTCTGCGGCGTCAATGGAGATGGTGGTTAGGGTACCAGAGAAGGAATGACAGCGGCTATCTTGGGCCATCAAATTTATTGGCAATGACGTCTGGGATATCCGTCAGGAGAAAGAAGGCAGAGAAAGGAGGAGGGCATTCTCCAAATAAAGAGAGAGAGAGAGATTGAGAAGATCAGGAGACATGCAGAAATATCGTAGTTGCATGAGAGTTTTGTGTGGTGGTTTTCGTTAGTTAAGACAGCGATTTTGTGCTAAGAGAGAGACGAAAAAACAGCTGATGGCTAAGAGAGAACCAAATTAATGTTGTGTGAGGAAAGCTAGGAAAGCTTATGGTGGTGAACCGCTGTGTCTTAGCAAATATTAGCAAATCCCTTCTCCTGTCTTGATTTCTGCTTTGTAATAAACTTGTCGTTGTAATTTTTCTTTCCTCGACGCCTCATATCTTGTTCTGGTACAATTTGTATACATTCCTGTTTGATACCTGTTTGCATCGTTTTAATTGTATCTGATATGCTATAAATTTATTTAATTTTAATTAATTATATATAGCATGCATGTAGCGCATAGCTTATAAGTAGTATTCTAACCCTAATTTTACGTATGTTTTCTTTTATACGTGTGTGTATGATCAGTTGGTTAAAACAAAACCTTCTGATCGTTGTATAGTGTTTGACAGGCAAGCAAGGAAGGGGTACAGAGTCCTACATTGGCCAATTAGGGCACTTATTTCTGCCGTTCTTCAAGAATTGCAGAACTTGCTTCCAGCAGGACCCTTCAGTCAGGTTTTCATTTTGGATTTGAATGTCTTCTTGATCCATTTGGAACTGAAAGATCTTTGATCATTTCGATCTGGTCTTATTTCTTACTGCGGAATTTTAAGCTATAGATTACCCCGATATCCATTGAATTATTGCTTCTGAAAATTATATAATTCAGTTTCTTTTTTAATGCAGGGCCTGCATGTCCTCCAGGTTCATCATTGACTCTTTTTTTAATCAAGGGTTTTAACTCGTCTCTTTACTCTGGTTACATGGCTTATTCGGCATGCGTGGCCTTTTAGGGAAGGGCCCAGCCTGATTTGAAAAATACAGTTATCTAAATAGTCGCACGAAGGAGTTGGTATTAAAAAATAATATAAATTATATTTAAAAATATTTTTTATAATTTAAGTTTTTAGATTAAGATAATTTTTAATATAATATTAGAATTTTAATAACCAAATAGTCACGAGTTTAAATTTTACCATTCCTATATTTATTTGTTAAAAATTAAGCATAAAATATTGTAATCATATACAAGTTTCAAGCTGAAAAATCTTTCACTTGAGTAATATGTTAAAAAATAATATAAATCATATCTTAGTACTTTACCCGTACCTTAAACTTTTAGGATGAAATAATTCTTTGATAATACGGAAAAAATGTTATTTATCTAAAATTTAGTTTTTTAAAAAATAATTGTTTTAGTGTTTTTAAATTATTTTAATATAATAAAAAAATAAAAATAAAAAAAATATTATTTTAATATACTTAAAAAAAAATCAGAACATAACTTTTAACACAGTTGTAAAGTAATACTAATGGGTTCAGCGTGCCTGTGCCTTCGTTCAGTCATCCGGTCTCGTGCAAGTGCCGTCGAATCCTCTGTTTGTGAGTTCACTCCCAATTTTCCTTGTTACAGAGATTGTTCTTAGGGTAGTCTATGGCTAGTTCAGAGAGGCTTCGCTGTTCAAACTATCGGAAAATATATAATATTGAAAAATTACTACTGGAATTACGGGTTTAATTCAACATAAAAGTTGTAGCTAGAAAGTAATAATAAAAATAATATTAACTATTGTTATCTAATATAAATTTAAATCAATATTGATTAATTTAGAATATTGAAATATTATATTTAATCAGGATAATAATTTTATCACTCGTAAAATATCTAATATTATCAAATTCATTTATGGTCTGGTGTTCGGTAAGTGAGGCATTTATCTTTCTTGGCTCTAACCTTGTTTTTTTATACTTTTTTTTATATAGAATTGTAATTTTATTTTTTAATACAAGTGAGGCATTAAATGTTCATGCATTGTACATAACATATATTTTCTTAATTTTATGAATCCATCTTTTGATTTATTATCAACTTTTTCTTGTATTTTTTTCATAATTATGCATTTATTTATTCTAAGAATTTTTATTCTTTTAAATTTTATGAATTCATCGTTTGTTTATTATCAGCTTTTGATATTAATATTTTAAATTTTAAGTATTATCTATCTATCTAATATAACACTAAAATATGAATGAAAAAAATATTAATCTTTTGTTTAGTATCTCAATGATTTTACTCAACGACAATAATAGATGGGTAAAATATACTCCTTTACATTAGTATACTGTGATTCAATTATATTTTTAATTTTTTAACACTTTAAATTAAAAAAATTTAGTGTTTTAATTATTTTGATGTTAAAAATAAATTTGAAAAAATATTATTTTAATATATTTTTAAATAAAAATTATTCTTAAAAAAATCTTTACCGCTGTATCAACAGCCATAAGTTACTGCGTTTCGCACCTTTATAATCAAAATGGTAAACTGAAATTGCCGGCTGCCCCTTCTTCAAATCGTCACATGTTTTTCCTCGAATTTGCTTACTGTACAGTTTTTTCTCTCCCTCTACTATGTTTGATGGTGTGATTATTATTATTTTTTAAATAATTTTTCATGTTGTAATGTATTTTAATAATTTTTTTTATTTTTTAAAAATTATTTTTAACATTAATATATTAAAATACCAAAATATATTAAATATATTAAATTTTAATAAAAAAATTAAAATTTTTAAAAACACAATTTCCCAAACGAGTGTTATCTCCCCAGACAACAAGGACATCATCCTTGGCTCGCCGAGCTTGAGGCCAAAAGGCAGTGTTGGAAAAACTAACTTTCTCAGAATCGTCAGAAGATACGACAACTTGCAGCCAAGATGTGCACTGTCAGATTCCCCAAGACTGCCAGAGATCCACAAGTTCTCGCTGCTTCCTTGCGACTGGATTGACGACCACGTGGTCCATTGTGGGGCGTACAAAATGAAGGACAGGCACGGCACCAATGACTTTTTATTTTCTACAAAAGGAAAGGTTTCGAAACGTGGTTTTTTTTTAATTAAAAAAACTATTTATAACTTGGGTTTATAATAGTCAACTCTTAGTTTTGCAAAATATATATTTAATCCTTATATTTTAAATGTATTTATAACTTAATCCTTTTATCCATTTCATGCTCCTTTTCACTTCGTTCTATTTTTTTTCTGTTCTAAGAGGTAGAAGAGGAAAAGAAACAAAAATCGATTATATGGAAATATTTGTGAGAAAAGGAGTTTCTAAGAACAAAAAACTTTTAATAAGAATGGATAATGATTAGAGGTGATTATTTTCAATTCGGTTCAGTTTTTATCAAAAAAATAATTAAATTGAAATTTTTTTAAAAAAATCGAAACTGAACCCAGGTCAAACTGGCCGGTTTCAATTCGGTTCGGTTTGGTTTTTTGGGCAAAAACTGGTTCAAACCGGTTTGACTCGGTTTTCTCGGTTTTGATTTGGTTTTTCCGGTTTTGGCTCGGTTTTTTTCGGTTTGGCTATGTTTTTTCGGTTTTGGTTCGGTTTAATTTTTTTAATTTTTTGCTTATAAAACCGAAACAGAACCGAACCAGTTTTTTCAAAATTTTAATCGGTTTAATCGGTTTATTTTTTTAGTTTGGTTTTTTCAATTATTTTTTTTCCAATTTTCTCGGTTTAATTGGTTTTTCAGTTTTTTTGCTCACCCCTACTCATGCCTGCTAAATTAGTTTTTAATATTAAAAGGATTATTCAATTCGTTTTTAAGACCAGAGTTTATTTTAGAAAATTGTATAAAATGATATTACATCCTCCTGGAAGGACAATATATTTTTGATAGTTATCTCTAGATTATATTGTTAAAATTATGTTAATTTTTTATTATATAAAATTACTCGATCCGAAACAAAATAGTAATTAATATCCACTTATTTATGAATATAATTACGACATACTCTTCAAATGTAAACACATATATTTTTTTTAAATATTCATGATGTGCAAGATTGTGTGTTTAATACTACGGTTAAAATATTATTTATCTAAAATTTAATTATTTTTATATAAAATTATATTTTAGTGTTTTTGAATTGTTTGATATATTGATTTCACAAATAAATCTTAAAAATTAAAAAAATATTTAAATAAAAAACAATTCAAACACAGCATGCCTAGAAACATGCTTGAATTTACAAGACAAATTTTTTAGTAATTTATGATGTATATTGACAGGATTCATTGTAACTGTCCTTTTCCTTTCCGTGTAAGGTCTCTCGTGCTTCAAGGAACAACTTTCAGTGAGAAAAGACGTGTCCTGTCCATGTGAATAAAGTTAATATAAAAAATAATTTTTTAAAAATAAAAAATAATTATTTTAATATATTTTTTAAAAAAGGAAATTTTAATCAGCAAGGAGTTTGTTACCACGTACGTGAGCCAAGCCTAAAACGATGGGAAACTGAAAACTAGGCTATCTTTTCAAAAAAGGTTTTAAGGATTTGAAATTATGTATTTACAGCTGAAGACTTTTCAGTAACTGTATCGAAACGCAATAGTCGCTAATCCAGTTAACTCTTCTGCCACATTCATCGAAGGGGAGTGAGAGAGAGAGAGTGACCCTACTTTAGCCAGACTTATCTGCTTAGACGGCTCTGGCTTGAAGGCAGAGAAGCTTTTGAGAGTTGCGGTAGGTGGAACGTGAAGCTATACTAGCTTTCACGGGAAGGCCAATTGTTGGTTCAGAGTTCAGACCACACTCACACATCCTGATAACATTTTGCAGAGGTAATTAAGCACGATCACTCTTCTCTCATTACTGTTCTCTCCTTCTCTAGTGTATGCTTTGTGTGTGCGACTATAAGATTAGAGCAATATTACTGGCCATGAAAAAAGACGAACTATGGGAACCAACGGTGGCTTTAGTTCTAATCCAAGATTGGAGGAGATATATACTCATTGCTATATCAAGAGAGATAATGTAATCCAGCAAAATTTGCCGTTACAGGTGAATGTTTACTTCTGATTTTGTATACACGGGAATATTTTGGGCAAATATTCTCTGTATCGTGGTTGTTCAATAAATAATCACAGTTTGGTATTTGATAAAATCTGTGTATGTTTATTTATTTACGAGTTGTACAGATATTATCAAGCTTCTTGAAATCTCTTCGATATCCTTTTCTTTCGAGACTTCAAAGATTTGTGAAAATGTAACCAATGCAGCAGGAATAGAGTAACGTAAAAAATGAGAGTAGCAGTGGTTGGTGCTGGGATTAGTGGACTCGTTTCAGCTTATGTTCTTGCAAAAGCTGGAGTTGAGGTTGTGCTATACGAGAAAGAGGATTACTTAGGCGGCCATGCCAAGACTGTCACCTTCGATGGTGTTGATTTAGACCTCGGCTTCATGGTCTTCAATCGGGTCAGTCACATCTTCTAATCTATTTTTCTTTCTTCTTTAAACTCTCTCTCTCTCTCTCTCTGATCTCTCTTCCGCTTGTTGCTAAGGTATGGATTGATGAATGTTCTCGTGATTATCACGTTAAAAATGGAAATACATGAATCCAATCATTATTGGTACTTGTCGGATTAAGAGTAGATATAGCTACATCTATATATATATATATATATATATATAGTTGGGGGGGGGGGGTAAAAAACGAAAATTCGATACAGACAAATAGATACATATTTTCAATTGGTGAGGTTCTTTTCTGTGACTTCTACTTATAATTTATTTATTTCTATTATTTTTATCAATCATGTTAGGTATGGATTGATTAATATTCCAATAAGGTAGCCTCGTACATATTTCGATTAGTTATTTTGTTCTTGATGGAAAGAATTTACTAGCATATATGAATTATTTGCTTATGGCTTAATTTTTTTATGTAAAAACCTAGTTCACGACGTCAAAAACAAAAATAAATAAATAGACAAGTTTAAGTGTCCATGACATTTTTTTGGGAGATGATTGGTCATTGCTTCATAAGAAGATACTGAAAAAAATAAGTAAGAAAAGAACTTATTCAAGATAAACTTTCGAAACTGTTAAAATTCATCCGAAAATTTAAATGGGTTTCCATAATTAATTTTGTTCACCAAATACGAATCCTGTTCGGTCAACTGGCACAAGTTGCCGTTGTCTGATTTTACTGTTGCATGTTTTGAAGGGAGTGATGGACATTAACCATATTGCATTGAAATATCAAATTCATGGCATTTGATGAATAGTCTAGATACAGGACATACCTTGAACTTTCCCTTGCCATTGTTGTTGTCTGCATAAAAGTTGATTGCTTGACCCTTCAAAAAGCTAATGTGCTTGGCTAAGCTTAAGGCTTGCACCATGTCTCCCAAGGTTTCGAGGAGAATGGGTAAAAGTGCTAAGGTGGACAAGAAATTCTGGATGGTTTGATAATTGAAGACAAAACTCAAGTGTACATGGATTGAATCATAATAGCATGGCAGCTGTCCCGCCTAACATGCCAATTCAATTTTATGTAAATTTATGAGGAGTCAACTACTGCCTGTTAAGCTGATGGATTTTAAGGATAAAACAGAGAGATGAGTAAGACTTTTGATCTTAAAACTAAGAAAACTAGTATGGACTTTTAGATAGAAAAATCTAACAACGTTATGAGGTTGATAACATGGAGTAAAGAAAAATAAGCGAATAAAGCTGCAAGTAAAGTGAAAATAAAACATAAAGCTAAAATCAAATTAATAAGTTGAAAGACATGATTGGTATGAAGATGACTGTTACAAGCTCATTTTTATCTATTTATGGAGAAAATTAAGTACACTGGTCTCTGGTTTATCTTGAATTGCTAGTGCTCTACTGCTCTGGTTTCCAAATTGCCTGCAGATATTGTAAGAAAGCGTGCCCACCGTCTATAGCAATGGCTGATAGCTTTTACCAATTTTAGTGGTTTAGTGGTTCAAGTGTGAGCAAAAACTAGTTACTCACATGCATCATACTTGATATTGTTTCTTAAAGTTACTATGTGGTCCTAGGTAACCAAAGATTATTGGTTTGGCCTGATAGCTTATGACAACTGAAGAACGTTTATTTTTTATGTAAGCAATGTAGTAGTTTTTGTTACACTCAATGAGTAGGGTTAATTGACTTCGAGAGTATCGGCATCATAAACAGGTAACATATCCAAATATGATGGAGTTCTTCGAGAGACTTGGAATAGATATGGAGTTATCGGATATGTCATTCTCAGTGAGCTTAGACGAAGGCCAGGGTTGTGAATGGGGTAGCAGAAATGGGCTGTCAGGTTTGTTTGCACAGAAGAAGAATATGTTAAATCCGTACTTTTGGAAAATGCTTCGAGAAATTATCAAGTTTAAGGATGATGTGCTCAGGTGAGCCATTCTCTTTTCAGATATTTTGTACAATGTGCATTAGGACATTAAACTTATACCGCATGTGTTTCTTGTATTTTGGAGCTGAACATTAGCTGCTGACATCAAACTTACGCGGTGTTTTGTTAATAAGGATTTAGGATGTGCAGTAGCCATTCCATTTAATTAATTTTGCCTCACATGTTATTGTACCTTCTAGTTTTTCTTTCTAATGCAAACCTGACATTAGCAAAAGAAGCAATCAATTTGATTCTATGGTGCAAAAACATGCCCCATGGCCTTCAGTTCATCATTCAAGGCTTAGCTGAACATGCATTTGGCAGGAATCATGGCAAATACCTTCTAGGACTTATCTGGCTTTTAATCTTCTAGTGTTATTTGTTGTATGGGCATATAGGACGCAGGCAGTTTGTGGTTTCATGAGCTCTGACTTGAGAATTTGATTTTGTTCATGAACTAGCCTTTTAAGGCGCTAATTAACAACTCGCTGTAATTTTAATGTCTTCCGAATGGGAATGGCAACTAATTTTCTTTTCTTTTCTGCTGCAGTTATCTTGAGATGCTTGAGAACAATCCAGATGTTGATAGGAATGAGACCTTAGGGAAATTTGTCAAGTCACGAGGTTACTCTGAATTATTTCAGAAGGCTTATCTTGTGAGATCTCTAGAACATATATCCTGTCCCATTTTTTCAACCTTCTAATTAGGTTCTACTTTTGGTCGCCTTACTTACTTCATGACACCAATAACGTTGCATATTTTAGATTCCCGTATGTGGTTCTATATGGTCCTGCCCTTCAGAAGGAGTCATGAGCTTTTCAGCTTTCTCTGTACTTTCATTTTGCCGTAATCATCATTTACTTGAGGTAAGTGTTGTTTGTTTTCTGAAATAAGTAGAATGCATATATTCAACCAATACATGATGCTGATATATGCACACATTGTTAAAGAGAATCGCTCATCTTTGCCATTTGTCCTTTGGCATTACATAAGCAAACCATCTGCTTTTGTCTGCTATTGGAGTTCTAGGCAAACAGATATATTAGATTTTTCATTGATTATGCCTTGGTACTCTGCAGCTCTTTGGTCGGCCTCAGTGGCTCACTGTCACACGGCGATCGCATTCTTATGTCGACAAGGTGCTCACTTGTTGCTTTCACAGGACTACACCATATTTCTTTCTTAACATTATCTGAATAGTCGTTGTTTTAATTAATGTCTTTATTTTTTAGCTGAAACGGCATTCTTCTTGTGTTTAATTTCGTTCAACGTGGTAAAACAATCAGGTCAGAGAAAAGCTGGAAAGTTGGGGTTGCCAGATACGAATCGGTTGTGAGATACAGGCTGTTTCAACTACAGACGAAGGTAAGCTGTAACATTAATATACTAGGAAATTTGAGGCAGTAAATGCTGTATAACATAAGAGTTGACGATGATTATGTTTGAAGATGTGACGTGTTTTAAAATCAGAAGTTCATTGAAATCTACAACTCTGCAAAAGCAAAGAAAAACTTGAATAAAGCTAATAAGAAAAAAGGAAAATAATCTACAGAAAATTCCTTGATGATTGATGAATAATATTTAGCTCGAGTAATTCTAATGGTAACATGAGAAGTATTTTAGCAGGTTGCGCAGTTCTCTGTAGAGATGGCTTGCTAGAAATGTACAGTGGGTGCATAATGGCTGTCCATGCCCCAGATGCTCTGGCATTATTAGGAAAGCAAGCGACATTTGATGAGACGAGAATACTTGGTGCTTTCCAATATATGTATAGGTAATTATTTTTATTTTCTTCCACTTTTCATTTATTTTTCTGCCGTAGCTGACATCTTTGTAGGACTAAACATCATCAGCTTCAACTTTTGGCAATTAAGTACATTTGCACCACACTTTACAGGACAATTACTTATCAAGTTTGAGATACCACTTTCTGACAGTTGAAGGTTTGAACCAAATAAAAGAGAATTTTTTTTCCCTTCATTTATTAAATTGCCATAAATTTTTGAAGCTTAAAAATTTGCAGCATCCTTTCCAATGAACCTGTGCAAGAATTATAATGTCAGGACTATTTCTATCGGTAGTCCTTTGGTAGTCCTTCTTTTGAGAAGTTTAACAAAAACAAACTGTTGGAAAGTTGATGTAACTGTAAACTCTTTTAGTTCATTAGCTCAAGATTTGCAATCATTCTACTATTTCTATTGGCAGCGATATTTTCCTTCACCGTGATAAAAAGTTTATGCCCCAAAACTCAGCAGCATGGAGTGCATGGAATTTCTTAGGAAGTACTGACAATAGAGTCTGCCTGACATATTGGCTGAATGTGCTTCAGGTTTGATTGTAATTGAGTCTCAGAATTTATCTGTCAACTTTCAAAAGAATAAGTAATAAGCCCAATATCCCTCTATCTAATTCTATTGTTTAAATATTGTATTTTTCTGCAGAATATTGATGAAACAGGCCTGCCTTTTCTTGTGACACTCAATCCAGATCATGCACCAGATCATACCTTGGTCAAGTGGTCAACTGGCCATCCTGTTCCATCTGTAGCTGCAACAAAAGCTTCGCTTGAGCTTGATCATATTCAAGGCAAGAGGAGAATTTGGTTTTGTGGAGCATACCAGGGTAAGTCTTTCGTTTGTAAAGAAGAAAGGACACTAGAATAGATACAATGTTTGCTTATTCTGATACATTTATATATGCTCTGTAGTTTTTTTTTTTTTCTTGCAAGCTGCATTCATAATGCCCACCATGATTTCATTTAGGGCAATCCAGATAAAAAAAAAAGAGAGAGAAATGAAACACTGTTCGGGTATAATATAGACTGTTGAAGACTATGACAATTATTGACAACCTTAGATAATTTCGAAAATTCTTTAATCAACTACGAGAGGTTCTGCTAACATTAATTTTTTTACAAACTTCTCATGCCAGTTTCTTATTTGATGTGGGAAGATGAGCATATGTACTGCACTTCATTTTTTCATGTTTTTCAACACAAGCAGGGGACAAGTTCCTTTTTAAGTTTCCATAAGTTCTTTTTATTATTATTATTGTTATTGCTCAGCCTTCAGAGATATTGCCACTTTTCAGATTTTAGGTGCCTGGACTATTTTGATACTTGCTGATCAACAGAGCATTCCGTGTTGTATTTTCAGGTTATGGCTTCCATGAAGATGGACTAAAGGTAGGGATAGGTGCCTCTTAAGCTGCTTAATATTAGTAGAGACAACCTCTATTTTGACCCCTATGTTTGTAGTGAAAAGAAAATTCCTTTGTGTTCTATTTTTGGTCAGTTTCCACATGTCTTTTTGCTGGGAAGCTATAAAATTTTTCTAGTTCTAGGGCACAAAGGAATCA
The DNA here is from genome assembly GCF_951802175.1 of Populus nigra. Taxonomy (NCBI): domain Eukaryota; kingdom Viridiplantae; phylum Streptophyta; class Magnoliopsida; order Malpighiales; family Salicaceae; genus Populus; species Populus nigra. The sequence continues at coordinate 4,769,467 of NC_084861.1, read as the reverse complement.
TGCACTGATAAGTTGCTCTCTTCTTTTCATGAACCCACTAAGCTCATTCATATCTTCTTTTCATGAACTCATGAAGTTGGTGTTCTGCCACTGACAAGTTAGATATAACATTTCTTTGTATTGGTTCCGATAAAAGAAAATGAAATTCTGTGTTTCTATTACACTTTGCAGTCAGGCATGGTTGCTGCACACGGTTTGCTTGGAAACAGCTGTGCCATTCTGAGCAATCCAAAACATATGGCACCTTCTATGTTAGAAACTGGGGCACGCCTTTTTGTTACTAGATTTCTTGGACATTATATCTCCACTGGCTGTTTAATGTGAGTTCACTTACAAAAATAATTGCTATCCCTTTTTATTGTGTTTTCTTTTTGGCATTTTGATGTTACGAAATCAGGCATGCATAATGTGGGCTTTCTGCAGTTTACCTCCTCTATTGTCTACCAATCTAACCCCACTTTTCATTGCATAATCTCCTGTCGCAACATTGCTATCTTTGTCATTTGTCCAAATCTTTTAACTTTATTCTCATTTCTTCTATAAGCTTGTTTTTTTCGTCTTGAATCTTATTGATATTGACAGTCCATACTAGATTATCCTCTCTCTTTTTCAATCAATATATGGTGATTTGACAGTTTGCTGGAGGAAGGAGGCACAGTTTTCTCCTTTGAGGGAACTTCAAAAAAATGTTCACTGAAAACTGTTTTGAAGGTTCACAATCCCCAGTTTTACTGGAAGGTATGCACGCCAATGTAGTTCACTTCCAAGCAAGTCACATTCCACCTTGAGTTCAAAATAATCAAGAGGAAAAAACTGAACTGAATTGATATGCTACAAACAGAAGTTTTTTTTTTTATTTAGAATAATTTAAAAGCCTAATTCAAAATTGTTACTGCAACTAATGTGCTCAAGAAATTTTTCTCAGATAATGACACGGGCTGATTTAGGCCTCGCAGATGCATTTATCAATGGTGATTTTTCCTTTGTTAACAAAGATGAAGGCCTTCTAAACCTTTTCATGGTGAGATAACTGATCTAAGCTATCTCTTGTGGATTGAATTTCAAAGAACTTTCTTTACTAATTTGTATTGCAGATTCTCATTGTAAATAGAGATGCTAATAAATCTGCATCAAAGCTGAACAAGAAAAGGTATGCTATGACTGGTAGCTCTGAAAATATGATATTACAAGAGATTGATATTCTTGTTACTTTGTTTCATGAAGTATTCTCACCCTGTTGGTTTCAGGGGCTGGTGGACACCATTATTATTCACAGCCGGTATTGCATCTGCAAAATTTTTCATTCAGCATGTATCAAGGCAAAATACTCTTACTCAAGCTCGCAGAAATATCTCTCGTCATTATGACCTGGTATGAGATTGTTAAACTGGCACTGATTCAAAAAAATTCAGTTTTCCCAGTGGCCTTACATTATGTTTAAACATCTCTTTCTATGCCATGTTGAATTATTTTTATAATGTCCTTGTATGCGTAATGGAAGGAAAAGAAAATAGACCACGGCTGCTAGCAAACTTATGGAAAAACTATTTAATTTTTGAAATGAAGATGAGGGTGCCAAGATTTGAACACCAAACCATTTCATTAAGATGGTTTTAGTTCTATACCATATTAAATTGTCAGATCTAGCTAAAAATATAGCCTTTTAGGGTGTAGGTGGTGGGGACATCAAATCCACACTGCAGATTACACGAGTATATGGATGGAGACGACATAGAATGGTCCAGCCTGTTACTCTTTGGTTGGAAGACTTCTTTCTGCTCGTTGTTCCGCATCAGTAGGCCTAACATTTCTTTCATTGTCATTCTCACTATGTCTTTAAGCCAATTCCTCAATTCATCAGTGTTCATCAGTGTATTTTGGTGATATCTAAAAAGAAGAGGGAGAAAAGCTAATGAAAATATTCAAATAAAAAGAAAAGCTAATGAATAACTTCTAAGATTCTTTGTGATCTTATATATGTGAACATGCAATGCAATGGACTTGCCGAAGCATTTGTATTAAGCAGGATGTGTAACATGGAAGCATTGTCAAAAGTCTTAGTTTCTAAGATTCATTTTGAACCTTGTTGAAGGAACAAAGAGATAGTGCTGCTTTTACTCTCTAATAATATTCACGGTGTTACAGTTTCAAACTTCTAAATTAGTGACCTCATTAGTTTTTTTCCCGTATCATAGTATTGTGAGAGGTTGTTGATTTCATTATTTGTCCAGATATTTACTTCTGTTGTGGTCTTGGAACTTTTTTGTTGTCAAAAGTGTAATTATTTGTGATACTAGAAGCTGACATCCCTTTCTGGCTGCGTCTCCAGAGTAATGAGCTTTTCGCACTGTTCTTGGATGAAACAATGACGTACTCCTGTGGAGTATTTAAGGTTGGAATCCCTGTCTATTTTTTATTTCATTTAAAATAATGCATGAAAAAAAATAATCTAATCCCTGACATGATATGTTTATCTGATGATATGTTTATTTTTATGTGTTTTGTTTAAAGACAGAGGACGAGGATTTGAAAGACGCTCAAATGAGAAAAATATCCCTTCTAATCGAAAAGGTGAGCCTATCACACAGCTAATTTTTTACAATTTGACCAAGTTTGCTTGATACTCATGTCAACTTTTATGTTCTTACACCTGAACAATCTAGGCTAGAATCAGTAAAGATCATGAAATTCTTGAGATTGGTTGTGGCTGGGGAACCTTGGCCATTGAAGCTGTCCAACGAACTGGATGTAAATACACTGGCATCACTCTATCTGAAGAACAACTAAAATATGCAGAAATGAAAGTAAAGGAAGCTGGCCTCCAGGTATGAACTGGAAATTTGAAGGACAATTGCAATTCTGATATCGCCCTGATTTTCCTGCTTTTTTCTATTCTTTGGCCAGTGGCCCTTTTGCCTTTTGCAGTTTTCACATGCATATGGATGTTAAAGCTTTCAAACATAATTAGAGATTGTATTATATAGCAAGTAAGCAAGGAAAAAGTTGGCAATGTCTCATTAAAAAAAAAAAAACCCAGTCATGGAGACAAGGTTTTCTAGAGTGGATTTCTTTTGCTTTGTACTGAAGCATAACATGGTTGTTTCTGAAATCAAGTAACTTGTTTTTAACATGAACCATGTTACCAGGACCGTATAGCATTTCACCTCTGCGACTATCGCCAATTGCCCAAGACCCACAAATACGACAGAATAATATCCTGGTGAGTTCTCTCACCGAAATATTACTTTCTGATCTTAGAATTTGTACTAATACTATCACTTTAATGGCCCTCATCTTTCACTTGTCCAGTGAAATGATAGAAGCCGTCGGCCATGAATACATGGAAGAGTTTTTTGGCTGCTGCGAATCAGTATTAGCAGAAAATGGGCTTCTTGTCCTACAGGTAATGAAAATATTGGAATTTTTATATTTTTTTGCTTATTTCTTCCCCTTCGAATTGTAAGGTAATGGGAGCGATGGTAGAAGTTAGTGCTTAATTGTCAGGTTCTTTAGCAGTTTGGGCCATGCACATTATTCTACATTTTACTTGACACTGAGGGGGCTGACTGTTTCCAAACATTTTTTTGTAGTTCATATCAATACCAGAAGAAAGATATGATGAGTATAGGCAAAGCTCAGATTTTATTAAGGAATATATTTTTCCTGGTGGATGCTTGCCTTCATTAACAAGAATAACATCAGCCATGGCCACCTCATCGAGACTGTGGTAAGAGCCGTCAGTTTTAGCTGAATTTTACTGCTGATGCCATTGTGCTTTCTTCAAATTACTTTTCTGCACAATGAACTTAAGTTTGTGTTTGCACAGCGTGGAGCATGTGGAAAATATTGGAATTCATTACTATCAAACACTTAAATATTGGAGAAAGAATTTCCTGGAGAAGCAGAGGTAAAAGTCACTTCAGAATTTTTCAGATTATTTTGCAACTTCTGGTGTCAGCTTCACCATGTTCTGCTAGGAAGAAAGAACCTTGTAGTTTATGCCAAACTTTAGGTTTTTTATATGTTGATGGAAGACACAAGTTTTTTCATAATATTTATATGGCTTGATTAGAAGCCCTTTTTAACCTAATTTTTGCGTCTCCATCCATCATGGATATGCCTAGCCTCCTGCTTTTACGCCTTCAATTATCACTGATGAATCTTATACAAAATAAAATATATAATTATACATAGTATTAATTTAAAAACATGACGTGATATACAAACCATTTTAAGGAATAATTTTTACCTGTGTTGATCATATTACATTTTCGAATTGGCTGCTAGGCAGTAATCTTTAATTACAACAGAGTTAGCATGAATAATGCTTGACATGATCCTGATCCGCGTGCCAAAGAAAAGAAGATAGTTGGCTTTAAGAAATAATGAATTGCTTTTCCTATTTTCAGAAAATAAAAAATATTCTATGTGATTGTAATGTAAAAAATTCTTTAAGTTGCATTATTAGAGAATCCTTCAGACCAATAATTATTGAGAATCTGCTACAAGTCACATGCCATTCATTCTGGTAATTTAGTAGTTTAATTGATTTTCAGTATGATGAATAGATTCCCTTACAGACACGTTCATGTAGTAGGATGCATCAAAAGTTTGTGCAGAATCAAAATTAGCGTTTGCTCGCCACTACCTGATTGATCAGACTATTGCATTTGCAATAATTCTCACCAGAAGTTTCTGAAATCTATATCGTTCGTTCTGTTTATTTTCATCTCCTTGTTTTCCCACTGATAATCTCAGTGGCTGATTGTAGAATAACTATAATTTTTAGAATTAAACAGGCCATTCATGCTGGTGCATCGATTTTCTCTGTAGAAAAATTCTTGCCCTGGGATTCAATGAGAAGTTCATCCGAACATGGGAGTATTATTTTGACTATTGTGCAGCTGGTTTCAAGACACATACACTTGGAAATTACCAGGTAAATCTCAAGATTGCAATATTGTTATTCAAAGCTATAATATGATTTTTGTAAATATCAATCAACTTCTCATTAAACTTGTTTGGAACATGCCTATCAACATACAGAAAAATGGATGTTTGTTCTAAAATCATGGAGATAAATCAAAATATATGCTTAGCTTTGATTAGAAAATTCGAGTGTGATCAGTAAGAACTGGGTAATATTTATGACGTAACTACTCGCAGAATATATAGTTGATAGTAGCTACGTGCTGATGATGTGTTTATGTCATGATTTGTTTAATCCGAAACTACATATGGCTTTATTAAAATTCTGTCCCTTAAGCTTACAAGCAAAGAAATTTGATTTCCTCTGTAATGTAGGTTGTATTTTCACGTCCTGGCAATGTTGTTGCACTAAGCAATCCATACAAAAGTTTCCCTTCAGCGTATTGATTCTTTTCTGTGAGGGAAGATAGCACCATCACACTGAAGCCAGTCCAAGTATTGATTTCTTCGTTCTCCTGTTTTTCTTTATTTAGTTAACTTCGATCATTTGTTGTCAGAGAGCTAAAAGTATATTATTTGCTGCTAATTGAATCTTGCAGCCAAATTCAAAGATCTCCCTTGAAAGTAAGTTCGACAGTTGCTCCATTTACTTCATTTTTTAAAAATAATGCCATTCAGGATGATGGGTTCTATCCTTGGCAAATACATTTCAACAGGCTAGCTTGTCTTGACAACTAGCAGAATTACTGTTCAGGATATATGATGGTTAATGTATGGTTGCTGATTGGTGCTGGCCTGCAACATTACGCAATTTCTCATCTATTAATTATGAATCTTAGTGACTGAAGAATTTTTGTTATTATTTTGAGATTGAATATAAAATATAACATTGTTTTTCTGTTATAAAATATTTCATGTTTATACCAAAATACCATTATCAGATTCAATTTACAATCAATGGATCCTCTAGCTCATAGTGGCCATTGACCATCATGCAAAAAAAAATGTAATAGTTATAGGTAGTCATTGCCAGCGCACCATGAGAACCCGGAGAAAACATTTCTTGGAGAACAAGAGGTAAAGAGCAATTGCATAAATTTTCAGTTCTTCGCAAACTATGGTGGGAGCACTGTTATTAAACCCGGCCCGGCGGGTCGATCCGGTGGCTGGACCGGTCCGGGTTTAGTAAAAGACCGGCTGTTATTAAACCCGGCCCGACGAGTCGACCCGGGACCCGGGCGCCCCGGATGAGATCTAGTTTTTTTTTTTTCAAATGTGGAATTTAAAACCCATTGGTATATATACTCTATGTTCTCAAGAAAAAAGTCATGTTTTTTCAATGTGGAATAAAAAATCTTTTAGTTTAAATACTTCAACTTAAAAGGATAACATAGTATCTTTTCAATGTGGGATTTGAAACCCTTTCATATATATACTTCATGTTCCCATGAAAAAAGTTATGTTTTTTCTACGTGGGATTTGAAATTCATTAGTATATATACTCTATGTTCCCAAGAAAAAAATCATGTTTTTTCAATGTGGGATAAAAAACCTTTTGGTTTAAATACTTCAACTTAAAAGGATAACATAGTATCTTTTCAATGTGAGATTTAAAATCCTTTCATATATATACTATATGTTCTCATGAAAAAAGTTATGTTTTTTCGATATGAGATTTGAAACCCATTAGTATATATACTCTATGTTCCCAAGAAAAAAATCATGTTTTTTCAATGTGAGATAAAAAACCTTTTGGTTTAAATACTTCAACTTAAAATGATAACATAATATTTTTTCAATGTGGGATTTGAAACCTATTAGTATATATACTTTATGTTTCCAAGGAAAAAGTTATATTTTTTGAATGTGCGATAAAAAACTTTTTAAAATATTTTTTTAAACTTCATAATATGTATAATCTATATTTACATAGATTTTTTCATGTGAAATATTAAAATTTTAATTTTTTTTTTAATTTTTCCGGGTTAATCCGGGTTGACTCGAGTTGATCTAGATTGACCCATGAAACCTGGGACCCCGCCCCTTGGCTAGGTCAACCTCGGACCGGGTTTAATAACTATGGTTGGGAGGATTTTCTTTTTTGTGTTTCTGATCATCAACTAGAGATAATTTTTGTTGTTGAGAAGAGCATCTCAAGAAACAAAAATGGCAGCCAAATGATCCGCCACACGAAAATGGGGTAGAAGGGTCATTAACAATGGTCATGATCCAGACTAGTCATAGAAGCTTGTTTCAAAACACGAGGGATATAATGGAATATTAGGACATTACAACTAAGAGATTGGGGCCCTGGTTTCGCATCATTGTGATAAAATATTTGAAGACAATCATGATTTGTAAAATTGCAGGAAGACGTGGTTTCAAATTCACGGCACGGAGAATTCGGATTCTGTATGAAATGGAAAGTAAACTGCTTTCTCACAAGACAGGAAAACATGGTATTTACTTTCTAGGAACACAAACCACTAGGTATCTATAAAGATTTTGTCCATCCACAATAAAATATTGGACATCAAAGGCTGGAAACACAGGCACAAAGGGTAGAAAAAACAAAAAACAGGAGGGCAATGGCCATGTTCTTAATGTCCTCGCACTTTACAGAATCACTAACCCACCGTTTTGCTATCACTTCAGTACATTCAACTCGTAATGTACATCCTACCCGCTAAGTATTTAGCAAATATAGTGTAAAGCATGCGCCATGCCCAATTAGAAACGCCTGACCAACATTTTTCTAACCAACCGATAAACAGACGCAATAGAGCTCAGAAAAGGCAGACTCAAAAGGGAGTATCCAGCCCCATAATACAAATTTTTGGAATCAAACAGGGAATTTTCCACCTAATTATAAAACAGACAAGGACATCCAACCATGGGAGAAGAAAATCATGGGTCGTGGCAACTCTTGAATGAGAGACTAAAACATCACTAGACTCGTTATCAGTAGTAGAAAAATGCATTAAATTAGACAAGCAACACCATTTGCATATTTATCCTGTATCCCACAAAAGATAAGTTGACATAAAATGTAATTAAGCCATCAACGACATTCCAAGATCAACTAAAGTTTTCGATTGATAACTTATCCGGTGCTCTAAGCAATTGGAATGACACATTATCTAGTCCAGCGCATAACTGTGTGGCCTAAACAATTAGGTAATAGGAACTTGCCATGTAACACAGCTAACTAATTAAGTCAACATACCGCAAGCTCCCTGTCTAACAAATCCATCAGTCCACAAGAAACCAGAATGATTGAGAAATTTACGACTTCAAATGCCAAGAATCTGCAAAAAAAACATGTGGCAGTGTTGGCATTGCTAGCCGGAAAAGCTTTTCTTGGGTTAATCACAAATCCAACTGACAAGTCCTCTTCACACTTCCATGCTGAACAAACCCCCACTAGGAAGCTCGGGTTCAGCCATGAGTGGACCCTTTGACCTCACCTTAGAACTCGAGCATCTCCTCCTGTACAACACAAGGGCAAATACAGGGGGGAAATGATTATGTCATCTTCAAAGTGTCAACTACCACTACGATTAACGCTATCCATTTACGAAGCTATCCATTTACGAAGTGCTTATAGCTCCACTGCTATCAGTTAAAAACTCTCAATTCAATCTCTGTAAGCCTACTTGTCAAGTTAAAGTAAGCATATCAAGTTCTAGAATTCCCTTCTAGCATCTTGTTCCCAGTCAAAAACAGATCAAAAGGTGCCCAATATTAAAGACACAATAAAATAATACAGCTGAAACCAAACAACACACAGATATTATATGCGCAGTAGATTAAACACTAGGATAGAGAGCCGAAAAGTTGCAGAACAGCTAGCAGATGATTGTAAGCACGCTGAATTAAGAACTACACTCAATAAGCAAACATTAAATAAGAAGGGCATCTAGCACGCCTTGAACTAATTATTAAAGACTAGCAAAACAGATAGTGCAAACTACTGGGATTTAAGCAACCCAACCATTCCCAAAGTGCATCATCCAATTTGAGCCACTCCCCTGGTGCTGGGAGCAAGAAATCTTCAGAGAACCTCATGAGAACAGCTGGACATGCTCGCTCACAAACAGAGATGAAAACCTGGTAGGCAACTAAGGTGTTCACAGTCACTGTTGTTGGGCTTGTCGGGCCTGAGAACCACCATAACCGCCACCATAACCACCAGGACCATTTGCTTGAGGACCCCCATAATTTCCAGAAGTTTGTGCTTGCTCTGATCTCCAAGATGCATTTCCATACCCAGAATTTCCATTAGCATCACCATATCCACTCCCCATGTAGCCGCCACCGCTACCCTGTAGTTCTGCCCCGCCAGGACCACCAGCATTACTGTTTGAAGTGCCCCCAGAACGTCCTCCAACAGCACCATACCCAACTGGATTCACATAAGATCCATCATTTCCACCATAACCACCGTACCCATAACCTTGATTCCCATACCCAGTGGCCCCACCAGGAGATTGACCAGCAGACGCTGAACCAGGACCACTGCCAGCACCAGCATTTGAAGCACCCCAAGAAGCAGCACTCCCATAACCCATAGCACCATAGCCAGATGAACCTTGACTGTTCCATGAACTTCTGGGTGCCCCAGGAGGACCACTTGCATAGCCAGGATTTGGAACATTAGGATTCCCATAGACCGCACCTGCAGGTCCCCCATAACCAGCACCAGCTCCAGTATAGCTGCTATAACCACCATAACCAACACCATTACTGGCAGGACCATATCCATATCCAGCTGCATTATAGCCAGATGACCCATAAGGAGGAAAACCACCTCCAGTGCCTTGAGGCTGCATATACCTACTTGAATCCATCCGACCATCATATGAGTTTGTGTTACCACCAGATGCACCGTAGCTCTGGTAACTGCCACCCATAGAGCGGCCACCCCCACCAGGATTGGCCTCTTTAGGAAGAGCTCGTTTTACTTCGACTTGCTTACCATTCAAATCGTGGAATGTTCTCTGTAACACCCGGTCAACTGCATCTTCAGAATCAAAGGAAATAAAACCAAATCCACGAGGTCGCTGGGTGCTCTGGTCATACATTATTACTACATCAGTTACAAGGCCAAAGGCTTCAAAATACTGGCGAAACCCATCGTCAGTTAGAGTAGGAGGCAATCCTCCAACAAATATCTTTTTGGTCCGAATATTTCCACCACTGCTGGTGTTTCTAGCAGGATTCAAGTTTCCAGCCCTGGCATTCGTTTGCTGCTCCTCTCTTGATAATGCCCTCTTTGCCTCAACCTGATAACCAAAGCAACTGGTTGGAAGGCAGGAATACAAATTGAAAGCAGGAAACTCGTTCATCATGCAGAATTCCCAAGATATCTTATCTGATTACAGTCCTCTAAAACTTGTATAAGTAAATTCTTCACGTATGACAAGCCTAGTAATCACTAAAGAAATAAACAACTCTCACAAAGGTGTAGTCTATTTGCATAAACTCATGTTATAAGACAAATTGATTTGTCAAAGAGCTGATCTTTAAGGATACTTGGGTTGGTGTCACAATCTCAACATCAACATAAGGTCACAATCTCAACACAAAACTGTTCACATAAATCAGTATACCTGGTGCGCTAGCTTGTCAAATCCTGGTACAGTGTAATACAAAAATAAAATTTGAACCCCATTAAATAAAGATGAATAGCTTCTTTGACAAACCTCTATAGTTGAGCAATTAGAAACAAGTAACCACAAGCACAAATAACACCACTTCAAACAATCTGTACTCACTGAAAAGCTACCTAATAACAAGAAGCTGTAGTAATTTATTGATTTATTCAGTGAATTAGCTAAATATGTGCAATTTTGATTTGCATGTCCTATTCAACAGCATTAAAAGGCACATACCCACCCCGTGGAATACCACTGCAATATATCACATGGACTCACTACCAGTGCCTGAACTACAAAGGAGTCTGGAGGTTTAACTCGCCCGAAAAAAAATTATCATGCGAGAACACCAATCCAGAGATGGGATCATGTATGGAAATAGGCTTATTGTCGTTGATTAACATTTCTATAATTTATCATAAGACACATCAAGCTCTACTACATCTACAATGTCCATAAAACTAGTGCAAATTCGATAAGTGAAACTGATTCAAAGAAGACACAGGGTGTTCAAAAACCAAAAGGGCCTTTCTATAGCTTCCAATTCAACAATTCACAAGAGTCGGTTTCTCTGTTTCTTGTCACATGGAATAAAACCTTACAGGCGGAATCGTTATAAGATGATCTCCGCAGTTGTTTTTTTTATTTTCTATTTCCTTTAATTGACTCAATTGAGCAACTCAAAAGCAGCTAGTGTATCAAAAACCCATTCGCAGATACAACTAAATTAATTCAAAATCAATCTGAAACCAACGGCCAGTAACACCGTACCCAATAAAATTGTTACCATAAACCAGGAGCTCAAGAACCCTAATATCACACTCCAAAATTGCAATAACTACATCTCAATACAACCAAGAACCAGATAAAATCAAACCCGAGAAGGAAAAAAAACATTGCCGAAAAAGCACAAAAAAAGCCTTAAAGAGTAAAAAATAATAAAGAATAATAGCTTTAACTCACCGTTCTACCATCAATAGTGTGCGTATCTTGAAGAACCCTGTCGAGAACGGAAGGGTCTGCAAAAACGACAAAGCCAAAGCCTCTAGGCCTACCAGTGGTCTTATCTTTCATAACGACAGTCTGCAAAACGTCGCCGTATTGGGTAAAATATTCCCCGAGCTTCTCCTCTGACGTCTCCCATGAAATCCCTCCGATAAATAGCTTTCCCTGATCTGAATCCATTGCCTGTACTATTATTTAGATATGTAGATATAGCTATAGATGAGCCCCTCCCCCTCCCTCTCCCTCTCCCTCTCTCTCTCTCTCTCTCTCTCTGAACTAGGGTTTTTTTCGGATTTTTAATTTTGGAGGGCTCTGAGCATTTTTGGTGAAATTATTTTTTTTTTTGAGGGTTTGGTTACGGTGGCGACTTTTTGAGGGAGAAGTTTTATGGTTATAGGGAGAGGGGGCTGGGGAGAGGGAGGGAAGTATGATAATGTGAGGTTATGCGATTTGGAGGGTCCAGATTTGTTTTCATTGGTATGGACGGTTGTGACTTGGTGTGGTGGTTTTTTTTTGTTTTGGACGTGTAACCTTGTCGTTTTTTGCAATTTAATACATCATGTTACCACTCGTTGCTGCGGGCCATTACGAGAACCTCTACAAAATTATATTTACGAGTAAATTTTAAATTTTTAAATACAATTGAGTCTCGAAAATACAAATTAATAAATTCTAGCAATAAAATTCTTGAGCTGATCGGAATAAGGACCAAATAAAATAAAATTAGATAAATAAAATAAATAAATAAATAAATAGGTTATGAAAATAATGGATGTAATTTTCTTTTAAAAAAATTTAATTATTTAACAAGTCCTAGGATAAAGACAAATATAAATTATAAGAAAGAATGCATGTAACAAATACTATTAATTCACAAAATTAGTGTTCAGATATAGGGTTTTCATGGTTTCAATTATAATTCTCGAATTTTAGTTATAAGTTCAACAAAAAAAAATATTAAAAATGAGGAAAACTTCTAAAATTAAAATAAGAGTTTCAAGGCTTTTATAGTTTTATTTATTATTGTTTTTATTATTAACGTTGGTGTCCGAACCAACTTGTGTGCACCTCAATTAATTTCACGGGTCCTGAAATTAACGACCATGTAAACCTCCAATAGTCATCATATTAATAACCACAAGATTTAAATTTGAGACAACAGAAAGAGTAAATCTCTTAATCTCAATTTTTTACTACTGGACCAACTACTAAATAGTTACTTTTATAGTTTTATATTTACGAAGAAAATATGAGTTTGAGTCTAATTTTGAAATAATAGGGTTTTGATAATTTTCAAATTCAATTATAAAGTTGAGCAGGTAAATGGCTATTTTTTAATTGAACAAAGTAAGAACAAGTCCAAAATTTTAAAAAAAATCTGAATCATGTGTTGGATCTCTTGAAGAAATTGAAGCTAATTTCAAGTTCAAGAAGATAAATTTGAAGTGAAAACATGATTTTGATTTTTTTAGATGTTAATCCAAGCCAAGGAAAGAACATGTAAAGTGAAAAATAGGATGTTCATATTCTTTTAAGATGTTATTATGAAACTAAATAACATAATTTTAGCAACTAATTTTCTAAGTCTAGACAGAATAAGGAGAAATTCAAAATTTAAATTAGGGTTTTGAGATATCTAGAAGAGTGAATAACCAATAATAATGTGAAAAGGGGAAAATGATTATGTTTGGGTTATGGCTGTCAAGTTTAGTTTGAGTCATTAAAAATGAAAATTATATATCAATTCGGTTATACTAGTTTTTACTGGATTTAAATGGATAAAAACCTTTTAATCTAATTAAATTTGGGAAAAACTCAAAAGCAAAGCATCAAATTTTAGATTAAATATTATTAACAAAATACTAAATGGTGTGGCTAAATCATTTTAGCCACTCCAACAAAATATTATTTATCATAATAGTATTTCATATTTTTTTTTCTAGTCTTACCATTGAAAAACCAAATTTTTTTTTTATTTTTTTTTCAATTATATCTTTTAATATTAGATTATTTTAAGAATTATGATTCATAATTTTTTTATATTAAATTATATATTGATTTCATAAATTTTTTTCTCTCAATTTCAACATTTAATATTATATCAACTAAAAGTTAAAAGTAAGGTTTCATGATCATTTTAATTTATTATATATTAAAAAAATAATTGAATCCATACACTCCAAGCTACTGAAACCTCGACCCTAAATACATCAATAATTTGAATATATATATATATATATATATATATATATATATATATATATATATATATATATATATATATATATATATATAATCTGCACTTTGTCCTTCCAATCGACACTTCGTTTCCTATGACTTGTCTCACTCTCTTCGCTAGCCTACAACAGACCCACCGACGGCAACTAAGCCTTGAAAATTTTGTTATTATAAATTAACTAAAAGTTAGAAAAAATTTTGTTATTATCAAATGATCATTTTCTTTTTTGGTTAGAAAAAATTTGATAGAAGTCGCAGTGTCACGCAAACCGCAAATCCAATTTGCTTCTAATTTATATAGTTGTTGGGTTATGAATACTTAAAACTTAATTAAAAATCTATACCCGTTGGTTTATGAGTCAAGTACGTAGATAATAATTTTAGATTTAGATTTGGATATATATAATCTCAAATCCTATCTATATTGTCTTTCCTACAAATTACTACCTTATAGGATCAATCCACACGTCTTCAAATTGACTCAAAAGTTAGATCTTTTTTTTTCATTTTTCAGTAAAAAAAAATAAATTATTTATATATTTCACTTTGATAATTGATGTGAGTTTGACTAAATTGACAGACGGTTCAATTATAAATTTATAATCTAGGTTATAGTTTATGAATTTCTAAGCCAACCCATCAAAATAAATTGGGTTTAATATTAAATGCTACTATAGGTACTTCATGTAAAGAATTGCAGAAAGTGGAATAATGGGATTTTGATACAGTTCATCTATTTAATTAGTAGAAAATGTTTTATTGAGCCCTTTTATCAACATAATATATATTAATTACGTTGTGTTTTTGTACAACAAAGTTTTTATTTAATAACAACTCTTGGAACCAAGGATCTTCTCGTGAATAATTCCTTTACTATAAATTGGAAACATAAATGAACAACTCTACTAGCTAAAATAAAATTCTTTTGGTATTAGATAATTTTTTTTTAACATGGGTGTTCGGGTCAGCTTATATGTATCTCGATTAATTCCACGAGCACTAAAGTTAATAACCATATAAATTTCTAGTTATCCTAAAGTTTGTGAAATTTGAATTGATAATTTTTAAAAAATAAATCTAAAAGTTGATGAGTTAAACTGTAAAATTATGATTAGATAATCTTATTAGTTATTAGTAATTATGTGATTCATGAATGAGTTTTACCTTAAATTACTGAATTATTATTAAAATAATCTAAAAATTAATGAAAAATTCAAAATTAAAAAAAGAAGAAGTTGGTTGTACCGCGCGCTAGGCGAAGACAAAAGTAGTTTCATCGCTTTCATCTGTTCCCTTGTCTCAGGCTCCCTTAAATATTATTAATGGTAAATCCATGCAGTTCACACGCCCATGGTCCACCTAGTCCCGACCCACCACCACTTCTAAACAACAATCATTGAAGGCCAACGTTCCTATTTTCAAAACCCGTTGGAGCACGAAATGGTTTTCAAATCCACTTGACAGCCTCCTTCTCCTTCTCCTTCTCCTTCTCTCTCTTTACTTTTAGCCAATCTCCATCTCACCATTAACAACATCGTCGAATCCTTTGAGGTTTCTCTCAAACTGATGGGATGCTTTCTTGGCTGTTTCTGCTTGTCTTCTAGGAGAAAGCGTAGAAAACCGGCTTCTAGAGACCAAGTATGCTTTCTTCTTTTCAATTTTCTTTTCTTTAATTACCGTTTTTTTTTACACATTAAAACATATTACCATCTTTTTATTTTTGATGTAGCAGAAACTTGGTAGGTATGAACTTCTAGATTCTGTTTCTACAGATTGTGGCACAGCAGGGAATTCCATAACCTCTGAGGCTGAACTCAGGTCCCTCATTAATTCATCAGTCCCTGCAACTCAATTTTTCCCATATTCTCCAATCATTTAATTTTGTGTTGTATTTTTCAGTGCTGTGGGTCTCTCTTTTTGTATTTATTTTGTGCTCGGTCAAGATTGGTTTCTTTGGTGAGTGTGTTTTTTTTTTTTTGACAGCAAAAGACCTAAGGAGTCATTGAACTATAAGGTTAGAAAGAAGGTGAGCTTCAATTTGAATGTCAAGACTTATGAGCCACTTCCAAAAGAGGAGTGCAGAAATGATTACTGGGAAAGTGATGAGGAAGAGACTGACAAAGTTGCAGCAAAAGAAAGGCAATCTTCTTCTATATCTGAAGGGGATTCATCCGCGTTCAAAATGGCATCTTATCCATCAAATTATAGATATAGAAACTGCGTTGACAGTTATGATGAAGAGTATGAAGTACCACGTGAAGAAAGTGATTTGGATGATGAAGAAGAAGAATTCGACGAAGAAGATGAAGATGATGATAACAATGGCTGCGATATAGATGAATTGAGAGTAAATCAAAAGGAGTTATTTGGACAATTCAGCTCCTTATCTGTGAGCTCACAGAAAAGAAATTCTTTGACAAAGTTGGGAGAAGAGGGGACAACTGAAAATCTAAAGCCCCTCGGTGATTCAAATGAGGGAGGATTGAGATCGCGCCAATATGTTCATTCTGTGCTGAAACCAGTGGAAAATCTCAGTCAATGGAAAGCAGTGAAGGCAAAGGGAACACAACCACCAAAGCAACAGAGGAAAGAAAATGTAGCATCTGAGCAACACCCACCCCTTAGTTCACTCTCGAATATCAGTCACTCCACAGCTCTCATGCAAGAAATTGCAGTTGATGCTAGCCTCTCAAACTGGGTAGTTCCTCCTGATTCTTACCAGAATAAAACTGCATCCAATGATGTTGAGACCAATCCATTAAAGAAAAGCTTGTTTGACAGTACATATCCATGGAGAAATAAAGAAGATACGCACATTTCAGACATTGCCAACTCGGAGACCTGCTAAGAAAATTCCATTTTTTTTACTCTTCAAGATAGTGATAAATTCAAAAAAAAAAAGAAAAAAGAAAAACACATGGATCCAAGCTAGAGGCCAATTTCCTGGAAATCTACCTCAGGCGAGAAAGCAAAAGAGGTTGTTCTCATATGAAGTTGGGATGAATCTGTCCATGGAAACGCAGCAGGGGGGTTGCTCTTGTTATTTTCTGTAGCCTATACTGGGCAAGTGTTGGAACAATTTGGGATGATGTGATCGTGTCTCTGTTTCTGATTTTTGATCCACTTCTTGGTGTTGTTTTGAGTGTAAAGAAGGTGAGCTTTAACTGTCTTGTTCCTCGACATCATTATTTTATTTTCCTCTTTTTTTCAGACTGTTTGTCTTAGAATCCGTACTAGCTGAACAGCTCAATTTCAAATATCACCATTCTCAGTTTCTCACTTTCACAATCATTAAAGTATATCAGAGTCTGGAGGATTACCTTCCAAGTCAATCCATGGACATACAGAGGTCAAGGAGGCACATGTCAAATACTTTCCAGTGTTGTTTGTAGTAGAAGACAAAAAGTGGTGGTCTGTAATGGTTCTTACGATGAAACATGTCTTCCAATACTGGCAAAATGGACAAACATGTCTTTCAAGAACTGTTCAAGTCGAGGATACTCCTATATTAATCTACAGGATCGCAATGTTTCGGTTTGCGCATGCAATTCTATAACAAGAATTAATCATGACGAGTTCTGCCGAAGTTGTTGTTAGTTCGTGTTGTACATATATTTTTTAAAGTTTTTTTAATTAAAAATATATTAAAATAATTATTTGTTTTATTTTTAACATGAATTTATAAAACATCCCGTGTGTGTTATTTTTGTCATAGCTTTTGTATTTTTTTCCAAACAACAAAAAGAAAAAAAAAATCTCAAAACCAAATAACTTCTGTTTTTTGCACCAAGTCCCACAAACAATTGCTTTTCAAACCTTATTTTAATAGAAATTAAAATAACATGTATTTCATTTTTGCATATCTATTTTTTTTATTTTGCATACAAAAATTTATCTCACAACAATTTTAACTAAAAATATATATTTTTTAAAAATCATAATTAAAAATGTTTTTTTTAACTTATTTTTTTAAAATATAACTACAAAAACTAAGACAACGCAAAACACACTTGAAACCTAAAAGGGAATAGAGCACCATAAGTGCCATTCATCCCTACACATCACATACATCATGCATGAACACACTCGAAACCTAAAAGGGAATAGATCGAGCACCACAAGTGCCACTCATCCCTACACATTACATACATCATGCATGATCACTAGGTTCATCACAGGAAACTTGATCCTGTAAACATGCAGCAGCATGCGAAAACATAGGTGGCATGATAGGATGAGGAATAATGGAGTGGTCACGAGAGTGAAGTAAATGTAACTTTAATCGTCAGAGTGTTATTCATCTCTTATATACAATCATATGTCAAAAAGCAAAAATATTCAGTTTTAATTGATATCCTATGACATCTCATGTGAGCTAGATCATCTTTATTTCTGTCTGTTTTATTTCCCAGGAAAAGATCCACCAATTCAAAGCTGCTTGTTTGAGAACTCACCACAAAAGAAACCACCAAAATCCCTCCTTAAATTTCCCTTCGGCAAGCAGCGCCAAAATGTTGACAAGGATGGCAAGGTGCCTCACCTACAACAAGAAGTTGAAAACCAATCCTTTCACACAATTATCATGCTGTGGCTGGAGTGAATACCCTACTAGCTTATCCAGCAGAAATCTACAAATCGATGTACTGATGATATCTACATTATTGTACATGAGCAATAATCTTTACCATCCTCTTCATCAGAATCACCAACATCACTGCAGCCACAAAGGAAAACTGGAGATTGAGGGATACAATAATAGTCAACTAACATTAGATCTATGAACAGAAGATAGTCAATGCTCAGATAAATAACATCACAGGCTAAAGAGTTTATTGTGGACACACGTTGGTGTTTAATTTTTTCAATTAATTGTGATTCATAAAGGCAACAAAGTATATTTGAAGAGCTCAAAAGGTCACCTAATGCTTGGAACTGACGCAGATTTAATCAGTTGAGTGTTTCACCGGTTCATTAAAATAATTGGACGGTTAAAATATGTGTTATCTACAGATGTTTTGATCATAGCACCAGTTCCTTCCACCCACATCAAAACCACAGTACAGAGCAGGTCGATTTGAAAAGTTCCAAATGATGCAACAATTGAGACATTACCATTACAACAGGGTTTTCCTACAGATAGAAGCAACGGGTTCTTGTTCCAGAGGAATAAATGACTTCAGTTTTTTTTTTTTTTTTAGATTCTTTTCTTATCTTGACTTTCATTTTACTCGGATCCTTCTTACAAGTCTCATCCTCAATTTTAGGGAGGCATATTGCAATAATGGCTACCTTTTGAACATCAATTAAACATCCGGAGAGGATATCGTAACATGAATCAGCAAGACTTGCACCAGATAATACTTGACAATACTAAATGAGATGCTAGGAACAGGTTGAATCATCCACCAAATCAGAGTGGTTGACAAAGACCAAAGTGTAGATTTCTAAATCCACACTCGAACTGCACTGAATCAGCTGAAACAAAGGGGTCTTATCAAAACCCACCAGAAAACTACTATTAGCCACCTTCTTTTTGTGGGAAGCAATGGAGAGAAACTTGCTAATGGTAAGAAAAGAAAAAAGAAGAATGAATAATGTGTCATCTTATGAGAAAATTGTTTCCTAATGGAACCTTGCAAGGATACTAGACAGAGCGAAAGGAAAGTCTGATACTAGATTACTAACAAGATCCACAACATAAATGAAAGCCAACGGAAAAAATCAACTGCTCTTATCAATAGCTAAAACTTCAGTGTAATCTTTATTTCTCCCTTTTTTGATAATTACTTTATCTTATCATAACTGTAGTCCAAATAACAGTAACGTTCTTAGCACAAACCACTTCCTTCATGAGAAACAGAGGTCACTTAACGTTCAATCAAACTAAAATGACAGTAAATGAACCTGAAGGTTGAATGATGTTAAGCACCAGATGGCAAACAGATCAATCGATAAAAACTAACGACAAGCGGCTTAAATAAAAATCTAGGTTTCATAGTGGTTCAATCATTTTTGTTTGAAGTTTCCAACATTATAATGATAATATTCATTCCTCCTCATTGCTAATAAAGTTGATAGCATATCATTTGCTCCAAGTGTTCTAGATAATTAGGTCCCATTGTTATTGTTAGATGATGTTGAACGGGCATGTCCTTTTGATTCTAGATGTAGAAGAGATAGGCAAGAACTTCAGCGATATATCCATTGCAAAACACAACAGGAGTAGCTGTTCAAAGATTACAAGAAAATTGGCTTCATAAGTGATAACTTATGTCACAAGGCTTCCAAACTAAATACAAAGTAATTTGTTATGTTCGGTAAATGGGAGTGACCAAGAATCAAAAAAGGAATACAGACTCGAGAGGGTCAAGCTCTGCTTATACCACAACAACTTGACTCACTCCAGCCTGTTCCTTAATTAGAGTTCGTTCCAGAAATACTTGCATGGTATGCGTGGAACTTGCCTAATGTTCATACTTCATACAGATACACTTCTCCTCAAATTGAGGAAAAGTCTAACAACTCAAATCCAAAACAAGTCATCAAAATGCTTGGAAATAACTTAAAAACCGCCAGGATAATTTCACCCAGCATCTATCAATTAACTGAAGTTTATCTGCTCATAGATGATAAAGCATTGCCAGATCATATGCCCATAAATGCACTAGTCCAACAACTTTTCTTTTTGATGATTAAGTCACAACTAGTTTCCAAAATTGAAAAACTCATAACTTAACTAGTGAATCAAATATCAGATAACAACAAAAGCTAAGCTAGAACAGTAAAAAATGCCAAAACTCAGCCAAAAATTATGAAATTACCTGGGTTCGAATTCTAAAATCTCCACAAGCTTATTCCCGTTATTATCATTCCACTGAACTTTTCTCCTGACTTTGTCTGGACTTCTTGACATCCCACCTTTCCTAGGAGGCAACAAAGCCTTGAACTCACTATAATCTTCTCCATTCTCTTCAACATCCTCCTCAACATCTGGAGAGTCTAAAGTCATCATCAAAGGCTCGTTTTTTGATCCATTAGCATCCTTACCAACATCCTTTTCCATTGACTATTACGAATTTACACCACAACCCAAAAAAAGCACAAACAATGCTATCAAAAACCAATTCTAACAATCAAAATGACATTTAACATAAATAACACCAACCCAGATTTCCGAACATCAAGAATTAACAAACCCTAACCCCAAAATACAAACTTTTTGCGTGGTTAAGGCTGTTTTGATAGGGTTTTGATCAAGATAAAAGGTCAACGCTCATTTCTTACACGATCAAGCTCTGAATTTGGTTAAGAAAATATATATTATCAAGAAATCTAAAAGAGAAGGGATAAAAAGGAGGAGTCATCGAGAGGAGGAGGAGGAGGAGGAGGAAATAACATTGCTTTCCCAAGAAAGCGACAGAAAGACTGGAGCTTTGAAAAGAAAAGAGCTTTGTTAAGCTAATTGATAGTTAGCCGTGTGAAAAAGGAAACGAACAATAAGACAGAGAAAATAAGATTAATCGTTCTAAGAAGTAAATCAAACAAGAAAGAAAATGAAACCATTTAATTTAAATTTTTAATAAAAAAAAAGAAAAAACCCAAGATTGATTTTTTAGAGAAACCCAAGACATCGTAATTCTTGTTTGCTCTCCTATATAAATTAGTCAAGACTCCTCAAGACCCTTTTATGTTATTTTTTACCCTTA
This sequence comes from Populus nigra, assembly GCF_951802175.1. NCBI lineage: Eukaryota > Viridiplantae > Streptophyta > Magnoliopsida > Malpighiales > Salicaceae > Populus > Populus nigra. Next base: position 4,747,932 of record NC_084861.1, on the reverse strand, counting down.
ATTATGACTACTATTGGTCTATTATTATTTTTTGAAGAGTGGAAAGGAGAGGAGATACGACGGCTGTCAGTGATTGACATGGGCGACCGGACCATGAAGTGGTTTGATGGTGTACGTTAGTTAAATCTCGTTATGATATAGTTATCCACGTGGGATATTGTGATTAGTCAAGGGTCTTGGTGATGCCTGAAGTGGAGACAATTTCGGTGGGGGTGCTTTGGTTTTGATGATCATTCTGATACTAGTGGTCTTCTGCCTTTCACTACCGTTTCCGATTGTGTTGTTGTGTTTTGGCTTCGATAAATTAATAGATAAAAAAATTTAGTTGATGGTCTTTATAAAATTATTAATCAATAAAATTTATATAAATCATTAACCATCAATTCAATTAATAATATTTATAATATAAATCTTATCACATTTAATACCACCGTTTTAATAAAATAATTAATAATGCACCAATCATAAAATGATACAATTAAATTTAATTATATGTAAAAATTTTATTGATTTATCCTAATGATGAATAAGATTCATCTAATAATTTTCAACAAATTTTATTTTTTAAACTAAATTTAATACAAAATGCTTATCTTATATAATCTCATATATCAAGAATTAAAATCTTCTTTAATTATATTCTAGATTTAATGTGTATGCGCGCGCGCGCGTGTTTTATCATAATGCAATATATTTTTTTAAAAAAATACATTAAAATAATTTTTTTATTTTTAATATTAGTATATCAAAAAATATCAAAATAAAGTTTCAATTTAATATTTTTTCAAGATAAATATATTTTTAAAAAGCATTTAAAAATAAAAATTACCATACTTTTAACATATTATTTATATTATTTTTCAGTGTTGTTTATGTTTTGATTTTCATGAGAGAGGTTCTTTACTTTCCTTTTTTTCTTATGTTCGTTTTGGAAGATTCGCTCTCTATTTATTTTGTTTTTAATTGTTTTACGTATAAGTAAAATAACGAGGAAACATTAAAAAAACGAAGAGAGGCATTGTCGTATTATAATTATTGAAAGTATATTCATTTTACATCTACATATATTTCACTATTCGTTATAATATTATAATTCTTTTTTTTAAATCAATGAACTTTTAGTATTGAGGTTATTTTAGTTTTCCCATAAGAAGCTTTAGCTATTACCAGATTTATGGAAGATAGAATTATCTTTTTAATTTTTAAAAATACATTAGAGTTATTAATTTACTTTTAAAAGTAAAATTTCTAAAATTAACATTTAAGAGTTTTTTTAATTTTTTTAAGCATAGTGAAATAACTTAATTGGCTTTAAAAACAAATTTTGTTAATCTTGCATTGGGTACTTTTCCATCTTTTCAACCTGATTTTATTTTTGTTATTATAAAGTTAATTAAAGGTAAATTAATATTTTAATAAACATAAAATATTATCAAAATAAAAAAAATGAGCGAAGCATGTAACATATATGCCACCACGCAATAGGTGCTCACGACCTTCTGACGGCATGTGCGGTGCCTTTTAATAGCCACAAATACCTTTTCACTGTATTATTAGAATCTCCATGGTGTCTTCTTCTTGGTGGGGGTGGTGAGTGGTAATAACATGGTGAATTGTCATGGATGAAGCTTTTTGTCCTTTTTTTTTTATCTCTATCCCCTCGAGAATTGTGTTGACTATTTAAAATTTTAGAATTATCTTCTTAGTTATCGATATTTCAACTTTAGTTATTATTTTTTTTATTTCTAATTTTGTTTTTGATCCTTTTGTAAAAGTTTTTTTTATTTCATTTTCAATCCTAATTTGTGAGATATTATTTTTTCAATTTGGTACTTATTATTTTTTTTATTTTTTTCTTAATATTTTTGTACAATTTTTTTTTATTTCAAATTAAGAATGTATTATTTTTTTAATTTGGTCCTCATTTATTTTATTTTTTGGTCCTTTTGTTACAATGATTTTTCTTTTTAATTTCAACCTTCAATAAAAAATTCGTTGTTGTCCTCTAATTTATTTATTTATTATTTTTTATCTTTATTTTTTTAATTGCTATTTTTTGTAGAATTTTTTTCCCGATTTTATCTTTTAACATTTGATTGATTAAGAATTGGACTTTTAGTTTGTCCATGTATATGCTTTTGGTCCACTGACCTAGGTCATAAGTTTGAAAAGTCAACAACGCAGATTGACATTTTTTTTTGTTTTTTTACTTATTTTATTTTTTGATTTCATTGTTTGACATTGTTTTTTTAAATAAACTTTGTGGTTTTCTTTTATTTATTTTCTATCAGGTTATCTCGATTTCATGACCTAGATCATGATTTTGATAAGTTAACTTGGGTTAACTTGCCTCTTACTACCAGAGTACATGTTTGTCATGCTAACCCGAGCTAACTTAGATCAATTTTTCTTGTCCCTTATTTACCTATTTTTTTCTTTTCATATTTAATCAGTTGAAAATTAAATTGCATTGTTTTTTTCCTTTTAGAAAAAGAATTTTTTTTTAAGTTATCATAATTGTTTTTTTTTTTGTTTAAATTTTGAACCGTTAACCCAATAGTTGATTTTTTTTTCTTTTTTAAAATGCACTTGTGATATTTAAATAATATATTTTTTTTAAATATGTCCTCACAGTATGGGCACAAGTATAGGAAAATCAAACAGAAGCTTATAGTAGGAGGATGTTGGCAGGTGATCGATTTAGCGTACTTTACAAACAACATAGTGACAAAGCAGAAAGATGGAGAGATGAGAGGGAAATAACGGTAGGTACTTGCTTCATGGGTTGCTCAAAATGATTGCAAGATTTCAACTTGCTTTCTACTCGAAGTTCACAGATATAGACAAAACCTGTGGATTTGAAGTTCTATATCTCAGTTCATTTCCACCACCATGCGAGTTAGAACTTGATAGAGGATTCTTCAACATGGCATGCTTTGAGAGGGTGTCCCCTGCACTCAAGGAGATCCTGCTCAAGTTATACCAGTAAGCACTTTTGATCCATCAAGATTCTCAAGGTAGAATTTTACTTGTTGCTAATCCTCATTTATCATATCTGAGATGATTGAATTTCTTTGTTCAAAGGTAACTTCTGCATACAACATGATTTATCATTGGCTTACCCGAAATAAAAAGCAGGAAATTAAGAAATAAATGTATGATAAGTTCTGCTAAGGTGTCTCATCGACTCCATGTAACAAGTCTCTGCCTCTACAGAACTATCTCATCAGTATATTTCATATAGAAATAGAAAATGTTCTGTGGATGCAATTCTAGATATTCAAGCTCTAGTAGTCGAGGAAAGGAAAAGGAAACTAACATAATGCTAACCTTGAAAATAGTAGGCTTTCATTGCTCTGGTCAGTTTTGAAATTGCTTTCTTCTCCTTCACATTCCAAGTAAGCAAACATGCATCTCAAGTTGCATGGATGATCAACAAAAACGATGATGAAAATTGATTCTGTTCCTTTCATGATAGTGCTGAGAAGCCTGTGGAGATTGATCATCACTTGTATGAATTCGGGTGCGTGGAATACCATGTTCAGGTTAGTCTATTGCACTCTTAGCATGATAATTACAGATAACTTATGTCAACACAAACAGTTGGAATGACTCAGCATCTGGAAATCTGCAGTTGTGGAAATAATTGAGATTAATGGCTGTGTGCATGCTAAAAAAGGACGTGCCTACTATCTGTCAATTTGAGCTATCCTGACATATATAGGCTTTCAACAAAATGTTGAGAATTATTCTGGTAATCATCCTGTAATGTTCACAGTCTTCTGCAGCTGATCCACAAAATAACTACCTGTCAATATCAACTCCACTACTGTCCCAGGGAGCCCTGCTATCATATGGTTTGTCATCGTACACTACGCAGATGGTAAAGCAAGTTTGCTCGGATGCTGTGGAGATTGTTGAACCTGCAAAAGAAGGATATCAGCTTACCCTAAAGCTAAATCTTGCAAAGATTCCACGTGGAAAAGGTTTGCTACTTCTCCAAATCATCGCGATAACAATAATTATATACAAAAAAACAAGAGCTTATTGGTACTTTGTGGCACATACTAGTGCTGTCTTGAATTTAAGCATATTATTCCTTCTATTCACCTAAAAATCGAGAGTGGTTTTCAATATATTATAGCATCAGTACGGAATATACAGCGAAAACATAGATTCAAACTATCAGTCTACAAAAGAAGAAAGAAAGCTTGAACGAGAAGAAAGTTGTGTAAATTCTTTACACAAACAAGAGATACAAGAACTCCATGCAGTAAACCTGAGTTCAGGTGTTACAGCAAAGACAAATTAACAGTACAAAGAAAAGTTCAACCACCCAAACTAGACATTTTTAAACCTGACATTTTGAATCTTTGATCAACTAGAGTACCAGATCACTGTAGTGCTTAGTTAGCTGTCCTCTTAAATAACAGGTTTCCTGCTTCTGCCAGTTCCACTGTCCACAATCTCAGATTTGAAGACATCCATACCAAGTTTTCTGTGACACTGAGAGCAGGAAATAAAGAGATCAGCTGATAATACTCCTGAAAAGAGTCAACAACTCAGAAAATAGTACCATCTGTTTAGGTGGAGAGCTGAAATAATAATAAGAGCTGAACAAAATATTTGAAAAAAGGACTTCTACTAAATGTAGACAAAGCATTCAACTCAAGATCCTAAAACTAATTAGAACTAGTGAAAAAGAAATTTTATGCTGAATGACTTGTAATTGAAGCCCGTGTAATCTTCATGATTTGGAGCATGAAAATAATAACATCATGATCTTCCTTATCCAATCATTTTGTAAGGAATGAAAGGATAACCAAGAAAATCTTAATAGGAAATGTTTATTTTTTTGTCCATTTTCATACCATGCTGTGAAATTTCTGCACTTCATAATCATGCTGATACAAATGTTCCTTTCCAGACCCTTACAAAGTGATTACGCAAATTTCCTCAGTGCAAGCAGTTATACTATGTTCTCAGCTGAAAGAAATGTTGAGAAATGTCAATTCCCAGGACACATCCCAAGGAATGAATAAGCCAATTAAACTTGTTTATCACCCAAGAGAGCCCTTCTATGTCATCAGACAGGTAATACCACTCAGGCAATCATCATCTTCTTCTAATTAAGGTTTCAATCCCTGGGGGACAATATTAGACTTCATATTGGAGTACAGGCTGCTAAATTGAAATAGTATTTTTTGCTTGACAGCCACAAAAAATCACAGCAGTATTCCCAATGCGTTTTAAAGAGCACTCAGATGTGATTATAGCAACAGCCTTCTTTCAGGTTCGCAAAACACTAAACATCGGAGACTCATCTGATTTTTGGTTTGGTCCTGAATTCTCTTCTTGTTGTTCTTTAAAAAACACGGCATCTTCATTAGCCTTTCCCCTTTTCCTTTTGCAATAGGAACTCATGGATGTGGGTAGTTCAGAAAAATGGGCCAAAGCACCACCATGCACCTGGTCACCCATTCCTCCGCCAGAACTGAGAGGAGAACCTTTAGAAGATTTAAGCACCAATGGAGGGTTTGTCACTTTTGGTATTCCCTTGCTCATAACTGAAGACGAAACCACGAATAGAGTGGTTTAAACAACATTTCCATCGTTCTGCAATGATTATAAGTGAAAATAACAAAATTGCTTGACAAACTAGCTATAACTTTGATACACAATATACAGGCACTAAATTCATTGATTTTGAAAATTTTCATTTGGATATTAATAATAGCATTTGTTATCCTCCCCCTCTTAGACATGGTTCACAACATACAAGAAAAGGTTGAGCATGTTTAAGTTGACGTATTTGCTTCCACATTGCCAGATATTTCTTCACGCCATGTTGAAGGTAAAAAACTAGACAAAACAGTATGGAGTCTATTGAACTTCTATGCCTATGTGAAAAAACACGTGAAGGTAATATTTTCTATCAAGGTTTTTTTCTTTTCTTTATTTTCTAATTGAGGTTCTTTGGGCGTGAGGATGCTGAGCATTGGAGTTCATAGCGCATACGTCCTTTGCTGACAAGATTTTCTCCAATAGGGCACCAGAGGTTTCATACAAAGAAGGATGCAAAAGCGTCTGGAAAGTTTGGTTGAGGTGCTGAACAAAAACCCTAAACATAAGATTGATAACCAAAGAGCATTACAGTTTTCCTTTCTTGCCATTGAAAAATTAACTGTTTTGCATTTTGATTTTTGTTTTTCTTCCCCTGCACTCCAAACGGTAATTTTGGATCCAACCTAGCAACTCCACATTGCAAGAAAAGCAATCACAAGTCTATAATACATTAGCCCTCAAAACGAGGACAGTGAGACTAATTTTCTTACTGCAACTTGCAGGTTCTGCACAAGGAAAAATTGGAAGAAAATGAAGATGTTAAAAAGTTTAAAGGTAAAGTTTTCAGGTCATTTATGTTATTACAGACAAAATTAAAGAAAAGAACAAGGGCAAGTTCAATTTTGCTTCACATAGAGGCACCAGATGATGTCTCTTATGTTTTGATGGATTCAGGGCTGAGAAACTCTTAACTAACCCACAAGTCATTCCATCATCTATATGGCAATTAGAGAAATACTAAAATAAGAATGTCTTATAAAACGATAATTTGTTGCTCAACAGTCTCATCAGCAGAATGACGACAAGAGAATGAGTTAAGAAAGAAGTGACAAATAAATATTCTTTTACTTTTGGTTTACATTCATGTTTTGTTTGTGTTCCAGCACATGCAGAATGTCGGTATGTTGGAAAATTGGTCGGATTATCAAAACCAAAAAACTTTAAGAGAAGATGTCGTGATTTAACCAGGAAGATCATGCAAATTCATTTTCGGATTAAAATTCATGGATTTCGGCGTTTTCATAGACGATGGTTGACAATCCCGAAGTTCTCTTCTCCGCTGCGATATACTAAGCTAGAATGATGTAAACTCCATGTTAAATATTCTTATTTGCAGTTATGAGATGTACTTTTGTGCCTTATGTGAACTTCTATCCATGAATATTAGCTTGCGTTTGTCTAGTAGAAGTACATCAAAGCTGCATGTTACTCTAATATACTAAGATTGTGACAATGGCAAAGAGCAAACTCAAGAGCCATCAGGTCTATCGTTAAATGAATCTAATCTTATTAACAACACCACTGTAATAGGAATTCTGCAGTTTGTATCAGTTAATCATTACACAAACAGGAAAAAGAAAAGCAAGATTAGTTAAGCTCGTGCAACCTCCTGTAATGTGACAGTTATTTTAATGTGTATAACTAGACTTCAAAATCCTATTTACGTATTAAACTAAATCAAGAGGTCAGAGAAACTCACTAGAAATTTTCTGCACTGACATTGTTTTTCTGAAAGTCCAGCAACCAAGCCACTTGTATATTTTCCTTGTTTTGCCGAACCGTGTACACAGAAAAGATTAACAGTTGAAACATTATTTCCTTGGATAGTAGACTTGAATCTATAATTGCCAGCAGGTATGCACTCCGGTTTCACACAATTCTAGTTTTTATTACTTGTTAAAGTTGTTGATTATCATTACGTAGGTAGCAAAATCTGCTTTGCAGGGCTGTAGAACCATGAATTTCCATCAGATGCACCTTTGTAGTTGAATTTCTCTTCAGCTTACTAGTGCCCCAACTAGAACAACTTTAGGACATTGACATTGCAAATAAATCCCGTAAGATACTCTACCTAGATCACCAAAAGAACTGAAGCTACTGATATATGTTTCTGCTATAGCCACTTAAAAGATGCTAGTTAAGATTTCTTCCATGTGGTGCCCCTTAAAGAATACTGAGTCCTTTTTCTTCACTCCAGTCTGTTTAAAGCTACAATATATATAAGAAATTCAAAAATAAAATCCATTTCTTGTTTTCTCCTTGCAACTTCAACTCAAGTCATTTTCGATTTGTTTATTATTGTCTCGACTCATATAACCCTCAATCTTAAACTATTTGGGTTCCTTTCCATGGATTTCCATCCAGAAATATTTTAGGTCAGGCTCTTTGTAAGCTGTTATGATACTAAATCATTTTTGTTTTTTACTTTAGCCCATGATATTTTTTCCATCAACCTCCTTATTCCATCTTAATACTTCAATGTGATCACATTCCTCATCAGTTCATTCAGACTTGATGTTGGATGTGAGAAGATCCTAGTTTCTCTTTAAGTTCCCTTCAACAGGAGTCACCCCCACCATCCAGATTATGTACTCATTTCTTATCCAGACTTTAATAGTGTATTTACACATCCTAACATCCATATTAATACTCTCATCCCTTCTACTCCAGTACAATCACTCTACCTTACCAGCATATCTAGAGACGCATGCTATAAAGGACCTCCTCAACAACCTTCCCTCTATTTTTTTCTTAGTCAGCCGTACCTCCACCTTGATGAAAAAGGAAAAATGCTGGTCGTCCAAATTTCTTCAAGCAATCTTAGATTTGCAAACTCAGCTTAAATAAATCTTACAAGGCCCTAAAGCTTTTCTACTTGCTTCCCATTTCTGAAGCAGAACACGCCTGGTTAGCAAAATGGATAGGAAAAATCATGAAAGAGGCAAACAAACCAAACAGATAAGCAGAATGATAGTTGAGGAATAGGTATATAAATATAAATGAAAACCGAAACATCGAAAATTTTAACAAGGAAAGTAAACAACCAAGAAATGCCAATAATTTTTTTTAAAATAAAAACCTCAATATGTTCCCAGAGGATGTAGTGGCAACAGTTCCATTAATCTGATTTTAGTAAACGAGAGGAAGAAATCTCCAAGGTTTCCTTCTGGAGATCATCAATTGAAGACTTCACAGAACATCAAAATACTGAACCAGTAGACAAGTATCTGGTATCTTTATTGGTCGAAAGCTAACAACATCATTTGCTGCTGAGAATTCTCAAAGTGATAACATAATTGCCAATTTGACTTGTGCGTTACAGATAAATGTGGATGAAAACTAAACTACAAAAGGTAAAAAGTGCGTGCACACACAAGCATGCATATGCTTGTGTGTGTGTGTGTGTGAGTGTCTGTGAGGGAGAAGATGACAAACAAAAGTATCAACAGATAGAAAGTGCTCGTTTGTTAGCAAAAAAAGATATCAGAACGTGAGAGAAAAATTCATCATTCAAGGTAAAAAAGTATCTTAGACAAGTCATGCAACGCTGCATACAGGATACCAGAAATATCTTGATTTAAATCACAACTATTGTCTGACTCTTTTCTTCTTTTATCCAGGGCACATTTAGAGAAGTCTTCCTTCAGTAGCGTGCTACAGTACTAAACATACATACTACTTAGATGTTGCTCCTGTATCACATCTTCCTCTTATAAACACTGGATCATGCTCCTACAACCTTTTTTTATAAAGCATCTTGCAAGTAGATCACTGAAAGGATAGTCACATTCCATTTCTTTGCACTTTGATAGAAAAAATTGGAAGGGGGACAAAGACTTCAGCTTTCTACAACAAATAAATTAAATAAAGGTTCCATGATACTCAAAGATTTAGTGTTTTATGAGGAAGAGGAATGCGAGAATGGGAAAAGGAGAGAAGCTATCCAGCAAAACAATAGCACCTAAGTTCAACAGTAAAAATACACGAATTGATAAAGGCCATGATCCATCTGTGAATTCACACCATAGAGGTCCTTAAATTTTACCATGTTCAAAATCTGAAAAATTCTAAAGAACTTCTAATTGGCTCCAAACGCATCAAAGAAATAAAAATCACAAAGTAACAAGCTCCACTTCGTGCATTTTATCCACAAAAATAGCAATTTCTTCAACTTGAATGATAGTAAAAAAAAATCCACGATATTCCTGCCTAGAATCCTAAATTCCATTGAAATATACTTTGTTTTGCTACTTTACACGCTGTTAGTGGGATGAAATCTTAATTATTCACAGCAGAACTGGAAATATTCTGAAGCTTGCGGGTATTTACAA